>NW_026712367.1:979384-1564351 GCF_030504385.1 Musca domestica | reverse complement strand
ATTTTTCTAAAGAAATAAACGTGGATTTTAAAGAAATTTTTCTAAAGAAATAAACGTGGAATTTTTAAAGGAATATTGTTCTAAAGAAATAACGTGGATTTTTTAAAAGAATTTCTAAAAGAAAAAACGTGGAGTTTTTAAAGAAAATATTTTTCTAAAGAAATAAACGTGGATTTTTTAAAGAATATTTTCTAAAGAAATAAAACGTGGATTTTTTGAAGAATATTTTTCTAAGAACTAAACGTGGATTTTGAAGAATATTTTTCTAAAGAACATAAAACGTGGATTTTTTAAAAGAATATTTGCTAAGAAATAAACGTGGATTTTTAAAGAAACTTTTCTAAAGAAATAAACTTGGATTTTTACAGAATATTTTTCTAAAGAAATATAAACGTGGATTTTTTAAAGAATTGGTTCTAAGAAAAAAAAAAAATATTGAAAAAGAGTTTTAATACAAGTGTTGTGGATTTTTTGAGGAAGAATTTTTTCTGTGGATCAAAAAAGTGTATTTTCAAGGACTAAACAATGTGGATTTTTTTTGAATAAATCTTCTTTTAATTACCAAATAACCGGCGTATTTTTGTAGGAATTTTTCTATCAAGGCCAACGAATCTACAGACATGAACAGTAATCGTAGTTTTTTTAGAATATCTTTCAAAAGCCAAATAAACTCGGATTTGTAAAAAATATATTTCAGAGACGAAGAAAAAGGATTTGTTAGAAATATTTTTCAAGGACAAAGAAAAGAGTTTTTAAAAAATATTTTTCAAGGACGCAAAAAATAATTTTATAAAAAAAATTCAACGATGAAGAAAAGTGTATTTTTTTAATATTTTTCAAGGACGAAGAAAAGGGATTTTTTAAGAAAAAGGCTTAACATTTTTTAAGGACAAAGGCTTTATGGACTAGTACGTGGATTTTTGTAGTATAATTTTTAAAGATTTTTTTAAAGACTAGGGAGTGAATTTTTTAATATATATTTCAGGGACTGAAGATGGAGTAAAAAAATAAAATACAAGGACTAGGGATTAGATTATTCAATAATATTTTTAAAGGGCTTGTTCGTCGACATTTAAAACAATTTTTCAAGGATCTTTTTAAGCATTAGTGCGCAGATTTTTTAGAATATTATTAAGGATCTTTTTAAGAACTAGAGCATGAATTTTTTAAGGAAGACTCAAGATAAAAGTTAGGATTTTTTGAATTTTTTTAATTTTAAAAATGTTTTAAAGAACTAGAAAGTAGATTTTTTAAAATTTATTTTAAAAAGTCTAGGTCGTGAACTCTTCAGGATTATTTTTAAGGACGAGATATGGTAATTTTCAATAATATTTTTCAGAGATTAAAGAAAAAAAAATTTTGAATACCCTCCTCCATTTGGAAAGATTTTGGCAGTTTAAACAAAAAAATAATAATAATAATAATAAATAAATAAATAAATAAAATAAAATAAAATCCGTTAAATTTTTTTTTAAATCATAAAAATACCGAATGTAGCCATTATATTAGGGTCTATACAATGACGTGGACCTGCATAGGCAAGTTTTATTATAAGCCATTACAATATTTAAATGGGAAACTTGAAAAAAATCGGTGAACAATGTAGATAAAATCATCAAAATACTGAATTTCGAGATGTGCCGATATATGTGGGCAATACGAAGGCGTGGACCTGCACAGACAATTTTCTGTCGTAGGCTTTAGTATCCATTACAAACTTCAAATACCAAATTTGAAACAATTCCGGTGAATAATGTCGCTAAAATCACTATCCATACCAAAATCACCATTTTCAATACCAAAAGTCCTGCTGACATAATATACATGTGAGTAAAATTTTATCAATCTACTTCATGTCGTTTGGAAGCTAGAGTGATTCCCACAGATGGTATGCCTTTGGATTCACATTTGATAGATATGTCCGCTAGGAAGTCTTTGAAAATTAACTTATATTAGGTTCTAGAAAGGTCTGGAGAAAGTCCTCTAAGAAGTTTTAAAAATTAATATTTGGCTTGTCAGATTCTTACGAAAAAAGCTCTTTAGAAAAATTTCTTGAAAAACTTCTTAGCAGCCGTTTTTGATAGGCCTTTCAAAATCTATCTATTAGAAGCTTTTAAAACGCCACATTTGGATTTAAAACATTTTTTGAAAGTCCCCAGCGAATATTTCAGTAATCCATGTTTGGTAGGAAGGTCTAAAGATCTGGCTGGTTCTGGGAAAATGCCCATCAAAGGTCTTTAGAAATGGACCTTTGGATGGTATTTTAAAAACCATTAAAAGGCCTCTTGCAAGCTTTAAAAATCCGCATTCAAAGGTCAATTGGGACGTATAAAAGGACTCTTTGAATCATTTAAAACTTTACATTTGTAAGCTCTTAGTAGTAGACCTTTAAAAATACGAGTAAAAGAAAGAAGTCCATAAAACTTGTTTTTAGAAGGTCTTTAAAAAATCCAATAAAGTATCGCTAAGGAGCTGTCAAAAATTCCATATTTGGTATATTTAAAAAAATATAGAAAAATAAGTAAAAAAAACATTGAGTTCGGTAGGGTCAAACTTTTAATACCCTCCACCTTAGGGTAAAGGAAACATTAGAAGAAATGTGGTAAAAACTATTTAAATGCCGAATATCGGGAGGTACCGTTATATGGGGGCTATACCAAATCGTGGACCTACACATGCAAGGTTCCGCCAACGGAGCTAGAAACCATTATGACCTACAAATACCAGTTTTCAGACAAATACGTGAATAAAATGTGGCAAAAATCATCAAATTACCGAATACCGGGAGGTACCGTTATATGGGGGCTATACCAAAACGTGGACATATTCATGCAATGTTTTGCCACACGAACTGGGATCCATTATGATCTACAACTACCAAATTTTCAGTGAAATTCGTGAAAAAAATGTGTCAAAAATCATCAAAATACCGAATATTGGGAGGTACCGTTATATGGGGACTATACCAAAACGTGGACCTATACATACAATGTTTCGGCACCGGAGCTGGAACCCATTATGACCAACAAATACCAATTTTTAGACAAATCTGTTAAAAAAATGTGGCAAAAATAATCAAAATATCGAATATCGGAAGGTACCATTATATGGGTCTATACCAAAACGTGAACCTATACATGCAATGTTTTGCCACACGTACAGGGACCTGTTATGACCTATAAATAACAATTTTTAGACAAATCCGTGAAAAAATGTGGCATAAATCATCAAAATACCGAATATCGGGAGGTACCGTTATATGAGGACTATACCAGAACGTGGACCGATATATCTCATTTTCAATACCAACCATCCTAGACACAGTACCAATTGTTCTGCTAAATTTTGGCGCTCTACGTCAAATAATGTGGGCTGTATCGTGATTTCAAAAGACAGACAGACGGACAGACAGTCAGACGGACATCGTTAAATCGACTTAGAATTTTATGCTGATTATGAATATATATATATTTTATGGGGTCCACGACGAATATTTAATGATGTTACAAACGGAATGATAAAGTTAATATACCCTCCTTTCCAAGGTGGAGGGTATAATGACCATTAGACCCCTGAAAATTCCAAATTTACTAGGCCATTAAAAAGAAAATGATTCCTGTGTCCTTAAAATCTATATTTTTCAAGCCTCTTAAGTCCTTATGACTGATAAAAATCTGGGGTGGAGCCTCTACGAAGCCTCAAAAAATCCAATCCTTTTTTTCCCAAAATGAATGTCTTTCTTAATCTTCTCCTCGGTATTTTAATCCTCCTTAAGGTAAATTGATGTCATTCTGTGGTCCTTGCCCACCTTTCCACTCAGCCATAACCAATTTCCATTTTTCCGCTTAACGAAAATTCATCTTCCATTTGTCGAACAATTTGTCTTAACAAAATGCATAATCACGGAATCCTCTTAAAATTTTGGGGGGTTCATTAAATCCATTTTTTGGTTGACAAAAATGTCCTTTTTTTCCTTTGTGTGTTTAATAACCAAAAGAGGCAAATATTTTTCATTAACAAGAAAATAAATGACATAAGAAAATCCTTTCGTTTCGTTTGGGGGGAAAGGAGGTGGTCTCTTATTTTCTCTAAAAGAAATGAGCAACAGAGGAAATGCTTCGGAAACTATCTGTTAATCTGTCTACAAATGATGACTACCTCTGCCTAACATCCTACCATTTTATGGATGAGTTGAGCTTTTCTTGAATTTTTGGCAATTGTCACACAAAAGATTGCCAGAACCTTTTTGGGGATTTTTCCAAATGTCCTTTAACACAAGGTACAAACCCACAACCTTTCCCTTCCCCCTCCCCCATCAACAATTGATTTAAAAAAGGGTCTTGGGGTTAGTTTGTTGTTAGTCTCCCAATTGAAATGTTAGAACTTGGGGAAAAAAGGCTTGTGTAAATTAATTTTTTTTTGTCCTGTTGCTACACCAAAGAAAATGCTCACAAATTGTCGCAGGGTCACCCAACTCTAATAGAGGCCGGGACATGGTGTTATCAAATGATTATTATCACTGCCAAAGCTCCAATTCTAGCCAAGTTTTCTGGCATCAAATGGCAAATTTAAGCCATTTTTTATGAAGCTGATTTTTGTGGGCAACGATTGTTGGAAAACAACTGGATTTGGGACCTCAAGTCCTTGAGGGTAATCTATGCCTTCCGATGGGCCTTTAACATTTTTTATACCCTCCACCATTAAGTTTGTCATTCCGTTTGTAACATCTCGAAATATACATTTTAGACCCCAAAAAGTAGATATATTCTTGATCAGCTTAAAATTCTATGTCGATTTTGGTATAGCCCCCATATAACGGTACCTCCCTATATTCGGTATTTTGATGATTTTTGCGACAATATTCATCGGAATTGTTTCAAATTTGGTATTTGAAGTTCGCAATGGATACCACAGCCTAAGAGAGAAAATTTTCTGTGCAGGAACACGTCTTCGCATTGCCGCCATATAACGGTACCCCCGGATATTCGGTATTTTGATGATTTTAGAGACGTTATTTACCGGAATTCTTTCAAATTTGGTATTTGAAGTTAGAAATTAGAAATTAATACTACAGCCTATGACTGAAAATTGTCTGTGCAGGTCCACGTCTTCGTACAGCCCCCATATAACGGTACCTACCGATATTCGGTATTTTGATGATTTTTGCGACAATATTCATCGGAATCGTTTCAAATTTGGTATTTGGAGTTCGAAATGGATGCTACAGCCTAAGACAGAAAATTGTGTGTGCAGGTCCACGTCTTCGTATAGCCCCCATATAATGGTACCTCCCGATATTCGGAATTTTGATGATTTCAGCAATATTATTCACCGGAATTGTTTCAAAATTGATATTTGAAATTCGAAATGGATGCTACAGCCCAAGACAGAAAATTGTCTGTGCAGGTCCACGTGTTCGTATAGCCCCATATAAAGGTACCTCCCGATATTCGGTATTTTGATGATTTTAGCGACATTATTCACCAGAATTATTTCAAAATTGGTATTTGAAGTTCGTAATGGATACTACAGCCTAAAACAAAAAAAAAATTGTCTATGCAGGACCAGGTCTTCGTATAGCCCCCATATACCGGTACCGCCCGATGTTCGGTATTTTGATGATTTCAGCAACATTATTCACCGGAATTGTTTCAACTTTCAGATTTGAAGTTCGCATTGAGTACTACAGCCTATTATAGAAAATTGTCTTTTCAGGTATAGCCCACATATATCGATACCTCCATATATTCGGAATTTTGATGATTTTAGCGATATTATTCACCGAAATTGTTTCAAATTTGGTATTTGAAGTCCGTAATGGATACCACAGCCCAAGAGAGAAAATTGTGTGGGCAGGTCCAGGTCTTCGTATAGTCCCCATATAACGACGACTTCCGATCTTCGGTATTTTTAAGATTTTAACAAAATTATTAACGGATTTTATTGTTTTTGAGTATTGCCAAATTCGTTCCAAATGGTGGAGGGTATTCAAAGTTCGGCCCGGCCGAACTCACAGCTTTTTTCATTTTTTTTGTATAGTAGTCTTTTCATAGAATTCAGGTTTTCTTAAAATCCACATTTCTTGTTAGTTTAAAAAAATCAAGATTGCTAGGGGGTTTAAGATTCGGTTGAAAGTTCGCATTGAGTACTACAGCCTATAATAGAAAATTGTCTTTTCAGGTCCTGGTCTTCGTATAGCCCACATATATCGGTACCTCCATATATTCGGTATTTTGACGATTTTAGGTACAATATTCACCGAAATTGTTTAAAATTTCGTTTTTAAAGTTCCTAATAGGAACTACAGCCTTTGACAGAAAATTGTGTGTGCAGGTCCACGTCTTCGTATAGACCCCCATATAACGACGACTTCCGATCTTCGGTATTTTTAAGATTTTAACAAAATTTTTGACGGATTTTTTTGTTTTTGAGTATTGCCAAATTCGTTCCAAATGGTGGAGGGTATTCAAAGTTCGGTCCGGCCGAACTCACAGCTTTTTTCATTTTCTTTTTGTGAAGTAGTCTTTTCATAGAATTCAGGTTTTCTTAAAATCCACATTTTTACTTCCAGTTTCTCTTTTAGTTTTAAAAAAATCAAGATTGGTAGGGCTTTTAAGATTCGGTTGAAAGTGCCCAAACCCCCTATATAACATCACGCTTGGAAGGACTTTAAAAATATTGTTGAAGGAGTTTTTAGAAAATCCATTATTGGCAGGACTTTAAGTATTGGGCTATGCCTCTTAAAAGTTTATTAAAATCTACGATTGGCAGCCTTTTTACAGGGTGAGATAAAAAAGCGATTCTTTCCTCCTTTCGTTTGCTGGGACTTAAAAAAGTTATGTTGGTTTAAAACCTCCAAGTTTTTAGACCAAGGCCATTGCCTGTTCTCCCAAAACCTTTTAATTTTCCTAGATTTTAAAAACTTTTTAAAAATAATTTTTAAGGAGACTTTGTAGCTTTTTTTGGAAAATATTTCAATTTTAGAAGAGATTTTTTATAGACCTGGAAAATGGGAATTTGAAAGGATCTCAAGGTTTTTACAGAATATTGTTTATAGTCTTTCCGTGGTGCCTTTAAAAAAATATTCCCAATTTCCATAAACGAAGATTCTGAGAGGCTTCGAAGGGACTTTGGAAAATGCTCCTCAAGAATACGAAAAGATCATAGAAAATGCTTCTTGAAGTAAAAAAAAAAACATATATTCTTTGGAAGGAGTAATAGAAAATGCTCGAAAAAGGGGAATTCTTCGAAATGTAATTTTTTAATTGCCTCGGAGAGTCTTAATTCTCAAAAACGTGATTTTTTTGGAAGATCCTCTGGATGGGTAGATAATATTCATAAAGGGTTTTTTTCGAAATTTCTAAGAGACATTTGGAAATATTCCTGAAAAATCAAGAAACGTATTCCTTAAAAGATTTGGAGAGGTTTGAGAAGATACTACTTAAAAACCTCAAAGTTTTTAGACCAAGGCCATTGCATGTTTGGTTGGTCTTTGACAGGTTCTCCCAAAACCTTTTAATTTTCCTAGATTTTAAAAACTTTTTAAAAATAATTTTTAAGGAGACTTTGAAGCTTTTTTGAGGAATATTTTCATTTGAGAAATATTTGTATATAGTTCTGGAGAATTATTTTAGACCTCCTGGAAATTTCTAAGAGACATTTGGAAATATTCCTCAGAAATCAAGAAACGTAGTCTTTAAAAGATTTGGAGAGGTTTGAGAAGATACTACTTAAAAACCTCAAAGTTCTTAGACCAAGGCCATTGCATGTTTGGTTGGTCTTTGACAGGTTCTCGCAAAACCTTTTAATTTTCCTAGATTTTAAAAACTTTTTAAAAATAATTTTTAAGGAGACTTTGAAGATTTTTTAGGGAATATTTCAATTTGAGAAATATTTTTATAAATTTCTGAAAAATTATTTTAGGCCTCCTAAAATTTTTTAGAAATCTACGATTATTGATTTTTAGGAAGTATTTTCTTAGATGTTGTTGAAGATTCCAGAGATATCTATATACGTTCGTTTTTCAAAATCCAAAAAATGTAGGGTTTGAAAAGAAAATTTAAGAGGTGTCTTTGAGGCCTTAAAAATCCACTTTAGCGCATTTAAGGACTATTGGAGAATTATGTTAGGCCTCCTAGAATTTTTTAGAAATCTAAAATTTTTGATTTTTGGGAAGTATTTTTATAGATGTTGTGGAAGACTCCAGAGATATCTTTTTTCAAAATCCAAAAAATGTAGGATTTGAAAAGGAAATTTAAGAGGTGTCTTTGAGGCCTTAAAAAATCCACTTTAGCGCATTTAAGGACTATTGGAGAATTATGCTAGGCCTCCTAGAATTTAGTATTTTCTTAGATGTTGTGGAAGACTCCAGAGGTATCTACGTTCGTTTTTCAAATTCCAAAAAATGTAGGGTTTGAAAATAAAATTTAAGAAGGGTCTTGAAAGCTTTTAAAAATCCATTCTAGCGCATTTAAGGACTATTGGAGAATTATGTTAGGCCTCCTGGAATTTTTTATAAATCTACGAATTTTGATTTTTAGGAAGTATTTGCTTAAATGTTGTGGAAGACCCTACCGATATCTACGTTCCTTTTTTCTATATCCCAAAAATTAAGGTATTAAAAAATAAAATTGAAGAAATGTCCTCAAAGCCTTAAAAAATCCACCTTAGCGCATTGGGGGAGTGTTTCAGAAGTCCCTAAGGATTCATGTTTTGTGGATACTTTGAGGAGAAAGGCGTAAGACCGCATGTCCTTTTTTGTGAAAATTCTACTCTTAAGGGCCCCCACTTTCCATCCACAGCTTTACCTAAACAGCCCAACACCACCTCTTGGATTCTCACCAAAAAGGTAACCTCTAGAATTTTGTGCTAACCCCCACCAACAATGGCAAATTAATTTGCCAACAAAATAGCAGCCCACGACCAACAACAAAAAGGACAACCAACCAAAAATAGCCAATAAAAGTGAAATAAGACTCAGCATCGGCAGAAGCAACAATAACTGGTTGGTCTTTCGGCTGCCGCAGGACGGTTGATGATAACAGTAATAACAACATCAACACAATAGCCAGAGATACCGAATGGCGAATTGCAACTAATAGGATTTTGATGATAGTTTTACAATTGTGGAATACAATGGAAGGAAGGGTGTGGGAAAGGTTTGGCGAACAGGGTGAATATGTTGTGGTCCTTTTACTCATGCTGCAGCAGCATAGAATTATTTATATGTGTGAGAAACAATAAGGATGTGAATTTGTATTGTTATGCGGCAAAGGGATATAAGGATGTATAGGAAATGTCAATATGAAATTCCTAAAGTCGGGCGGGGCCGATTTTATGATACCCTACACCACTTTGCTAATTTAGTTGAGCTCCACTTAATAATTAAAAGTTTTTATGGGAGAATTCAATCATACACGCTATGATTATAATTATAATTTAAAATTCAAAGGACTAAATATGCCGAAGCATTAAATTCGGACTTGTATTACCCATTTGGTCCGAAATTAATTTGAAATCGGATAAAAATATATATGGGAACTACATCCAAATTTGAACCGATCTCGATAAAAATTGGCAAAGATATTTCTGAGCTGTATTTAATATATTTCCCTGAATATCGTTGTTACGGAGTGCATATTACGGCTGTGGGTAACAAATACAATAAATCGGATGAACAATATATGTGGGAGCTATAATTATATCTGAACCGATCTTCACCAAATTTGGCATACTACCTTCTAGACTAAATTCGGTCGTATGTACCAAATTCCATCCCATTTGGACAAATATTAGACGTTTGGTGCACAATAAATGGTAAATCGGACGAAGTTATATGTGGGAGCTACATCCAAATCTGAACCGATCTCGATAAAATTTTGCAAATGTATTTCTGAGCTGTATTTGATATATTTCCCCAAATATTGTTGTTACAGAGTGCATATTACGGCGGCGGAGGACAAAAATAAGAAATCGGATGAACAATATATATGGGAGCTATAGCTATATCTGAACCGATTTCGATCAAATTTGGCATACTTATTTTCAGGCCTAATTTGGTTGTATGTGCAAAATTCCATACTATTCGGGCTGGTATTACACATTTGGTGCACAATAAAAGGCAAATCGGACGAAGATATATATGGGAGCCATATCTAAATTTTTACCGATTATCTCCAATTTCAATAGGGTTCATCCTTGGGCCAAATAAATGTTGTTTGCAAAATTTCATCTCAATCGGATAATAAATGCGATCTGCATTTTGTTCACAAGAATACATGGACATACGGACGGACGGACGGACGGACGGACTGACATGCATAAATCAACTCAGAAAGTGATTCTATGCAGATCATCAAAAGGAACTATGGGTCTATCTCGTTTCCTTTTGCCTGTTACAAACAAATGCACAAAGACATAATACCCTGACCACCTTGTGGTGTAGGGTATAAATATTTTTAAAGGTTTTGCAAAGGACTTTTGTAAAATATCCCCTAATGTCAGGAAAACATGGATTCTGAGAGGCTTCGAAGGGAAACTAAGCTCAAAGTGAGCTCAAAAGACTTAAATTTTCTAACGCTTTTAAGGTATCGTAGAAAATACCCCTTACATTCCCAAAAAAGAATATTTTTTAGAATCTTTTCTGGGGCCTGGGAAAATTCTCCTTTTAGGGGTTAAAATTGAGGCTTCTAGGATGCCTTTAAATAAAATATCCTTCAAAGACCAAACTAACTTGGATTTTAAAAGACTTTTTGAGGCCTTCGAAAATAAATAAAAATAAATAAATTCGAAGGTAGTTAGAGATTTATAATAGTTTCAAAGAGGTCTAAGAAATTGGGGATTTTTAAGGCTTTGAAGTAAGGCTTTGAGGTTGAGGGCCCACGAAATTGGGATTTATTGAGACTTCAAAAAATCTTAGAAAATACATCTCGGAATGCCAAAAAACGTGAGTTTCTTGAGGATGGGCAATATTTCTCAAAAGCACCAATAAAATAAGCTTCTATGAAATCTTATAAAATTGATTGGGCCAAAAAAAAACAACATTTCGACGCTTTAAAAGCGGCCTCAGAAATATATTTCTAAGGCAAAAAATTGTGAATTTTTGGAAAATTTTAGGTTTTTGTGGCTTATAAGAGAACTTCGAAACTTCCCCTTAAAGACTACAAAAATTAATCCAAAGCTTAGAATTTTGTATGACCTCTAAGAGGGTGGGAGAATATGTATATTCTAACAAAATAAAATTTTAAGACGATTTAAATCTGTCCGACCGTCCGTCTGTTGTAGTCACGCTAGAGTCAAAACGAATTAAAATAAGAAGTTAAAATTTTGTTCTCAGGCAGGTCAAGTGTTGGAAGAAGGGCTACATCGGTCCATGATATCGTATAGCCTTCATATAGGCAAATTTGTCAAAGGAATTGTCTAAAATCCACACAAGGAAATTCTTTTGAGTTCTTTACCCCTGGAAGAGTATCCCCCGTATAGGTTCACGATATCATAAAGCCCCCATAAAACGGCAACCCCCGACATTCTGTATTTTAATGATTGTAGCCAATTTTGTCAATGGGAGTGGGGAGAAAATCCATATTAGAAGATTTTCTAAGCACTTTATCCATTAAAAGAGAAAGAGGTCCACGATATCGTAAAGACCACATACAACGGTACCCCCCCGATATTCGGAATTTTTTATGATTTTAGGAATATTATTCAGGGGAATTGTTTCAAATTTCGTATTTTGATTTCGTAATGAGAACCACAGCTTATGAAAAAAATACGCATGCAGGCCCATGTCTTCGTATAGCCCCCATGTATCGGTACCTCCCTAAATTTTAGCGACTTTATTCACCTGATTTTTTTCATGTTTCGTATTCGAAGTTTGCAATGGGTACTACAGCCTATGCCTAAAACTTTCGCATGTAGGTCCACGTCTTCGTATAGCCCCCACATAACGGTACCTCCTAATATTCGGTCTTTTGATGATTTTAGCGACATTATTTACAGGAATCGTTTCAAATATCGTATTCAAAGTTCGTAACGGGTAGTACAGCCTATGCCTATAGCTTACGTATGCATGTCCACGACTTCATATATCCCCCGTATAACGGTTCCTTCCTTTATTCGTTATTTTGATGATTTAGACGACATCATTCGGCGGAATTGTTTCAAATTCGTATTCTAAGATCTTAATAGGTTCTACAGCCTATGAAAAAAATTACAAGTCATCGTATAGCCTCCGTATAAAGGTAATCATTCAAACGCTATTTTTTTCGGAATTTGTTGAAATTTTTCAAGTTTCTTCTAAATGTTGGAGGTTATTTAAAGTTCCGTCCGCCCGAACTTAACAGCTTCTTTACTTGTTTTCTCTAAAGCCTTATATGTGTCCTTATAAGTGTATATTGATAAACCGCGAAAGGGGGATTTTAGGGTATTTTTAAAAACGATTGAAAGGTCGTTTTATGGATTTTTATGGATTATTGGAAGGTTCTTCTTCTAAGCTTCTGGAAGGTCGTGGAAAATGTATGTACCACATCCAAATTGAAGTGGAATTTTAAAGGCAATTGAAAGATCCTTTAAATGATTCTCTAAAGCCTATAAAGCGTGTATTTCTGTAGGCTACTGAAAGATTCCTAAAAATTTCTTCAAATCCGTTAAAACTTTGATTTTTTAAAGCTATTGGAAGGTCCTTGAAAATGTTTCCTTAAAATCCTTTTAGCATGGTTATTTGAAAGCCACAGAAAGGTCGCAGAGGTACTTAACCAAAACCTATGAAACCTATGGAAGTCTTTTAAAGGCCACTGGAAAGTCCTTGAAAATCATTCTGCAGAACTTAAAAAACGTGATTTTTGCAGAACACAGAAAGGTGCTTTAAATCTCATAAAACTTAAAATTTGTATCTAAATCCTTTAAAATGTAGATCTTCAAAAGCTATTGGAGGATCCATGGAAAGGTTCCTCCAAAACCTATGAGAGATAGGCATTTAAAGGCTATTTAGAGGTTCTTCAAAATGTTTCTCAAATTGTATGAAGGGTAGACTTGGAAAGGCCATAGAAAATGTTTCTCCAAAGCTATTGGAAAGCCCTTAAAAATGTTTCGCCAAATCAAAAAAAAAGTTGAGTTTCAATGTCTACTGGATTTACTTGAAATTCTATGAAGGATAGACATTTAAAGGTCATTAGAAGATCATTAGAAGATTTTTGAAATGGTCTGCTCATGGCATTAAACGTGGGATTTAAGGAAAGGGATTCTCACGGCTACTAGGGATCCTTTCAGACAACCACAAACGACTTTCAAAAATCTCATGGCATTAAACGTCGGATTTAAGGAAAGGGATTCTCACGGCTACTAGGGATCCTTTCAGACAACCACAAACGACTTTCAAAAATCCAACAAAAGGTGGGTTTTAAAGGCTACTGGTGACTGAACTTTGAAAGGATATTTAAGATATTTAACGGTTATTCAAAGACCAACAAAACATGAATTTTGAAAGGATATTAGGAGGTTTGTTCAAAGGTTCACAGAACCTGAACTTTGAACGGATAATGGTAGGTTTTTCAAGGGACCTAGAAAATATGAATTTTGAAAGGGTATTAGAAGTTTAGTTGAATTGAATTGAGGGCCTAAAAAACACAAATTTTGAAAGGATATTAAGAAGTTTTGCAAAGGCCCACAGAACCTGAACTTTGAAAGGATAATGGGAGGTTTTTCAAAGACCTCAAAAAATATGAATTTTGAAAGGGCATTAGGAGGTTTGTTGAAGGTTTGCAAAATATGGAATTAGAAAGGATACTAGGTTGTTTAGTGAAAGGACAACAAAACATGGACTTTGCAAGAATATTAGGATGTTATTCAAAGGACAATACAAAAGGTACTAGGATGTTATTCAAAGGCCTAGAAAACAGGGATTTTGAAAGGATATTACAAAGAGGACTAAACAAGTGAATTTTTAAAGGATACTAGAAGGTTATTCAAAGGCCTAGAAAACATGGACTTCGAAAGGATATTAGAAAGGACATAAGGAAATTAATCAAGGACCTTCGAAATATGAATTTTTAACAGATTCTAGATGATGTTATTAGATCTTATAGGCCTTCAAAACGTGGATTTCTGAAGGCTTCTAGGAGGCCTATAAAATGCTTCCAAAATACGAATTTTATAAGGCTGCCAGAACGCATTTTAATGGCCTATAAACCATGGATTATTTAAAGATACCAGGAGGCTACTAAGAGGCCTAAAAATGATCATCTTTAAAGGATAATAGGAGTATTCCGAGAGTTGGACTTTTTAAAGTTCTTTTTTAAGACCACGGGGGGATTCTTGAAAATATTTCTCAAGATTCGAAAAAAATGTGGATTTCGCAAGGTGTATTCTTAAAGGCTACTAGGGGCCTTTCAGACAACCACAAAATATTGTTTTAAAGAAGTAAATGTCCGGTTTTTCGAAATTCAACAAAAATTGGAGTTTTAAAGGCTACTAGGGATCTTTCAGACAACCACAAAATGTTGTTTTAAAGAAGTAAATGTCCGGTTTTTTCCAAATTCAACAAAAATTGGAGTTTTATAGGTTACGGGAGACTTTTAAAATTTTAAAGGGTTGATAGGAGGTTTTTGAACTACAAAAATTAATTTTTAAAGGATACTAAGAGATTAATCAGAGGCCTACAAAATATTAATTTTTAACGCATTCTAGAAGGTATTGCAAGCCCACTTAGTTATTATTTTGTAGGTCTTTTAAACATAGAATTCTGAAGGCTACTAGGGGGCCTATCAAATGCATCCAAAACATGGATTTTGTAAGGCTACCAGGACGCCTTTCATGGGCCTACAACACATGGATTTTTTAAAGCTACAAGGAGGCTACTAAGAGGCCTAAAAATGATCATCTTCAAAGGATAATAGGAGTATTCCGAGAGTTGGACTTTTTAAGTTTTTTTTTAAGACCACTGGGGATTCTTGGAAATATTTCTCCAGATTCCAAAAAATTTGGATTTCGCAAGGTGTATATTTAAAGGCTACTAGATGTCTTTCAGACAACCACAAAATGTTGTTTTAAAGAAGTAAATGTCCGGTTTTTCGAAATTCAACAAAAATTGAATTTTTAAAGGTTACGCGAGACTTTTTAAATTTTAAAGGGTTAATAGTAGGTTTTTTTAACTACAAAAATTAATTTTTAAAGGATACTAAGAGGTTAATCAGAGGCCTTCAAAATATTAATTTGTAACAGATTCAAGAAGGTATTTCAGGCCCACTTAGATGTTATTTTAAAGAAATTTAAAAAGTGATTTCTGAAGGCTACTAGGGGGCTCATCAAATGCCTCAAAAACATGGATTTTAAAAGGCTACCAGGAAGCCTTTCATGGGCCTACAACACATGGATTCTTTAAAGCTACAAGGAGGCTACTAAGAGGCCTAAAATGATCATCTTTACAGGATAATAAGAGTATTCCGAGAGTCTTGAAAATATTTCTCCAGATTCCAAAAAAATGTGGATTTCGCAAGGTGTATATTTAAAGGCTACTAGGGGTCTTTCAGACAACCACAAAATATTGTTTTAAAGAAGTAAATGTCCGGTTTTCCAAATACAACAAAAATTGGGGTTTTAAAGGTTACGGTAGACTTTTTAAATTTTAAAGGGTTAATAGGAGGTTTTTGAACCACAAAGATGAATTTTTAAAGGATACTAAGAGATTAATCAGAGGCCTACAAAATATTAATTTTTAAAGGATTCTAGAAGGTATTACAAGCCCACTTAGATATTATTTTGTAGGTCTTTTAAACATAGAATTCTGAAGGCTACTAGGGGGCCTATCAAATGCATCCAAAACATGGATTTTGTAAGGCTACCAGGACGCCTTTCATGGGCCTACAACACATGGATTCTTTAAAGCTACAAGGAGGCTACTAAGAGGCCTAAAAATGATCAACTTCAAAGGATAATAAGAGTATTCCGAGAGTTGGACTTTAAGACCACGGGGGGATTCTTGGTTTTTTAAGACCACGGGGGGATTGTTGGAAATATTTCTCAAGATTTCAAAAAATGTTGATTTCGCAAGGTGTATATTTAAAGGCTACTAGAGGTCATTCAGACAACCACAAAATATTTTTTGAAAGAAGTAAATGTCCGGTTTTTCCAAATTCAACAAAAATTGGAGTTTTAAAGGTTACGAGAGACTTTTTAAATTTTAAAGGGTTAATGGGGCGTTTTTCAACTACAAAAATGAGTTTTTAAAGGATACTAAGAGATTAATCGGATGCCTTCAAAACATAAATTTCTAACAGATTCGAGAAGGTATTTCAGGCCCACTTAGATGTTATTTTGTAGGTCTTTAAAACATAGAATTCTGAAGGCTATTAGGGGGCTCATTAAATGCCTCCAAAACATTGATTTTAAAAGGCTACCAGCACGCCTTTCAAGGGCCTATAAAATATGGATCATTTAAAGCCACAAAGAGGCTACTAAGAGGCCTAAAAATGAGAAAATTTCCGAGAATTGGACTTTTATGGCTTTTTTGAGACCACTGAGCGATTCTTGAAAATATATCCCCTGATTCCAAAAAAATTGTGGATTCCACAAAGTCTCCAAGCCGATTTAATTTTTTCAAAGTTTTCGTATTCCATACGACCGCATGTTGGACAACCTGAAATCATTTTTTTTATTTTTTGTTTTTGGCAATGTTTAACCCCGGGACCCAATCAATTTTTAACCAACATTTGGTGATTATTGTTTTCGAAATGGGGAGGAGGTGAGGGAAGGGGAGGGGAGAACTGAGCCAGTAACAAGTTTTTTTTTTTTTTGTTTCCAGCAGATTGCTATCTACCTTTGTTTTTCCTTTTTTTTTTTGGGGGGGGGGGGGGGGGGGAGACCAATGTGTGTTGTCTGTTTTTCCTCCGAAAATACCCCTCCCAGCCTCTCTTCCTTGTGATGGTTTAACGATTTCCCCCTCCCTCAACTCCAAAGGGATTGTAGTTTTTGACCCATGAAATTAGTTTTTGTTTTTTGGATTTTTGAGGTAACAAAAAAATTAATTTAATTTACTATTCAGCCAGGTTGGAATCCTCTCAATGTGTTATTCATAGAGAAGCCTGGATGGTGCCTTATTTGTTTGGGGACAATGGATGAATGCTTTCCATAATGAAAATGGTTAATTTTTAAATCAGGTATTGTTTTCGGGCCGGGATGGAAATTAATTTGTCACTTGTTGGGCAAATATAACCGGAATATGCAAATGCCCAACCTTTCGAAACACTAACGAGAAGTTTTGGAATTATTTTGGGGCGTTTTGTTATCTATTTAAGCAAAGGTTTTCATAACCCCCTTCCATGCCGCTGGCACTTTATGCAGAGTAGTGTGTCCCCCACAAAACACCCTCTTAACACATTTATGAATATGAATAATTTTTGGCTGGCCACAAAAGCCACCGCAAATCCTCCATTTGAGGGAATGGAAGTTGAATCCCTTTGTGCCCGGCGCATACCTTGTTTTGCCACTGTTCTCCCAAAAAGCAAAGGGGCGATGTTTCATTGCTGGTCAGGGTTATCCTTTGGGAGTTGTGGTGAGTGTGTGTGTGTGTGTGTGTGATGAGGTTTGGAAGAGGTGTTGCTGTTGTTAGAAATTCATATTCATATTTTTGCATTCAACAGTAATCGGATTTATTAAAAACCGCATAAAAGCCAAATTATCATTGGTTTTGGGTTTACTATCAGCCAAACAATTTTGGTTGTCCTTTTGTCTCTGCCGGTGTTTTTTTTTTTCGTTGGCGATTGTTGCTTTTGTTGCCCAAAGAAGAGGATTTGCCTCGAGTTTCAAGTTTCCAATGTGTCAGTGTGTGTGTGTGTGTGTGCTGGCGGTGCTCCGTGGCTGGGTCTCTCATGCAAATTATTTAATTAACGGAGGACTTTTGAAAAAGGTAATTTGCCAAATTTAAATTGCTTTGCAGCTTATATTTTTTGGTGGGGATTTTTGCCATAAGAGCTTTAACTTTAATTTGCCGATTGCCAAAGTTGACCATATGGTCAGTGGGTCTGAAAAAAAATTTTATAAAAAAAACAAGTAAGCAAAGGCTACAGTCGAGCGGGGCCGACCGTTGAATACCCTACAACACTATAATAAACCATACAGTTTATATAGACGAGATACTCGAAAGAATTCCACAAGATCGACTCAGCTCGGCGAGCTAGGAAGATCCATATATACTTTCCTATGTGGGAAACCAATATTTCGAGGTGTTACATAATTTTTGGGCCAATCAAACTTATAATACCCCCAACACATAGTGTTGTAGGGTATAATGAAAGGATAAATAAAAAATATAAAAATTAAAAGTGTTATAGTGTTAAAAGTGTTAAGTTAAAGGATAATAAAAATTGTGCTTTTTTAGTTGGCGGAATTAAAAAAAAAAAAAAAACTAGAAAATCTGAGAGGTCTCCAAGGTTAAATATTTACAGCTGCTGGGGCCCCTGTAATTTTCTTCTGAAGGTCTACAAAGCAGGATTTTAAAAGTGTTGAAGTAAAATAATTGGAAGTTAAAGGATAATAAAAAATGCGTTTCTTGGACTAAAAAGAAAAAAAATTTAGGGGAAAATATTTACAGCTGCTGGGGCCCTTGTAATTTTCTTCTGAAGGCCTACAAAGCAGGATTGCTATAGCCTCTTGAAAATTAATAAAAAAAAATAATTGAATTGTGAAAGTTAAATAATAAGAAATTAAAGGATATAAAACTTAACAAGGAGATCTACAAGGATACATATTTACAGCTACTGGGGTCCTGTAATTGTCTTCTGATGTTTATAGGACATCAGAAGACAAGCAGACTTTTTAAAATCTTCTTGTAGTCTATTGAAAACGTCTCTAAAATGCCTACAAAAGTTGGAATTTTAAAGCTATACCAAATTGGAACTGTTCAAAAATATTGGAAGATCCTTGAACAAATTTTTCAAATTCCAAACATAAAACAAGTAAAAAAGTATCGGTCGGTTTTGCCGACAGATGTATACCCTCAGCCAAGGTTCGATTATTTAAACATATTTTGACTTCTGTTATCAATTTTCAAACTCTTGACCCTCTAAGAAGTCGATTTTGAAAGAATGATGCAATATTGTTAATTTCATATCGGACCTAAATAAATATGATATAAGTAGTATTATGAATATATAAGAAAATCGAACATTTATATCCAATTGATGGGAAATCTTAATTTCCATATTTATCTCAGAGAGACATATATTTAGATATATCAAGTTGTAAAGTTGTTTCGCAATTTATGACAGATAAAAGTATTGAAAATTGTGTCTCTTTGTAGGTGAGGTACCAGAAGGGTTTCGCAGATACATAGCATCTTCACAACAGATCTTGAGTTAGCAAAAATGTTTGTATGTGTGAAATTTGAAGAGAGTCGGATTCTTATTTCGCCTTCTTTGAACGTTTTGTTTTTCGTCGTTTTTCTTTTTGTGCAAAAAATATGTATTTTTTGAAAATTTCGACCGTTTGTGGGGGAGGTACCAGAAGGATTGAACCGATATATTCCATCTTAACACCAGACCTCAGTTTAATATAAATATTGGGATGTGTGAAATTTTAAGACGATCGGAGTGTTACATCACATTTTATGAGTGTTGTAATTATTCAAAATTTCGACAATTTGTGGGGGAGGTACCAGAAGGAGTGGACCGATATTGTCCGTTTTCGCACCAGACCTAGCACTGACGCAAATATTAGGATTTGCAAAGTTGGAGCAAAACAGGATTATCTTTTCACATTCTGTGCAAAAAATTATTTTTTTGAAAATTTCGACGTTTTGTGGGGGAGGTACCAGAAGGAGTGGACCGATATTGCCCATCTCCGAACTCGATCTAAGTTTGACAAAAATATTACGTTGTACCAAGGATAGACCAAATCGGATACTCCCTTCGAGAGTTATTGTGCGCACCAGCCGCCAGACAGATAGACAGACGGACGGACGGACGGACGGACGGACGGACGGACGGATGGACGGACATCGCTAGATCGACTCCAAATGTTCTAAAACGGATTTGGTCCAAAGAGACCTAGGGTCTAAAATCGTTATTTCGACTAGGCACGTTTTGACCGTATCAAATGATATATACCCTCTGTAGCCATATGGCTGAGGGTATAATGAGCTCGGGGTAAAGCCATTGCAAAAAAAAAGCAAGAACTCACACCGCACCAGAAAGAAAATAGACTCAAAAGAGCTAAAGAGTTGCTTCGCTTGACGAAAGTGGGAAACTGCCGAATTTGGATTTCTCCAATCTCCGATGAGAAAACATTCGCTGTCCAGCAGTTTGTAAACAAAATGATCGTGTTTACTTGCTAAAGAGGTCAGCTGAAAATGTGACCTTCGGTTGGCCACCAGAACTCAAGCGCCGGCCATTGTGATGGTGTGGGCCGCGATAACAGCTGATGGTGGCTCCCCACTCATATTAATCGACCGTGACATCAGAATAAATGCCGAATATTATCGCGAAAATATTCTGGAGGGTGTATTAAAGCCTTGAACATTCAAACAGGACTGAATGCCATAGCACTCAGCACGCGCCAGCCAAAAATGGTTACAAATTTAGGTTCCTCGCTTCATTTTCAGCGCACAATGGCCACCAAAATCTCCGGATACCAATCCGTTGGACTACTATGTCTCTAGTATTTTGACGATCACCTCAAGCCAGAGCTTCGCCGGGAATGGACCAAAATACCGCAGAGCAAGGCCATAATTCGTGCCAAGGATGACCAATTCGAAGAAATCTAAACTTATTCTAAAATTTGATGATATTTCCCATATTTTTGGAGTTCATTCAATAAAATTTAAAAAAAAAAAAATAAAAATTATGGCGTTTGACTTTTGTTGCAGTTTTTTTTTATCTCACCCTGTATATATTTATCCGACTTCAGTTTTTTTGTGCACCAAATGGGTAATATCAGCCTAAATGGACTGCATTTTGGCATTTTCGACGGAATTCAGTCTAGAAGCAAGTGCATCAAATTTGAAGAAAATCGGTTCAGATGTAGCTATAGCTCTCTTGCATATGTTTCATCCGATGTGGCGTTTTAAGTCCCTCACATGCGTAATGTGCACTCCACAGCAATAATCTTTGGTACCAGATTTTAAATACAGCTTCGAAATAAGTGTTTAAAATGTTGTCAAAATTGGTTTAGATTTGTATGTACCTCCCATATATCTTCAACCGATTTCGGGTTAATTGTGCCCCAAATGGCCAATATTAGTCCAAATGACCTGAATTTTGACACATCTAACCGAATTCAGCCTAGAAGCAAGTAAATCAAATTTAGTTAAAATCGTTCAAATATATATTCCTCCCATGTATATGTTTGATCCGATTTGGTGTTTAAGTCCCCAACATTCGTAATATGCATTCGACAACAATGGTATATTTACCAGATATCAAATATAGCTCCATAATAAGTGTTTAAAATTTTATAAAAATTGGTTCTGATTTATATATAGCTCCCATATATCTTCAGCCGATTTTGGGTTAATTGTGCACGAAATGGCCAATATTAGTCCAAATAACCTGAATTTTCAGTTTAGAAGCAAGTAAATCAAATTTAGTGAAAAAAATACCTCATATATGTTTGACGAGATTTGGTGTTTAAGTCCACAACATTCGTAATTATGTTTGCGACAATATTCATCGGAATTGTTTCAAATTTTGTATTTGAAGTTCGTAACGGATACTACAGCCTAAGACAGAAAACTGTCTGTGCAGGTCCACGTCTTCGTATAGCCCTCATATAATGGCACCCCCCGATATTCGGTATTTTGATGATTTTAGCTACATTATTCACCGGAATTGTTTCAAGTTTGGTATTTGATGTTCGCAATGGACGCTATAGCCTATGACAGAAAATTGTCTGTGCAGGTCCACGTCTTCGTATAGCCCCCATATAACAGTACCCCCTATATTCGGTATTTTGATGATTTTACATTATAAACAGATTTTTCTTCAAGTTTCGCATTTAAATATTGTAATAACTTATGACAAAAGTTGCCTATGCAGGTCCACGTCGTCGTATATGCATTCGGTATTTTTAAGATTTTAACAGAATTTTTAACGGATTTTATTTATTTTTTTTTTTGGAAATTGCCAAATTTGTGCCAAATGGTGGAGGGTATTAAAAGTTCGTCCCGGCCGAACTTACAGTTTTTTTCAAGGACCATCCGAGCTTGAATACGTTGTTTTAGGAATATTTTGCAAGGACTTTTGCTTGGATTTTTTAAGAATATTTTATAAAAAATTTGCTGCTGATTTTTTTTTAATATTTCTTTTTAGTTGCACCATTTGAGATTCTGACAAATCAGCATTTCCTTGTCTCTCCTCTCTTTCTTCTTTTTTTTTAATTTTGTCACATACAATTTCTAAAAAACACAAAAAAAAAAACGACAAATAACTTTCAACATTAACAAAAATTTACATTATTAATTAACAGGCCACACAAGCGCTTAATTAGTTAAAACCTCAAAATGTTTTGACAATTTCTCTGAGCATTTAATGAAACCTAAAGTTTTGTAACTGTTTTTCCCTCTCCCCCGTTTCGGTGGGCGAATCACAACTGTCGTTATGACATCATCATAACGACAAGTGTTGCTCCCTGATGCAGTTTGCTCCCACTCTTCCCCACCCCCCCCCCCCCCCCCGTACACATTTGTTGCTGGCAGAGAGAACGAGTACCGCGTGTTTCATTTAATTAACTCTGTGAGAAAAAGTTTTCCATTCAGATTTTTTTTGTTTCACAATTTTCCTCTTTTCCATTTTTTTTCTGTGTTTTTTTTTTCGCTTCGCATCATTTCATTAGGAAACTATTTTAACTAATTGTCGTTTAGCATTTGACAAAACGTTGGGGAGATGATGAGGTGAGGGAGGGGACTCAAGGGTGTTGGGAGAGCAAAAAAGGATTCCGGAACGTTAAAATGTGTAATAAATTCATACATATTCATATGCTCGCACATTTGTCGCAACTTCAGTTCAGTCAATGGAGGAGTTTTTCCCCAGTTTCGTTTTTTTTTTGTTTTTGGGAAAATTTTGTTTCTTTTTCTCTCCTTGGTGTTGATTTTTTTTGTTGTTTCTATGCATGCTGACAAGGTTCCTGTTCAACCGGAACTCGGTAACTCTGAAGCTGATGAAGTGTCACAAACATCCATTCATTGCGAAATTATACTTTTTACTTGTCCATTTGCTGTGGGTGGTGTCAAAGGGTGTCTAGGGTGAGGGGTATGGACCCCATATGTTGTGTCGGCACAGAATTTTTGTAACCCCCAAAAAAATTTTCATAGAAGAAACCTTATGAATGTGGGAGGCATGACATGTCTGGAGTGTTAAGCTACTGAAGATTGAATGAGAGGAGGAAGGTTACAACAAAGGAATAGGTTTTGTTGGAATTAAAAAAATATAAAATTTTGTTGGAAATATGAAAAAAGTTTCTCACAAAAAAAAATCCACTTTTTGTTGGGTGCTTGAAAAAAAATACTTCTTTAAAAAGTTTTTTTTTTTTTTTTTTGAAAAAAAAATAAAAATTAAAAATTAATTTTTTTTTCAAAAAAAAAAAAAAAAAAAATAAAAAAAATAAAGTAAATAAAAAAAATAAATAAAAACAGGTTAAAAAGCTGTAAGTTCGGACGGGTCTAACTTTTAATACCTTCCACCATTTGGAACGATTTTGGTGAATTTTCAAAAAAAAAAAAAATAAATAAATAAATAAATAAAAAAAAAAAAAATTTATTAAAAATTCTGTTAAAATCTAAAAAATGCCGAATATAGCCTTTGTATTTGGGTCTATACGGCGGCGAGGACAGGAATAGGTAAATTTTGTTCATTCAAATGCGCAACTTGAAACAAAAATCGGTAAATAATTTCGCTAAAATCATCAAAATACCGAGTATCGGGAGGCACCGTTATATGGGGGATATACAAAGGCGTGGACCTGCACAGACAATTTTCTGTCATAGGCTATAGCACCCATTACGAACTTCAAATACCGAATTTGAAACAATTCCGGTGAATAATGTCGATAAAATCTTCAAAATACCAAATATCGGGAGGTGCCGTTATATGGGGGCTATACGAAACCGTGGACCTGCACAGACAATTTTCTGTCATAGGCTGCAGTACTTATTTCGAAAATCTAATAACAAATTTGAAAAAACTTCGGTGAATAATGCCGCAAAAATCAACATAGTACCTAATATCGGACGTTACCGTTGTATGAGGGCTATACAAAGCCGCGGACCTTCACAGACAATTTTCTGTCATAGGCTGTAGTATTCATTGCGAACTTCAAATACAAAATTTGAAACAATTCCGATGGATAATGAAGCTAAAATCATATAAATACCTACTATCGGAAAGTACCGTTATATGGGGGCTATACGAAGATGTGGACCTGCATACGTAATTTTTTGTCATATGCTATAGTATCTACTACGAACTTCCAATACCAAATTCGAAACAATTTCGACGAATAATGTCGCCAAAATCATCAAAATTTCGAATATCGGGAGGTGCCGTTATATGAGGGCTATACGAAGACGTGGACCTGCATAGACAATTTTCTGTCTTAGGCTGTAGTATCCATCACGAACTTCAAATACCAAATTTGAAACAATTCTGGTGAATAATGTCGCTAAAATCATGAAAATGCCGAACATCGTGAGATACCGTTATATGGGAGCTATACGAAGACGTGGACCTGCACAGACAATTTTCTGTCACAGGCCGTAGTATCCATTACGAACTTCAAATACCAAATTTGAAACAATTCCGGTGAAAAGTGTCACTAAAAACCACCAAAATACAGAATATCGGGAGGTACCGTTATATGGGGGCTATACGAAGACGAGGACCTGCTCAGACAATTTTCTGTTATAGGCTGTAGTATTCATTGTGAACTTCAAATACCAAATTTGAAACAATTACGGCGAATAATGTCGCTAAAATCATCAAAATATCGTATATCGGGAAGTATCGTTATATGGGGGCTATACCAAAACGTGGACCGACATGACCCATTTTTAATACCAAAAGTCCTGCAGACATAATATACATTTGAGTGAAATTTTATCAACTTACTTTGTTTCGTTCGCAAGCTAGAGGGATTTCCACAGACGGAGTTATAATTATTCAACATTTTGACCCTTTGTGGGGGAGGTACTTGATGGAGCGGGCCTATATTGTCAATTTTCGTACCTTACCCAGCACTGATGCAAATGTTAGGATGTGCAAAGTAGTAGCAAAGTGCGATTATCCTTTCTCTTTCTGTGCAGTAAAAGTACTAGTGTAAAAGTACTAGTTATCGTGCGCACCAGCCAGCCCGACTGACATGACTAGATCGACTTCAAATGTCCTGAAGAGACCTAGGGTCTTAAACCGTTATTTTGATGAGACACGATTTGGCCCTATCAAATGATATGCAGGATATGCAGGATAGATGTACCAAAGGGTTTTTGGAAATTCAAACTTTAAAGCTACGAAAAGTTCTAAAATCGTACTAAAATTCAAAAATGGTACCATTTGCTATTATGTGAACGGATAGAGGTAAAAGCTTGCAACTTGGTATGAGAATCAATGTTGGAAAGTAAGTTTGATATATATTAGGGTGGTTTTTGAAATGTGTACTTATGTGTGTGAACTGTACTAAATAGTACTATAGTTGGAACAGTTAAGTTTAGGGTGAATGGATCAAGCTGGCATTTTGAAATTCTGTATTGGGGTCTCTGTTGGTGGTTGCTTTGTGATAAAAAGGTAGTTTTGAAAATGGGTGCCACAAGTGCACGAAAGGTACTAAATTGTACTATATTTGGTACAATTTAGTACTGAGTGAACAGATAGAGTTTGAAAATTGAAATTTGGAATCCGGAATTATCTGGAATTTTGAATCATAGCCTGATATTTGATATTTAGATAAGATTTGATATCTAAGGTTGAGTTCTGGCGGTGGTTGAGAAATGGGTCCATATTTGTACGAAATGGTACTAAATTTTGTATTGGTTAAAGGGATAGGGCTGAAATCGTAAAATTTGATTTAGTACCAAATTTGGTATTGGGTGAAGGGATAGAGCAGAAATTCTGCAATTTGATATTTAGATTAGAGTATTGGCGGTGGTTTGGAAATGCGTCATACATTTGTACAAAAAGTACTAAATGGTACTAAAGTGGGTGTTGGGTGAAGGGATAGGACTGGAATCGTTAAGTTTATATCGAGTTCTCTGTTGATATCTGGAATTGAGATATTAAGGTCGTTTTTGAAAATTTGTACTGTAATTGTACGAAAAGTACTAAATGGTACTATATTTGGTATTAGATAAAGGGATAGAGATAAAATTGCGAAATTTGATATTTACTCATTGTATCTGTAATTAAGTTTAGGCGGTGGTCTTGGAAATGTATACTTTAATTGCACTAAAAGTACTAAATGGTACTGAATTTAGCATTTGTTGAATGGATAGGGTTGGAATCCTCAAATTTGGTATTAAGGTCTTGGGTGTTGGTATCCTCCATATCTTCAGGTATGGAGGTGGTTTTGGAAATTTGTGCTATAATTATACGAAAAGTACTAAATTGTGCTAATTATGGTATTGGGTGAAGAAATTGAGCTGAAATTCTGAAATTTGATAAAGATGTCACTGGTACTAAATTTGGTACTGGATGAAGGAATAAAGGAATACATGTATATGATTAAGATTGAAATCTTGAAATTTGATATGAATATTACTGTTGGTGTCTGTGATTAGAGAAGGACCTGATTTCAGATATGCGTACTATAATGGTACTAAATTTGCTAATGGGGAAAATTAAAGAGCTGACATCCTTAAATTTGATGATAAAGCTACTGTTTGTATCTGCGGTTAAGACATGGTGATTGTTTTGAAAATGCGTACCATTATTGTTCGAGAAGTTCTAAATGGGAGATGCGGGAATTTTTGAAAAATATAATTCTTTGAGAGGAAATGTTTAGCTTTTTCTCTCAGTGTATTTTTATTTTGTCATTGTCTTCATCATGCCACTCTCATTGCATTCCTCCTCGCTAACATTCTGTGCTGAAGATGAAAAATGTTCCGTATGCAAAAATGTCACACGCATTATGAATTGTTGCAGAAAAGTCAACATATGTTGGCCCAGGCAAAAAGGAAGCAATAAAAAAAGGAATAGAATCCGCAGCATGGAGGGCAAGAATGGATGCGCACATGACTGGCTAAGGCTAAGTGAAAACTATAAACTGTGAAATTAACTTTTTTCCATATATGGTAGGATATTCGGCCCAAACCTCTATAGATGGGAGGAAGGAATGGTTCAAAGGGATACCTAATGTTTCTTACTCGAGATAATTAAAAAGACATTGGGGAAGCCTTAGGCCTGCTGACTGACTGAGTGACTGACAGGAAATCCTCCAAGAGTTATGAATCCATCTAGTCATTTGTTCCTGAACTTTTTATCATAATCAAAAATGTGTTATGTCAGTACAATATGAAGCTGTATCCCCCAAAAAAAGAAAAGAAAACTCTAACGGAAAAATTGTTTTTCTTTTTCTTTTAATTTTTTTTTTTTTTTTGAAAATTCCATGAAAAGTTTTACAATCACTGAATGAAATGTCTTTTATCAATGGCTGGTCAAGCATTATTGAAAAACTCCAAAGTAGTAAAACAACACGAACTTTTAGTCTACTTCCTGCTTAGGTCAAGTATTTGTGTTCGAGAGTTTATGTTGTGGCGTCTGTACTCCTGTCTAACGCCACCTACAATTATATGGAAGTTGGCGATTTTTTTGCGGGCCGCAATTGCTTAAGGAGTCTCTTGGGGCCAAATGGTCATCCGTGTTTGTTGATACTTTGCAAAAGATAACGAATGCGAGGGAACAAAAACCAGCTCTACCAGAGAATACAAAGAAATGGAGGTGGTAGATGAAGTTTTGGGTTCACTACTTCGAAGAGAAAGGTAGCTTTGGTGGGACGAAATGTTGGTACTTTTTCAGCAAAGATCAAACTAAGTTAGAATATTTTTCAAAGGAGTTTCAGAGGAAAAAAATGTGGATTGGGAGATTCATAATTTTTTTAGAAGAAAGTCCTCTACAAACTTGAATTAAAAAAATATTTTTTTTGGAAGTTGAATTAACTTGGATTTTTTTTAAATATATATTTCTAGTCTTTGATAAAGGAGCATTAAAAAAATATTTTTGGAAGGTTTTTCACAATCGTGGATTTATAAAAAAAAAAATTTAGAAGGTCCTCCACAAACGTGAATTTTTAAAAATAATTTTTAAAAAATCTTCTCTTAAATGGTCCTCCAGAATTTTTAAAAAATATATATCACAAACTTGGATTTTTAAAAAATATATATTTTTAGAAGGCCTCCACCTTTTAAAAAATATATTTTTAAAAGGTCCTCCACAAACGTGGATTAAAAAAAAAAAATATTTTAAGAAGGTCTCCGCAAATGTGCATTTAAAACATTGTTTTAGAATGTCCTCCACAAACGTGGATTTTTAAAATAATTATTTTTAGAAGATCCTTCACAAACATGGATTTTTAAAATAATTATATTTAGAAGATCCTTCACAAACATGGATTTTTAAAATAATTATTTTTAGAAGATCCTTCACAAACGTGGATTTTTAAAATAATTATTTTTAGAAGATCCTTCACAAACGTGGATTTTTAAAATAATTATTTTTAGAAGATCCTTCACAAACGTGGATTTTTAAAATAATTATTTTTAGAAGATCCTTCACAAACGTGGATTTTTAAAATAATTATTTTTAGAAGATCCTTCACAAACGTGGATTTTTAAAATAATTATTTTTAGAAGATCCTTCATAAACGTGGATTTTTAAAATAATTATTTTTAGAAGATCCTTTATAAACGTGGATTTTTAAAATAATTATTTTTAAAAGATCCTTCACAAACATGGATTTTTAAAATAATTATATTTAGAAGATGCTTCACTAACGTGGATTTTTAAAATAATTATTTTTAGAATATCCCTCACAAACATGGATTAAAATAATTATTTTTAGACGGTCCTCCACAAACATGGATTTTTAAAATAATTATATTTAGATGATGCTTCACTAACGTGGATTTTTAAAATAATTATTTTAGAATATCCCTCACAAACATGGATTTTTAAAATAATTATTTTTAGAATATCCCTCACAAACATGGATTTTTAAAATATTTTTAGAAAGTCCTTCACAAACGTGGATTTTTAAAATAATTATTTTTAGAATATCCTTCACTAACGTGAATTTTTAGAATAATTATTTTTAGAAGATCCTTCACAAACATGGATTTTTAAAATAATTATTTTTAGAAGATCCTTCACAAACGTGGATTTTTAAAATAATTATTTTTAGAAGGTCCTTGATGTATGTGGGCTAAAAAATAATATATTTAGATAGCTCTTCACAAACGTGGATTTCAAAAGGCCCTAAATAAATATGGATTTTTTTTTAATATTTTCAGAAGGTTCTGAATAAACGTGGATTAAAAAAAATATTAACCATATTTTTTTAAGAAGATCCTGAAGGAACTTGGAATTTTTTAAATTTTTTTGTAGAAGGTCCTGAATGAACGTATAGTTTCTTTTAAGAAGTATTTTTAAAAGGTCCTTGGTAAATGTGGTTTTTCTTAAATATTTTTAAAAGGTTCTTGTTAATCGTGGTTTTTATTAAAAATTTTTAAAAGGTTCTTGTTAAACGTAAATTTTTTCAAAAATATTTTTAGAAGGTTTTTGATAAATGTGGATTTTTTAAAAATATTTTCGGAAAGTTTTTCATAAACCTGGATTTCTAAAAAAAATATTTTTGGAAAGTTCTTCATAAACGTGGATTTCTAAAAAAAAATATTTTAAAAGGTTTTCCCTAAACGTGGATTCTTTAAAAATATTTTTAGAAGGTTTTTGATAAACGTGGATGTTTTAAAAATATTTTTGGAAAGTTCTTCATAAACGTGGATTTCTAAAAAAAAAAAAATAGTTTCGGAAAGTTCTTCATAAAGGTGGATTTCTAAAAAAACTATTTTTAGAATATTTTCCATAAACGTGGATTCTTTAAAAATATTTTTTGAAAGTTCTTTATAAACGTGGATTCTTTAAAAATATTTTTTGAAAGTTCTTTATAAACGTAGATTTTTAAAAAATAATTTTTTAGAAGGTTTTTCATAAACGTGGATTTTTTAAAATATTTTTGGAAAATTCTTTATAATCGTGGATTTTTTAAAAATATTCTTAGAAGTTTCTTGGTACCCGTGGATTTTTTAAAAATATTTTTGGAAAGTTCTTTATAAACATGAATTTTTTTAAAAATATTTTTGGAAAGTTCTTCATAAACGCGGATTTTTAAAAATTAATTTTTTAGAAGGGTTTTCATAAAGGTGGGTTTTTTAAAAATATTTTTAGAAGGTTCTTGCTATCCGTGGATTTTTTAAAATATTTTTTGAAGGTTTTTGTGTTAAAGAGGAATTTTAAAAAATATTTTTTAAAGGTTTTTGTTAAAGGGGAGTTTTTTAAAAATATATTTTTGAAAGTTTTTTATAAACGTGGCTATCTAAAAAAATAGAAGGTTTTCCATAAACGTGGATTTTTTAATATTTTTAGAAGGTTCTTGATACCCGTGGATTTTTTTAAAAATAATTTTAGAAGGTTTTCCATAAACGTGGATTCTTTAAAAATATTTTTTTGAAAGTTTTTTATAAACGTGGGTATCTAAAAAAAATAGAAGGTTTCCCATAAACGTGGATTTTTTTAAATATTTTTAGAAGGTTCTTGATACCCGTGAATTTTTTTTAATATTTTCAGAAGGTTCTTGATACCCGTGGATTTTTTTAAAAATAATTTTAGAAGGTTTTCCAAAAACGTGGATTTTTTAAAATATTTTTAAAAAGGTTCTTGGTACCCGTGGATTTTTTTTTAAATATTTTTAGAAAGTTCTTGGTACCCGTGGATTTTTTTTTAAATATTTTTAGAAAGTTCTTGGTACACGTGGGTTTTGTTAAAAATATTTTTGGAAAGTTCTTCATAAACGCGGATTTTTAAAAAATAAACTTTTAGAAGGTTTTTCATGGTTTTCACGTGGATTTTTGAAAAGTTCTTTATAAACGCGGATTTTTTAAAAATATTTTTGGAAAGTTCTTCCTAAACGCGGATTTTTAAAAAAATAAATTTTTAGAAGGTTTTTGATAAACGTGGATTTTTTAAGAATATTTTTTAAAGGTTTTTGATAAACGTGGATTTTTTAAAAATATTTTTAAAAGGTTTTTGATAAACGTGGATTTTTTAAAAATATTTTTAAAAGGTTTTTGATAAACGTGGATTTTTTAAAAATATTTGTGGAAAGATTTTCATAAACGCGCATTTTTACAAAATATTTTTAGAAGGTTTTTGTTAAAAGGGAACTTTTTAAAAATATGTTCAGAAGGACCTTCAGACCAATAAAGGTGGTTTTTTAAAAAAAATTTTAGAAGGACCTTCAGACCATAAAGGTGGTTTTTTAAGAATAGTTTAAAAAGGATCTATAAGCGTGAACATTTTTTGAAAGGGACATTCAGACCAATAATCGCGATTTTTTTTTTTGGAAATTGACTTATGTTTTATTATTATTGTTTTTTTTTAATATTTCCGGAAGGACTATCAGACCAATAAATGTGTTTTTTAAGAACATTTTGAAAAGAACATTCTGACTTATAATCCTCATATTTAATATAATTATATATTGATAAGGACATTTAGACCAATAATCGGAATATTTTTTCTTTTGAAAAGGACATTCGGACCAATATTTTTTTTAAAAATATGTTTGCAAAAGGACCCTCGGACCCATAAACGTTTTTTTAATGTTTTTCTAAAGATCCTCCAGACCCATAAACGTGGATTTTTTAAAAATATTTTTTCAAAAGGACCTTCAGACCAATAAACGTGGATTTTTTAAAATATTTTTTTCAAAAGGACCCTCAAACCAATAAGTGGATTTTTTAAAAATATTTTTTCAAAAGGACCCTCACACCTATAAACGTGGATTTTTTAAAAATATTTTTTTCAAAAGGACCCTCAAACCAATAAAAGTGGATTTTTTAAAAATATTTTTTCAAAAGGACCCTCACATCCATAAACGTGGATTTTTTAAAAATATTCAATTTCCTCAGACCAATAAACGTTTTTTTTAATTTTTTTTTTCAAAAGAACCCTCAGATCAATAAACGTGTTTTTTTATATTTTTTAAAAGGACATTTGATGTGCATTTAGACGCTTTGTTTTCTATAGAAATGAGTCAAAATGAATGAATTGGCAATCTGAAACCCAATAAAGATAATTTGAAGGTTCAAAGAGTTGATATGGCAGCCCATTTTAAGCCCTAAACAGAATGAAGACGGAACCCTCACGAAGGATGTTTAAGGAGCAAGGAGTCTATTTAGGTGAGGTAAAAGGAGTCCTGATGGACTATATATACGATGTTGTTCCTAAGGTCTATACATATGTGCTGAAGGATCAGGGAGTCTTCACAGGCGAGTTGAAAGGCCTTGGCTTCGATATAGGTTGATTTAATGGCAGCAAGTCCATTGCTGCAAATTGGAGGTCCTAAGAATACCTGATACTTAAGAAATTCGTTGAAGGATCAAGTAGTCTATGTAAGTGAACTAAATTGAGCCCTGGAGGTCTCTAGATATGATCTTCCTCTCGGGACCAATAAATATGCATTGAAGTATCAAGGAGTCTATATAAATGAGTTGAAAGGTCATTAAGTTGTTTAAATGAGGCCTAGACAAGCTGAAACCTATGGCTATATAGCCATGCGGTCTATATGGATGAACACAATGACAGGGAGTCCATATAAGCATATCTAGAGGTCTATATAAAAGGTATGAAAACTGGTCTAAAGTTGGATTGATCGATCAGGCTTCATTAGGCCTCAATAAATTATATTTAAAAATGTAGCCTCTCAAAAAATAATTTTTCACGAAATCCGCGTTTGAGGCTCTTTTATTCCTTGGAAAATTATTTTAAAATAGTTATTGTTATAATTTTAAGAATAATTTTTAAAAGGTCCTTGAAAGTCGTTGACAGTTAATTTTCAAGAGGCTTTGTAAAATATTCTATAATGTTAAAGGTCGTCTAACTTACATTAACTAAATGAGACCTGGAAGTCTATATAGACAAGCTTTTTTAAATGGTCCTCTCTCGGCCGATAGAAGCTCTTTAAACCCCCCTTGTAGCCTTTAAGGCCAAGGAAGTCCTTCAAAACATTCCTAAATTTTCAATCCTATTTTTTTAATATTTTTAGAAGGACTTTCAGACTAATAAACGGGATTTTTTTTTTAAATATTGTTAGAAAGACCATCTGAACCTCATATATGGGTATTCATAAATATTTTCAGATAGACCTTCAGAGCAATGAAGGTGATCTTTTTAATAATATTTCTATATGTAGGGTATTCTGTCTTCAATTTTTCCCCATTTTCCTTCCAGTTTTTTTTTCCCACTGTTCCCTCAATTCGATTTCTCAACTCCTCTTCAAAACGTATTCTCAATACTGCCCCCACATTTAATATGGCTATGTCGAACAAACAAAAAACCCCTACAAACATGCCTTACAGGCACGTCTCCAGGATTTTCATGTATGTCCAGCAATATTTCAGTATAAATGTCAAGAAAATGTTGCCACTAATGCTTCGAAGAAATGGTCGCTGCATTTAGGCAATGGACGATGAGGCAAATGTGGAAAAGAAAAACTTCTTTCGTATTTTTGCCAAATCGTTAAAAAAACTTGGCGTCACACACATAAGTCGGTCTGTATGGCGGAGCACACGGGAAAATAAGTTATATCTATGTCAGTTGCAATTGAAATGTAAAGTTTCGAGTTTTTTTCTTCTTAAAAGGCCGGAGAGTTGTAGGTGGTAGGGTGGTGAGCAATAGAATTTGTTGAATGTTTAGAATTTCTTATGGTGTTTTGAATTCTTTGGGGGAAAAGCTTTGGGGAGATGAATGGTGGGAGGATTTTTTTTTAATACTTATATTTTTTTTTAAATTCTTTAAAAAATCCAGGTTAATTTGGTTCTTAAAAGAGTATTTTTTTAAAAAATCCAGGTTCATTCGGTTCTTGAAAAAAATATTCTTTAAAAATCCAGGTTCATTTGATCCTTGAAAAAAATATTTTTTTAAAAAATCCACGTAAATATTTTTTAGAAAATCTCTGATTATTTACTCCTTGGCAAAATATTATTTAGTTCTTGAAAAAATATTCTTTGGTCCTTGAAAAAATATTTTTAAAAATATTTGGTCTTTGAAAAATATTTTTTAAAAAAACCCACGTCAGCTGGCCATTGAAAAAATATTTTTTAAAAAATCCACGTTTATTTGGTCCTTGAAAAAATATTTTTAAAAATATCCAGGTTAATTTGGTTCTTAAAAGAGTATTTTTTTAAAAAATCCAGGTTCATTCGGTTCTTGAAAAAAATATTCTTTAAAAATCCAGGTTCATTTGATCCTTGAAAAAATATTTTTAAAAATATCCACGTTTATTTGGTCCTTGAAAAAATATTTTTAAAAATATCCAGGTTTATTTGGTCCTTGAGAAAATATTTTTAAAAATATCCACGTTTATTTGGTCCTTGAGAAAATATTCTTTAAAAAATCCACGTTTATTTGGTCCTTGAAAAAATATTTTTAAGAAAACTCCACGTTCATTTGGTCCTTGAAAAAATATTTTATAAAAAAACCCACGTCAGTTGGCCATTGAAAAAATATTTTTTAAAAAATCCACGTTTATTTGGTCCTTGAAAAAATATTTTTAAGAAAACTCCACGTTCATTTGGTCCTTGAAAAAATATTTTATAAAAAAACCCACGTCAGTTGGCCATTGAAAAAATATTTTTTAAAAAATCCACGTTTATTTGCTCCTTGAAAAAATATTTTTTAAAAAATCCACGTTTATTTGCTCCTTGAAAAAATATTTTTTTTAAAATCCACGTTTATTTGCTCCTTGAAAAAATATTTTTTTAAAAATCCACGTTTATCTGGTCCTTGAAAAATATTTTTTTAAAAATCCACGTTTATCTGGTCCTTGAAAGAATATTCTTTAAAAAATCCACGTTTATTTGGTCCTTGAAAAAATATTCTTTAAAAATCCACGTTTATTTGGTCCTTGAAAAATATTCTTTAAAAATCCACGTTTATTTGGTCCTTGAAAAAATATTCTTTAAAAAATCCACGTTTATTTGGTCCTTGAAAAAATATTCTTTAAAAAATCCACGTTTATTTGGTCCTTGAAAAATATTCTTTAAAAAATCCACGTTTATTTGGTCCTTGAAAAAATATTCTTTAAAAAATCCACGTTTATTTGGTCCTTGAAAAAATATTCTTTAAAAAATCCACGTTTATTTGGTCCTTGAAAAAATATTCTTTAAAAAATCCACGTTTATTTGGTCCTTGAAAAAATATTTTTTTTAAAAAATCCACGTTTATTTGGCCCTTAAAAAATATTGTCTAAAAATTCACGTTTATTTGGCCCTTAATAATATTGTCTAAAAAATCCACGTTTATTTGGTCCTTGAAAAACTATTTTTTAAAAAATCCACGTTTTTGGCCCTTGAAAAAATATTCCTAAAACTCCACTTTCCCAAAATTAAATTCTCCCCTTTAATTTGAAGTATTTAAATAAATACTCCAAATACTTCTACTCTCGTACTTGATTTCAAGAAAATTGCCATCAAAATATTTATATTTATTTACGACTAAGATTTCAATTGGGTAAATACGATTCCCAAGAGTGTGCATTTCAAGAAGAAAAGAAGAGCTGCTGCTCCAAGTCAAGAAGCCCGAAAGGCTTCTGGTGTCATTTAACGAAAATGTGCAGCAGCAGGAAACACCAAGCCAAAAAAAACCCACTCCAGGGACCTGGAGTCTCTGTTACTCCACTGACACCTCTTCATCGTCCTCGCTCTCGAAGAACCAAGGGTAATGAAGATAAAAACACCCCAACTGACACTGCCAAGAACTGTAAATAATCAAAGTAGTTTCGTTAAGAACTTAACTTTTTCAGAAACATACTCCGTTTATTTATGCCCCCACCCCCTGCCTTCTCCTTCCATAACCAACCAGCAGCCTCAAAAGCAAATCATCACTGCTTTGGCTTTTGAGCAGACATAGAAATGAAGAAGATGCAAGAAGGGAGATGTGGGGGCTATGCCATGCAAATCCCAAAGAAAACAACATTTCAAGTAAAGCCGTTTAAATAGAAATAACATCAACACCCAATCAAAATCATAATAAAAGGACATGAAAGGGGTAAGGGACGAACAGGACAAACGGGTTTGAGTATGTGGCAATGGCTTCAAGTTTTATTTGATATCATCTGAAGGATGCTAAAGTGCGATTTTTAAGTCGAGTGAAGAGGAAAAAGTGCAAAACAATGTTCCAGCATCACTGATTTGCAGTCAAATGGAAATGTTGTTCAGCGCCTCAAGCTGAGGTTGGGGGCTGAAGGGGTTAACTCTTTGGCCAGCAAAACCCACACACATGGTAAATACGAGAAATGCATAGGAAACGCAGCGAATTCATGAATATGCATTAGGGTGATACAGTGGTACTGGATGAAAAAAAGCGGAAAGATTTTATAAAAATTACTTTTCAGGGATGTGGATTTTATAAAACAAAAAACATTTTTAAGGGCCAGAATTTTTTAAAAATAATTTTTCAAGGACGTGGATTTTATAAAATCATTTTTTAAGGATGTGTATTTAATTAAAAATATTTTTGAAGAACGTGTATTCAATTAAAAATATTTTTCAAGAACGTAAATTAATTAAAAAAAATTCAAGGACGTGGTTTTATTAAAAAAAAATCAAGGCCGTGAATTTATTAAATAAAATCAAGGACGTGGATTTATTAAAAAAATTAAGGAAGTGGATTTATTAAAAAAAATAAGGACGTGTATTTATTAAAAAAAGTCAAGGATTTAATAAAAAATATTTTTAAGGACTTGAAATTTTTAAAATAATTTTCAAGGACGTGGTTGTTATAAAATAATTTTTCAAGGACCTGGAAAAATAAAACAACTTTTCAAGGACCTAAGGACTTGGATTTTATAAAGGACTTTTCAAGGACGCGGATTTTGTAAAAATTATTTTTCAAGGCCCTGGAGTAATAAAATAATTTTTCAAGGACGTGTACTTTAGAAAAATAATTTTTAAGGACCTGGAATAATAAAATAATTTTTTAAAGACGTGGATTTTATAAACATAATTTTTCCAGGCCGTGGATTTTATAAAAATTAATTTTCAAGGACCTTGATTTTATAAAAATTAATTTTCAAGGCGGTGGATTTTATAAAAATTAATTTTCAAGGACGTGGATTTAATAAAAATAATTTTCAAGGACGTTGATTTAATGAAAATATTTTTCAAGGACCTGGATTTAAAGAAAAAAAATATTTTTCTAGGACGCGAATTTAATAAAAAATAATTTTCAGGGACGTGGATTTAATAAAGAATATTTTTCAAGGATTGGATTTTATAAAAATTATTTTTCAAGGACGTGGATTTTATAAAAATTATTTTTCAAGGACGTGGATTTTATAAAAATTATTTTTCAAGGACGTGGATTTTATAAAAATTATTTTTCAAGGACGTGGATTTTATAAAAATTATTTTTCAAGGACGTGGATTTTATAAAAATTATTTTTCAAGGACGTGGATTTTATAAAAATTATTTTTCAAGGACGTGGATTTTATAAAATAGGACGTGGATGATAAAAATTATTTTTCAAGGACGTGGATTTATAAAAATTATTTTTTCAAGGACGTGGATTTTATAAAAATTATTTTTCAAGGACGTGGATTTTATAAAATTATTTTTCAAGGACGTGGATTTTATAAAATTATTTTTCAAGGACGTGGATTTTATAAAAATTATTTTTCAAGGACGTGGATTTTATAAAAATTATTTTTCAAGGACGTGGATTTTATAAAAATTATTTTTCAAGGACGTGGATTTTATAAAAATTATTTTTCAAGGACGTGGATTTTATAAAATTATTTTTCAAGGACGTGGATTTTATAAAAATTATTTTTCAAGGACGTGGATTTTATAAAAATTATTTTTCAAGGACGTGGATTTTATAAAAATTATTTTTCAAGGACGTGGATTTTATAAAAATTATTTTTCAAGGACGTGGATTTTATAAAAATTATTTTCAAGGACGTGGATTTATAAAAATTATTTTTCAAGGACGTGAATTTTATAAAATTATTTTTCAAGGACGTGGATTTTATAAAAATTATTTTTCAAGGACATGGATTTTATAAAAATTATTTTTCAAGGACGTGGATTTTATAAAAATTATTTTTCAAGGACGTGAATTTTATAAAAATTATTTTTCAAGGACGTGGATTTTATAAAAAATATTTTTCAAGGACGTGGATTTTATAAAAATTAATTTTCAAGGCGGTGGATTTTATAAAAATTAATTTTCAAGGACGTGGATTTTATAAAAAGGATTTTTTAAAGACGTGGATTTTATAAAAATTAATTTTCAAGGCGGTGGATTTTATAAAAATTAATTTTCAAGGACGTGGATTTTATAAAAATTAATTTTCAAGGCGATGGATTTTATAAAAATTAATTTTCAAGGACGTGGATTTTATAAAAAGGATTTTTTAAGGACGTGGATTTTATAAAAATTAATTTTCAAGGCGGTGGATTTTATAAAAATTAATTTTCAAGGACGTGGATTTTATAAAAAGGATTTTTTAAGGACGTGGATTTTATAAAAATTAATTTTCAAGGACGTGGATTTTATAAAAATTAATTTTCAAGGCGGTGGATTTTATAAAAATTAATTTTCAAGGACGTGGATTTTATAAAAAGGATTTCTTAAGGACGTGGATTTTATAAAAATTAATTTTCAAGGACGTGGATTTTATAAAAATAATTTTTAAAGGACGTGGATTTTATAGAAATTAATTTTCAAGAACGTGGATTTTATAAAAATTATTTTTTCAAGGACGTGGATTTTTAATAAAAAATATTTTTTCAAGGACGTGGATTTTTAATAAAAAATATTTTTTCAAGGGCGTGGATTTTAATAAAAAATATTTTTTCAAGGACGAAGATTTTAATAAAAAAATATTTTTTCAAGGACGAAGATTTTAATAAAAAAAATATTTTTTCAAGGACGAAGATTTTAATAAAAAATATTTTTCAATGATTTAGTAAAAATATTTTTTCAATTACGTGGATTTTAATAAAAAAATATTTTTCAATGGTTTAATAAAAAATGTTTTTTCAATTACGTGGATTTTAATAAAAAAAAATATTTTTCAATGGTTTAATAAAAAATATTTTGTAAAGACGTGAATTTTTTTAACAGTTTTGCAGGGACGTGGATTTTATAAAAATGATTTTTTAAAAAAAGTTTTAAAAACAATTTGTTAAGGACTTCGAATAATAAAATAATTTTTAAGGACCTGGAATAATAAAATATTTGTTAATGTCTTGGATTTTATAAGAATAATTTTTCAAGGATGTGGATTTTATAAAAATATATATTTATTTATTTTGACATATATTATTTGCATTTATTTATTTATTTTCCTTTTTTCAATTTATTATTCCTTAACTTCACAGTATTGTAAAGAGAAAAATTGTTAATGCCTCTACATGGCAAGGGCGACATTAACATCATCATCAACACACTAGTCGTCAATCAACAGCCAAGTCTCATCGTCATCATTATTGGCAGTAGTAACACAGCAACAACAACAACAAAGACAACATCATTTGCATGCTAGCTGGAGCAACAACATCCAACAGCATCCGACAGTAACACACAAATGAATGGCTACATAAATAATATCATCATCATCAGCAGCAACAGCAACAGCAACAACAAGGGCTCATCACAGGCACATCATTCTAAATCAGCAGCATCGTTCACATACTCATCAGCAGGAGCAGCATCAGAGTCCTCATCATCGACATCCACATCAGCATCATTCCCAAGGATAACAAAAAAACAGTATCATTTTGGCATACAAAAACCTCAATGTTATGCTTCAATGCTGAAGCACATCCTTCTGACACCAACAACCATCAACCAGGACAAACATAAACACACATGTCAGCGAATGCACACACAAACACACATACATGCATATGTTGTTTGAGAGCTTATGAAAGTGTGTGTTGTCGGTTGCATTGCATATGAATAACGATTTTACAGACATTTGCGAAACTTGTAAGGTTTCGTGTTGAACGGAAACTCGGCATCGTATTTGACTTTTTCCCAGTTTCTTCTTCTTCACTCCTCCTTCGAGTTTGCCACTTGGTGGTGGATACGATGAATTGTTAACGATGTAATTTTCGCATTTGGCAACATTATCCTTCCAAAAATGCACAAAAGTTGGGAACATCAACTTTTCCAAATAAATTGAAATTTGTAGCAGCGTTTTAGGCTTAAGTTGTGATGGTAAAGTTTGAAAAAAAAGAAAATAAATACAAATAAAAAATATTTATTTTTGTTTCTTATATTTATTTTTTTTACGAATATTTTCTGTAAATTAACAAACAAACCGTGGTCCAAAACTTAGCCCACATTCATTTCCCTCAAATTATATTTTTAAAAAAATCCACCTCCTTCGAAATACTTTTTATAATATCCATGTCCTTAAATAATTATTTTTATAGAATTTACGTCCTTTTTATAAAATAAAAGTCCTTGAAAAGTCCTTTAGTTCCTTATAAAATCCATGTCCTTGAAATTTTTTTTTTTACAAAATCCATGTACTTCGAAAATCCTTTTAGAAAATCAATGTCCGTGAAAAAATTTGTTTATAAATCCACGTCCTTTTTATACAATCAATATCCTTGAAAAGACCTTTTTATAAAATCCACGTCCTTGAAAAATTATTTTTATAAAATCCACATCCTTGAAAAATTATTTTTATAAAATCCACTTCCTTGAAAACTTAGTTTTATAAAATCCACGTCCTTGAAAACTTATTTTTATAAAATCCACGTCCTTGATTTTTTTTATATAATATTTTTTCAAAAAATCCACTTCCTTGAAAACTTATTTTTATAAAATCCACGTCCTTAAAAAATATTTTTATAAAATCAACGTCCTTAAAAAATATTTTCATAAAATTCACGTCCTTAAAAAATATTTTTATAAAATCCACGTCCTTGAAAAAATATTTTTATAAAATCCACGTCCTTAAAAAATATTTTTATAAAATCCACGTCCTTAAAAAATATTTTCATAAAATTCACGTCATTAAAAATATTTTTATAAAATCCACGGCCTTAAAAAATATTTTTTATAAAATCCAAGTCCTTAAAAATATTTTTTTTAAATCCACGTCCTTAAAAAATATTTTTTTTAAATCCACGTCCATAGAAAAATATTTTTATAAAACCCACGTCCTTAAAAAAATATTTTTATAAAATCCACGTCCTTAAAAAATATTTTTTTTAAATCCACGTCCATAGAAAAATATTTTTATAAAACCCACGTCCTTAAAAAAATATTTTTATAAAATCCACGTCCTTAAAAAGAAACTTTTATAAAACCCACGTCCTTAAAAAAATATTTTTATAAAATCCACGTCCTTAAAAAGAAACTTTTATAAAACCCACGTCCTTAAAAAAATATTTTTATAAAATCCACGTCCTTAAAAAGAAACTTTTATAAAATCCACGTCCTTAAAAAGAAACTTTCATAAAATCCACGTCCTTAAAAAATATTTTTATAAAATCCACGTCCCTAAAAAATATTTTTATAAAATCCACGTCCCTGAAAAATTTTTATAAAATCCACGTCCTTAAAAAATATTTTTATAAAATCCACGTCCTTAAAAAATATTTTTATAAAATCCACGTCCTTAAAAAATATTTTTATAAAATCCACGTCCTTAAAAAATATTTTTATAAAATCCACGTGGAAAAAAATATTCTTAAATAATCCACGTCCTTGAAAATTATTTTTTTAATCATCCACGTCCTTGAAAATATATTTATAAAAAATCCACGTCCTTGAAAAAATATTTTTATAAAATCCACGTCCTTAAAAAATATTTTTATAAAATCCACGTCCTTGAAAAAATATTTTTATAAAACCCACGTCCTTGAAAATGTATTTTTATAAAACCCACGTCCTTGAAAAATTATTTTTATAAAACCCACGTCCTTGAAAATGTATTTTTATAAAACCCACGTCCTTGAAAATGTATTTTTATAAAACCCACGTCCTTGAAAAATTATTTTTATAAAACCCACGTCCTTGAAAATGTATTTTTATAAAACCCACGTCCTTGAAAATGTATTTTTATAAAACCCACGCCTTTGAAACGTCCTTGAAAAATTATTTTTATAAAATCCAAATCCTTGTAAAATGATTTTTATAAAATCCAAATCCTTGTAAAATGATTTTTATAAAATCCAAATCCTTGTATTTTTATAAAATCCAAATCCTTGTAAAATGATTTTTATAAAATCCAAATCCTTGTAAAATGATTTTTAATAAATCCATGTCCTCGAAAAATGATTTTTATAAAAACCACGTCCTTGAATAATTATTTTTATAAAATCTAAGTCTTAAAAAAAATATTTTTATAAAACCCACGTCCTTAAAAAAGTATTTTTATAAAATCCACGTCTTTAAAAAATATTTTTATAAAATCCATGTCCTTGAAAATTATTTTTTTTTAAATCCACGTCCTTGAATATTATTTTTATAAAATCCACGTCCTCGAAAATATATGTTTTATAAAATCCACGTCCTCAAAAATATTTTTTTTTATAAATCCACGTCCTTGAAAAATGATTTGTATAAAATCCACGTCCTTAGAAAAATATTTTTTTTAAATCCACGTCCTTAAAAAAATATTTTTATAGAGTACACGTCCTTAAATTTCAATAAACATTTAAAAATATATTGTTTATATATCTTCATCAAAAAAAAAAAAAATAATAAATTTATCCTAATCTCCATTGTAGATTAAATTGTATGTGTCAATTCAATTAGAAAACGAAATGCTAACAAAAAATGAAATGAAATTTGAAATACATAAAAATCTTTTCTATGAAAAATGAACAAAAGTATTACTGCATGGCAAAAGGATTAGAATAAAATGTGAAAGATAAAAGGCAATTTATGTCAAGAGATAGCTACCGACAGCATAACTGTATGTCTCTTTGTCGTCTGAGTTACGATTAGAGACTGGGAAAAATCACACAGACAATAATTGCAAAGTAACAGTGATTTCACCACGTAACTGCTTCCAATGGACTATGAAATCTAAATATCGGAATTTTTAAATAAAAATTATATAATAGAATTTTTTTTAATATATATTTTTAAAAAAATTTCAAATCAGAAGAAATGTTTTTTTGTTTTGTTTTTATTATTGTATTGAAATCAAAACTTCCTCTGAAGCTTCCAAATCCCTGTGCCTTCTTTGCCAAAGATGGCCAAATCGTAACTATGCGATAAGGCAGGTTGTCAGGTCACACAAAATTGAAAATCAAATACAAAATTCTCGTTCGACGATATTGGTGATAATTTCGGTGTTTGTTGCCAGGATTTTCCTGTGAGAAAATTTATGAATTTTTGCAACATTTCAATTTGCATATTTTACAATTCAAGCGATAAATGCAAATGCAAAAATAAATACAAATCGTTCGGAATTTATCGTAATGAATATTTATGGGACGGACAGGACAGCCACAGCCATGGATTGAGGTGACAGCCAAGGAAATGAATTGCAATTAATTTGAATTTTTATATTTAACAAAACTAAATGACAATAAAAATCGTAAATTGACAATCAATTAGGTGGCGAGTTTGTGTGTAATGGTGGGTAATGGTGAGTAGCCTGATATAAGAATTTATAAAGATTTCAAAATATTTTGAATTTAAGTTTGCCATTCCATTTGTAACATCTCGAAATATACATTTTAGACCCCACAAAGTATATATATTCTTGATCAGCATAAAATTATATGTCGATATAGCGATGTTCGTCCGTTTTTCCGAAATGAAGTAGGTTGATAAAATTTATAAAATTTTATTATGTCCGCAGGACTTTTGCTATCGAAAATAGGTCATGTAGGTCTAAGTTTTGGTATAGCCCCATATAACGGTACATCCCGGTATTTTGATGATATTTTCGACGTCATTCATCGAAATTGTTTCAAATTTAGTATTTCAAATTAATAACTGATGCTACATCCTATGACAGAAAATTTTCTGTGCACGTCCACGTCTTCATATAGCCCCCATATAACGGTACCTCCCAAAATTCGGTATTTTGATGATTTTAGCGAGATTATTCACCGGAATTGTTTCAAATTTGGTATTTGAAGTTCGTAATGGATACTGCAGCCTAAGATAGAAAATTGTCTGTGCAGGTCCAAGTCTTCGTATAGGCCCCATATAACAGCATCTCACGATATTCGGTATTTTGATGATTTTATCGACATTATTCACCGGAATTGTTTCAAATTTGGTATTAGAAGTTCGTAATGGATACTGCAGCCTATGACAGAAAAGTTTCTGGGCACGTCTTCGTACAGTCCCCATATATCGGTACCTCCTGATATTCGGTATTTTGATAATTGAATTGGAATTGCTTCAAATTTGGTATTTGAAGTTCGTAATGGATACTGCAGCCTAAGATAGAAAATTGGCTGTGCAGGTCCACGTTTTGGTATAGCCCCCATATAACGGCACCTCCCGATATTCGGTATTTTGATGATTTTAGCGACATTATTCACCGAAAGTATTTAAAATTTGGTATTTGAAGTTCGAAAAGGGTACTACAGCCTATGACAGAAAATTGTCTCTGCAGGTCTACGTCTTCGTATAGCCCCCATACAACGGTGCCTCCCGATATTCGGTATTTTGATGATTTTAGCGACATTATTCACCGAAAGTATTTAAAATTTGGTATTTGAAGTTCGAAAAGGGTACTACAGCCTATGACAGAAAATTGTCTCTGCAGGTCTACGTCTTCGTATAGCCCCCATACAACGGTGCCTCCCGATATTCGGTATTTTGATGATTTTATCGACATCATTCACCGAAAGTGTTTCAAATTTGGCATTTGTAGTTCGCAATGGACACTACAGCCTAAAGCGGAAAATTTTCTGTGCAGCTTCAGGTCTTTGTATAATCCCCAAATTTAGTATTTGATTACAGCCTATGACAGAAAATTGTCTGTCATTTGCAAATTATGATGGCTTATGACTAAAGTTACCTATGCAGTTCCATGTCGTCGTATAGATATTAAACAGCTACATTCGGTATTTTTAAGATTTTAAAAGAATTTTTAACGGATTTTAATGTTTTTGAGAATTTCAAAATTCAAAATTCGGCCCCGCCGAATTTACAGCTTTTTTACTTGTTTTTATAAATTTGGATTTTTTCTGTCATTGGTTTTTCTATTATAAAAATAAAGGGAGGTTATTTTTAAGATAACCTTTTTCCAACCTCCCCTGTAGAATTTTCTCACATAGAAAATTGTATTTCCCAGCACCTTGCAAAATATTTACAAAATATTTTGATTTAGTTTTCCACAACAAGTTTTCAATCTTCCGTCCACACCTATTCCAATTAGTTTCAAATTTATCTCTCAAACAAGCAAAGTCTATTTGCCTTGGAGGGCTTCCGAACAAGAAGACGAAGAACCTGAAGAAGATTTTTCGTTAGTGAGCAAACTTTGTCGATACAAACAAAACTATTAATAAGACTTCGTCTTCTAAGAACTAAATAAACACCGAAACTCTTGTTTCAAGTGCCACCTCACCTCACCTCACACTGCCGGCACCAGAAGGCAATAAACGTTAAGAAAATTTCCATCTGAAACTTGAAAAGTTGTGGTGGTGGTGGTGGCGGTGGAGCTGGTGGTAGACATTGGCTTCAGCTGGTAATGGAAAGCGATAAAAGTCTAAATAGTTTAAGCAAAATGGTGTTTATTGAATTTAATTGGCTTTGGAAAGGTAGCAAAACTATTTGCCAAATTGCAGGAACCCGGAAGGAGATGAAGATAACAAACAATTTTGGAAAATTTTTGGGAAATTGGATGTTTGTGAATGAGGGTGGGAAGCTCAGGCATTGGGAAGGCAAACTTCTTTAGGAACATTTTAATTGGGGAATTTTTTTTGTAAAAAAAAAATCCCTCTTCATTTTGGAATCCTTCAAAAAAAAAAAAAAAAAAAAAAAAAAAAAAAAAATCCACGGACATATTTACCCAAAATGATGTGTAGTTTTACCGAACTTCTTAATCTACTTTCCCCTCACATTTGTTTGCCACATAAACATTTCAATAGTTTGTTGTTCATTTCATAATAAAATAATAAATTTATTACACACAAAAATGTTTCAAATAAATTGAAAACACACAAAGATTTTGATAATTGGAGCCAAAGACGACAACATCAAATGAAGACTTAAGGGAAAAGTTTTGGGGTTTTTCATTGAAAAATATTTTAAGGATGAATAAATCCGAGTGTTGTGGGAAGAAACACAACACTCGGATTTCCAAAAAATATTTCTAACCCGGGGATTGTTATAAATATTTCATCGAGGACTTTAATTTTTCAAAGAATATTTAACTCTTGTTATTACAAAAAATATTTTTTTCAAACCATATATTAATTTCATTAGAATAATTTTTATAGGGCGTGAATTTTAAGAAAATTAATTTTAAATGATGCGGATTTTATAAAAATAATTTTTAAGGACGTGGATTTTATAAAAATAATTTTTAAAGGGCATGGATTTTATAAAAATTATTTTTAAAGGACACGAATTTTGGAAATGATATTTCCAAGGACGTGGATTTTATAAAAATAAATTTTCAAGAAATTGGATTTTATAAAAATAAATTTTAGAGGACGTGGATTTTATAAAAAATATTTTAAAAGGACACGCATTTTGGTATTTCCAAGGACGTGGATTTTATAAAAATAAATTTTCAAGAAATTGGATTTTACAAAAATAAATTTTAGAGGACGTGGATTTTATAAAAATAAAATTTCAAGAAATTGGATTTTATAAAAATGTTTTTAAAGGACGTGGATTTTATAAAAAAATACTTTTTAAGGACTTGGATGGTATAAAAATCATTTTTAAAGGACGTGTATTTTATAAAAAAAATATTTTTAAGGACTTGGATGTTATCAAAATACTTTTAAGGAACGTGGATTATAAAAATAATTTTCAAAAAAAAAAATAATTTTTCAGTACGTGGAATTTTTAAAAATAATTTTAAAAGAAAGTAGATTTTATAAAAATAATTTTTAAATGACGTGGATTTTATAAAAATATTTTTTAAAGGACGTTCATTTTATAACCAAATTCATTTTTAAGGACTTTAGTTTTATTAAAAAGACTTTCCAAAGACGTAGATTTTATAAAAATAATTTTTAAAGAACGTGGTTTTTATAAAAATAATTTCTAAATTATGTGGACTTTATAAAAATAAATTTTCAAGGACGTGGATTTTGTAAAAATTAGTTTTCAAGGAGGTGGATTTTATAAAAATAATTTCTAAATTACGTGGTCTTTATAAAAATATTTTTAAAGGAGGTGGATTTTATAAAAATAAATTTTCAAGGACGTGGATCTTATAAAAATATTTTTTAAGGAGGTGGATTTTTTAAAAATAAATTTTCAAGGACGTGGATTTTATAAAAATATTTTTTAAGGAGGTGGATTTTATAAAAATAAATTTTCAAGGACGTGGATCTTATAAAAATATTTCTCTACGGAGTGAATAAAAAAATTCAAGGAAGTGGATTAATAAAATTCCAAAAAAAAAGGGACGTGGATTTTGTAAAAAGGATTTCGATCTCATAATAATAGTTTTAAGGACGTGGATTTTCTAAAAAGTAGTTACTGAAGTAGTTTTTTTATAAAATTATTTTATTATGGGAGAAGATTACGTAACAATAATTTTTCAAGGACCTGAATTCTACAAAAATAATTTTTTAAGGACGTGGATTTTATGGAAAAAAAATCAAGGATGTGGATTCTATAACAAGAATTTTTCAAGAAAATATTAACTGTCATCTCGGAGATGACTTTTCCTCTAAATGAAAAAGGTAATTTCGGAGAGAACAGACCTGCGCAAAACTACAATTTTCAAGTTTCAGCTGATTTGGTTGGAAATTGTGGCAAAAACCTTTAAAATACCGAAAATCGGAAGTTACCGTTACATGGGGGCTATACCTAAATGTTGACCCATACAGTTCCTTTTCTATACTAACCAACTTGCTTATAATATAAACCTTTGTGCCAAATGTCCGGAGATGGACAATATCGGCTCACTCCTTCTGATACCTCCCCACAAAGGGTCAAAATTTTGCATACCCATGGCGCACTAAAAACGGGAAATTAACATTCAATTCCAATCAGACTTGGCACATCCTAATATTTCTTTATTTAGGTCCGATACGAAATCTACTCCAATTTGAATAATTATAACAGAAGTCAAAATATATTTAAATAATCGAACATTGGCTGAGGCCGACGGATACTTTTTATCTTGTTTGAAATCACCTTGGGTTCTCTTTCAAAAAAAAGTCCTATTGAAAAATAAGCATAGCTTGATATTGGAATAATATTTTTTGAAAAAATCCTGGATTATCGATGCTTGAAATAAAAAATGGGTAATTTTTTTAATTTTCAATTTCGTTTTTGAAGATTTAATTTAAATAGAATTTTTCAGTTGATCCTTGATAGATTATTTCTAAAAAAATCCTCTTTAGTTTATCCTTAGAAGTAGTTATGAAAAACTCCGCTTTTTCCTATAGAGAAGTGTTCATCTCTAAGATAAGTAAATTTCTATTTCTCTTGAAATATTTTTTCATTATCCTCGTTCAATTTGGGTCTCTGCCTTACCCCCTCCCCATTCGATTTCAGACAAGCGTTATTTAATGCCAATTCAATATTCAAATTGATGACATTTCAATGCCGTCGAATAATGAGAACAAAATGCTGAACTCATCATAATTTAATTAAATTATTCGTTGTAAAACAAAAAAAAAAAAACAAAAATATGTTGCCGCCCAAATGGAGGCTACTCGTTAGAGATGTCAAATTGGATAAGTTTTAAAAAATAGTTAAAATTCAGCATTGAAAAGTTTAATATGGACCATGTTAATCGTACAGTGTGCCACAATCTTATAACCATTTTTTTTTATCACAGAATTGGCTCGAAATTGCCCTTCCAATTCCATATTAGTCCTATATTAAATATTTCTTAATAATTTTCATTTTATGACATTTCATGGAATTTCTTAACGCCTACTTGTGTTTAATTCCTGTCCATTTGAGTTGGATTGAAAAAAATCGTAGACGAATTTAAATGAAAGGTAAGCCAAAGAGATGAGGTGGGAAGGCAGAGAGAGAGAGAGAGAGAGAGAGAGAGAGAGAGAGGAAAAAATGAAGTGAATTCATTTTCTGCTGACTTGGTAAAAATTAATTAAAATTATTTCACTACCGTGCAAGCAATTGCCGACCAAAAAGCCATGGCGGCCAGCAATTTTAACGCCAGTGTCGACATCGATGCTATCTTCTCTCTTCTTCTCAGCGCTCAGCTCTGGCCCGATTCGTGTGGGTCGAACTTGGGTTGTCAAGGGCCTTGCCACTGCCTCCCCTGCATCGGGCCAATAGAGAGAAGTAAAACGTCCAACCTGAACATAACTGAATTTTAATTGAACGCAATCAATTCAATTTCATGGCACAAAGTCAATTTGAATACATTTTTGTCTTCTTTTTTTGCTTTTGTGGGCCACATTCAGTCAGTCAATGGTGTTATCCTTGTCCATTAACAATTCGACGCCATTGAATATCCAAATCAAGCTTAAGGTGTTCATTTCATTCTTTTGTCTTTCGCTAGTCTACTGTGAAGCACGCTCGCCAAGGTGAAACGAAGTAGGCGTTTGGAGGAGGAGGGGAGGGGGCAGCAAATTCATTAATAAATTTGATTTACATTTTTCCATGATTGAGTTCAATATTTAATGGGAAATCATTAAAATGAAAGTGTTGAAGGAAATTACTTTAACATGGGAAACGATACTGGCCAAGTCTGATATTGATGCCAAAGGATCTTTGGATTTTAAAAACTATAAGAGTGTCATCACTGATGGTATTTCCTTTGAGAATTTTTTTGTAAGAAAATTAAGTTTTAGAAATCGTCGAAACGAAATTTTCCTTCACAGAATCATTTTCCACGACAATCTGTCTTGGTTTGTAGGCGTGTGACAAGGTTTGGTTTAAAGAAATTCATAGCTAAAGGGTACTAAAAATTCAATACTTCGTGCTCCACAAACGAAATGAGCTACAATTCTAATTCTTGGATTGATGGTCACTGACGGAGTGCAGGATAGATTCGCCAAACGTTTTTCTTTTTTTTCTTTTTTATACCCTACACCACATAGTGGTAAGGGTATTATGTCTTTGTGCATTTGTTTGTAACATGGAGAAGGAAACGAGATAGACCCATAGTTACTTTTGAGAACCTTCATAGAATCACTTTCTGAGTCGATTTATGCATGTCAGTCCGTCTGTCCGTCCGTCCGTCTGTCCATGTATTCTTGTGAACGAAATGCAGGTCGCATTTATTATCCGATTGAGATGAAATTTTCCAAACAATATTTTTTTGGCCCAAGGACGAACCCTATTTTTGGTGAGAATCGGATCAAATTTAGATATAGCTCCCATATATATCTTCATCCGATTTCGGGTTAAATGTGCACCAAATGTCCACTATCAGTCCAAATTACCTGAATTTTGGCACACCCAACCGAATTCGGCCTAGAAGCAAGTATATCAAATTTGGAGAAAATCGGTTCAGATATAGCTATAGCTCCCATATATATATTTCATCCGATTTGATCTTTAAGTCCCTCACATTCCTACTATGCACTCCACAACCGTGATATTTGGTACCAGGTATTAGATGGAGCACAGAAATAGGTGTTTTAAATTTTATCGAAATCGGTTCAGATTTGGATATAGCTCCCATATATATCTTCATCCGATTTCGGGTTAATTGACCACCAAATGGCCAATATCAGCCCAAATGGCCCGAATTTTGGCACATGTGACCGAGATTAGCCTTAAAGCAAATACAACAAATTTGGAGAAAATTGGTTCAGAAACAGCTATAGCTCCCATATATATGTTCCGATATCAAATTTAGTGAAAATCGGTTCAGATATAGATATAGCAACCATATATATGTTTCATCCGATTTAGTGTTTTAGTCTCTTACATTCGTAATATTCACTCCACAACCGTGATATTTGGTACCAGGTATTAGATGGAGTACCGGAATGGCTGTTTTAAATTTTATCGAAATCGGTTCAGATTTGGATATAGCTCCCATATATATCTTCATCCGATTTCGTGTGATTGAATGGCCGTAATAGCATCAATTTTGGCAAATCCGACCGAAACAAGCTTAGAAGCAAGTACACAATTTTAGTAAAAATCGGTTCAGATATAGCTATAGCTCCCATATATATCTTTCATCCGATTTGGTCTTTAAGTCCCTCCCATATATATCTTCATCCGATTTCGTGTTAATTGTGCACTAAATGGTCAATATCAGCCCAAATCACCTGAATTTTCGTACATAAGACCGAATTCAGTCTAGAAGATAATACGTCAAATTTGGAGAAACCCGGTTCAGAGATAGCTATAGTTCGTAAAATGCACGATGGAATTAGATAGATTTTGATTTTGTACCAAATATCTCATAGAGCTCTGAAATGCCCTGTATAAACCTTTTTACGAGAGCTCTACTAAATATGCATAGTGGTGTAGGGTATCATATAGTCGGCCCCGCCCGACTTTTGAGCTTTCCTTACTGGTTTTTTTTTTTGGAAATTAGAATTTTATGGTTACGAAAAGTTCTAAAATAGTACTAAACTTCGAAAATGGTACCATTTGGTATTATGTGAACGGAAAGAGTTCAAAACTTAAAATTTGGTATGCGAAACATAATTGGGAAGACTGTAAGATGTATGAAGGTGGTTTTGGAAATACGTACAATAATTGTACGAAAAGTACTAAATAGTACAAAATTTAGTATTGGCTAAAGGTATAGAGATAAAATTCTGAAATTTGATATTCAGATAACTGTTGGTATCTTAGGTTGAGATTTGGTGGTGGGCTTGGAAATGTGTACTATAATTGTACAAAAAGTACTAAATGGTACTAGATTTGGTATTGGGTAAAAGAATTGAGATACAATATATATAGGATGATATTGAGGTCTCTATTAGTATCTGCCTTTTCAGATTTGGCGGTGATTTGGAAATTCGTAATATATTTGTACGAAACGTATTAAATGGTACTAAATTTAGTATTGGGTTAAGGGATAGGAATGGAATCCTCAAATTTTATATTGAGGTTTCTGTTTGTATCTGGAATTGAGATATGGAGGTTGTTTTGGAAATGTGTACCAGATGTACAATATGTATTAAATGGTACTAAATTTTGAAAAATTTTGTTTTGGATGAACGAATAAAGCTGTTGGTGGTAGATTTGTAAAAAAGAACAGGTTTTTTGAAAAATGTGCTACAAGTGCAAGAAAAGTACTAAATAGTACTATATTTGGTACAATTTGGCATTGGGTGAATCAATAGAGCTTGAAATATGAAATTTAGTATTTGGGTCATTTTTGGTGTGCAACCTGGATATATAGAGATGATTACTGATGGTATATGTGTTTGGAAATTCGTCCTATATTTGTACGAAAAGTACTGAATAGTACTAAACTTAGTAGTAAGCGAAGGGAAAGCGCTGAAATTTTCGGCAAATGAGATATTGAGGTAGTTTTGGAAATATGTACAATGATTGTACGAAAGGTACTTATTTTTTATTCACAACTTTGACCCTTTGTGGGGGAGGTACCAGAAGAAGTGTTCCGTTCTCTAGCATTTTTATAAAAGATCTTGTGTAGATGGAAATATTGAGATGTGTCAAGTCTGAATGGATCCGGATATTAATTTGAGCTTCATAGATATTCAAAATTTCGACCCTTTGTGGAGGAGGTACCAGAAGGAGTGCACCGATATATTTTATCTTAACAGCAGATTTTGGTTTAGTAATATTGTGAAGTGTGACATTATAAGGACATCGGACTCTTACGACACATTTTATTAGAGCTATAATTATTCAAAATTTTGCCACTTTGTGGGGGGAGGTACTTGACGGAGTGGACCGATATTGTCCATTTTCGCACCTAACCTAGCACTGTTGAAAATATTAGAATTTACAAAGTTGGAGCAAAATCGAGTGATCCTTTCTCTTCCTGTGCAGTAAAATATTTTTTATACCCTCCACCATAGTATGGAGGGTATATTAAGTTTGTCATTCCGTTTGCAGCACCTCGAAATATACATTTTAGACCCTACAAAGTAAATAAATTCTTGATCTGCATAAAATTCTATGTCGATTTAGCGATGTCCGTCCGTCCGTCTATCCGACTGTCCGTCTATCCGACTGTCCGTCTATCCGACTGTCCGTCTGTGCAAATCACTTTTCCGAACGAAATCAAGTAGGTTTATAAAATTTTACTCAAATGTATAGTATGTCTGCAGGACTTTTGGTATTGTAAATGGGTCATGTAGGTCTACGTTTTGATATAGCCCCCATATAATAGTACCTCCCTATTTTCGGTACTTTTATGATTTTAGCGACATTATTCACCGGAATTGTTTCAAATTTGGCATTTGAAGTTCGCAATAGATGCTACAGCCTATGACAGAAAAGTGTCTGTACGATATTTGGCGTTTTGATGATCTTAGCGACATTATTCACTGGAATTGTTTCAAATTTGGTATTTGAAGCTCGTGACGGATGCTACAGCCTATGACAGAAAATTGTCTGCACATGTCCACGATTTGATATAGCCCCAATATAATAGTACCTCCCTATTTTCGGTATTTTGATGATTTTAGCGACATTATTTTCCGGAATTGTTTCAAATTCCGTATTTGAAGTTCGTAATGGTTACTACAGCCTGTGACAGACAATTATCTGTGCAGGTCCACGTCTTCGTATAGCCCCCATATGTCCCGATATTCGGTATTTTGATCATTTAACGACATTATTCACCGAGTTTTTTTTTAAGTTTCGAATGTTGGAATGGAAATTTGAATGCTTATGACAAAAGCTGCCTATATAGGTCCACATCGTTGTATAGGCCCTAATATAAAGGCTATATTCGGTATTTTTTTAGATTTTAACAGAATTGTTAATGGATTTTTTTTTTTTTTTTTTGAAAATTGCCAATTTCTTTAAAAACGTTCAAAATTCGGCCCGGCAGAACTTATAGCAACTTGTTTTAGTTGTTTGTTTTTTTGAAAATTTGAACTTTTATTGGGGAGATATTAGAATTAGTCGACCGATTTTGCTAATCTCCGAACTCGGTCTAATTTTGATAATAATATTACGATGTTCCAAGTTTGTACCAAATTGGATACGCCCTTCGAGAGTTATCGTGTGCACCAGCCAGATAGAGAGACAAAACGGAGAAACCAACGGACATTGCTAGATCAACTCCAAATGTCCTGAAATGGATTTGTCCAATGAGACCTAGGGTCTTAAACCGTTTTTTTTTTCGACTAGGCACATTTGGACCGTATCAAATGATTGATACCCTCTCTAGCCACATGGCTGAGGGTATAACTAGTCATATGACTGAGGGTATAATTATTCAAAATTTTGACACTTTGTGTGAGAGGTATTTGACGGAGTGAAGTACCGATATTGTCTATTCTGGCTCCTGACCTAGCACTGATGTAAATATTATAATTTGCAAATTTCGAGCAAAATCGGATTAACCTTTCTCTTCCTGTGCTGTAAAATATTTATTTATTTATTTATTTTTATACCCTCCACCATGGGTAGGAGGGTATATTAACTTTGTCATTCCGTTTGTAACACCTCTAAATATTCGTCGTAGACCCCATAAGGTATATATATTCATAATCAGCATAAAATTCTAAGACGATTTAGCGATGTCCGTCTGTCTGTCCGTCTGTCTGTCTGTTGAAATCACGATAGAGCCCACATTATTTGACGAAGACCTTTGAAATTTGGCACAAGTGTGTGTATTGTCCCTAGGATGGTTGGTATTGAAAATGAGATATATCGGTCCACGTTCTGGTATAGTCCCCATATAACGGTACCTCCCGATATTTGGTATTTTGATGATCTATGCCACAGTTTTTCACGGATTTATCTAAAAATTGGTATTTGTAGGTCATGACGGGTCCCTGAGCGTGTGGCAAAACATTGCATGTATAGGTCCACGTTTTGGTATAGCCCCCATATAACGGTACCTACCGATATTCGGTCTTTTTATGATTTATGCCACATTTTTTCACGGATTTGTCTGAAAATTGGTATTTGTAGGTCACAACGGGTCCCTGAGCGTGTGGCAAAACATTGCATGTATAGGTCCACGTTCTGATATAGTCCCCATATAACGGTACCTCCCGATATTCGGTATTTTGATGATTTATGCCACATTTTTTCACTGATTTGTGTAAAAGTTGGTATTTGTGGGTCATAATGGGTCCTAGTTCGTATGGCGAAACATTGTAATTATAGGTGCACGTGTTGGTGTAGCCCCTATATAACGGTACCTCCCGATATTCGGCATTTTAATGTTTTTTGCCACATTTCTTCTAATGTTCTTTTACCCTAGGGTGGAGGGTATTAAAAGTTTGGCCCGGCCGAACTTAATGTTTTTTTACTTGTTTTTTGTAATTTCGATTTGGCCCGTCTCCGAACTCGATCTAAGATTGATAATATTAAATGACTTGATTCGCAAGTTATAAAAACTGTGACTCTTTGTTTGTGAGGTTATTCAAAATTTTGACTCTTTGTGTGGGAGGTACCAGAAGGAGTGGACCGATATATATCCCAACTTCACACCAGGCGCTGGTGAAGTTGATGTGTGAAATTTGAAGAGAACCGGATATTTATTTCGGATTTTATGACAGTTTTGGTTATTCAAGATTTTAACCCTTTGTGGGTGAGGTACTAGAAGGAGTCGTCCGATCTCTACCATCTTTATAACAGATCTTGTGTTGATGGAAATATTGAATAAAATCGGACGTTATTTTCGCGTTTTAAGAGCTTGATGGTAACTTAAAATTTAATATTAACCAGTAAGGAAAGCTCAAAAGTCGGGCGGGGCCGACTATATGATACCCTACACCACTATGCATATTTAGTAGAGCTCTCGTAAAAAGGTTTGTACAGGGCATTTCAGAGCTCTATGAGATATTTGGTACAAAATCAAAATCTATCTAATTCTATCGTGCATTTTACGAACTATAGCTATCTCTGAACCGGGTTTCTCCAAATTTGACGTATTAGCTTCTAGACTGAATTCGGTCTAATGTACGAAAATGCATGCCATTTGGGCTGATATTGGCCATTTGATGCACAATTAACACGAAATCGGATGAAGATATATATGGGAGCTATAGCTATATCTGAACCGATTTTTACTAAAATTGGTGTACTTGCTTCTAAGCTGGTTTCGGTCGGATTTGCCAAAATTGATGCTATTACGGCCAATTGGTGGTCAATCAACCGAAATCGGATGAAGATATATATGGGAGCTATATCCAAATCTGAACCGATTTCGGTAAAATTTGAAACAGCCATTCCTGTGCTCCATCTAATACCTGGTACCAAATATCACGGTTGTGGAGTGAATATTACGAATGTGAGAGGCTTAAACACCAAATCGGATAAAACATATATATGGGAGCTATATCTGTTTCTGAACCGACTTTCTCCAAATTTGTTGTATTTGCTTTAAGGCTAATCTCGGTCACATGTGCCAAAATTCGGGCCATTTGGGCTGATATTGGCCATTTGGTGGCCAATGAACCCGAAATCGGATGAAGATATATATGGAAGCTATATCCAAATCTGAACCGATTTCGATCAAATTTGAAACAGCTATTTCTGTGCTCCATCTAATACCTGGTACCAAATATCACGGTTGTGGAGTGCATAGTAGGAATGTGAGGGACTTAAAGATCAAATCGGATGAAAGATATATATGGGCGCTATAGCTATATCTGAACCGATTTTCTCCAAATTTGATATACTTGCTTCTAGGCCGAACTCGGTTGGGTGTGCCAAAATTCAGGTAATTCGGACTGATAGTGGACATTTGGTGCACATTTAACCCGAAATCGGACGAAGATATATATGGGAGCTATATCTAAATTTTGACCGATTATCTCCAATTTCAATAGGGTTCGTCCTTGGGCCAAACAAATGTTGTTTGTAAAATTTCATCTCAATCGGATAATAAATGCGACCTGCATTTTGTTTACAAGAATTCATGAACAGACGGACGGACGGACGGACGGACAGACGGACTGACATGCATAAATCGACTCAGAAAGTGATTCTATGCAGATCATCAAAAGGAACTATGGGTCTATCTCGTTTCCTTTTGCCTGTTACAAACAAATGCACAAAGACATAATACCCTGACCACCTTGTGGTATAGGATAAAAAAATATTACGATGTACCAAATCGGATACTCCCTTCGAGAGTTATCGTCTAACAGACAGACGGAGAAACGGACGGACATCGCTAGATCGACTTCAAATGTTCTGAAACGGATTTGGTCCATTATTTCGATGAGGCTCGTTTTGGTCGTCTCAAATGATATTAACCCTCTCTAGCCACTTGGCTGAGGGTATAGAAATTATTTCGGATTTTTGGAGAAATAGCTAAAGTCATTTCCACAAAATTCTCTGTTCTCCACAACATATCCCATCAGAATATTTTATCTAAAATTTATTATTTTTCTTGCCCAGGCCCCTAACAACACAAGATTTCAATAAATATTGACAGAGATTATCGAATACCAGAATCAATTACCAAAAATTAACATAAGTAAATCTCGTTTCAAATTCTCTTGTCACAGAAAAAGATGATGATGATGACAATGTGATGTGATGACTGTCAAATGATATCGAAAATGGACATTGTAGCAATACCCACAAAGCCTTGTTGTAGGAATGGGGGAGAGAGAGGGTGATGGACGGGGATGTGGATAAATAACAATTTGTAATTGTCATGAACTGCATATTTAATGAGATAAATATATACTAACACATGCACACAATAACACTTATATCGCATCGATGAACACAAGAAATGTAAATATTGTAAAATCCTATGACACTTTTCCTCCAGTGAGGCAGGAGAGGACATCATTCTCATCATCCGACTGATTTCATGCCACTATTTCTAGGGGAGAAAACTGCCTAAGCTAAGTGGATTTGATAGAGATTTTAATGGTTTTGGTTATGATGATGTAAACAAGCAAAGGGTCAGCAATTTTGGCATGATTGGTGTTAATATCATTTTGATACTTGAAATCCGCCAAAGATTTTCAAAACCCATTAAAATCTTATTTTGCAAAAATATCCTTAACATTTTTTGTTACCCTTCACCCCAATTGAGCCACACCCTTTTTGTGTGGAAAATCAACACCTATTATTGGCTGCCAACACCACAGCTGCAATTCCCAGACACATATTTTCAGCTACGCCCCCAATTGTGTAAATTCTTGCCCTATATTTGTGGCTATTTGTACAACACAAATGATGTTGATTTCAACAAAAAGGGTAGTTCCACATGCAGCTTTCTAAAGGTGGGGTATGGCCATGCTGATGCTACTGCTGATGGCATTTGTTGTTGGAGGTTCCTCCTGCAGTCGTCCTGTCTGATGGCAAATGGGGAAAATATACATACGTTCATATGTTGGAGTCGGTGTGTAAATGTAAGCAAGCGTCGATTTGCATATTTAATCAAAATTAACATGGCCGATAAAATCAATTACATATTGGATAAGGTGTGTATGTGTGTGTGTGTGTGAGTGCATATCGATGAGGGTGTACAGATACAAATAAATACATGTACATCAGACGACAGAGAGAGAGAGGTAAATATATAAACATGAAAACAGGCTATACAAATGTTAAATGTGGTTGGGTTCACAGATAGACAGATGGCCATTTCAGAGATTATTCTTACAGAAAATTTTATCAATTTTACGAAAGAAAAGTGCTTTGAAAAAAGAAAAGTAAATCGGAGTTTTATTTGGTCCTTAGACAAAATATTCTTTGAAAATCCACATTTTTTTGGTCCTTAAAAAATATTCTTTAAAAAATCTACGTTTTTAATGGTCCTTGAAAAAAAATCTTTAAAATCCAAGTTTTTTTTTTTGGTCCTTAAAAAAATATTTTTTAAAAAAATTGATTGAAAATACTTTTAAAAAATCTTTGTTGTTCCTTGAAAAAACACTCTTTAAAAATGCATGCTTCTTTTGGACCTTTAAAAAGTCCCCGATTTCATTTATCCTTGGAATTTTTTTAATTTCCTGATTTCATCTATCCTTGGATTTTTTTAAATCCCTGATTATCTTTGGGATTTTTTTAAGTCCTTGATTTCAATTATCCTTGGAATTCTTGTTTAAAAAAATCTTTGAAAATCCTAATTTTGTGGTCCTTTAAAAAATATTCTTTAAAAATCGACGTTTTTTTGGTTCTTTAAAGAAATATTTTTTAAAAAAATCCACGTTTCTTTTGGTTCTTTAAAAAATATTCTATGAAAAATTCTAATTTTTTGGTCCTTTAAAAAATATTCTTTAAAAATCCACGTTTCTTTTGGTTTTTTAAAAAAATATATTTAAAAATCCACGTATTTTTTTGATCCAAAAATTAACATTAATAATCCATGTTTCGTTTGGTGCTTTAAAAAATCCGAGTTTATACAGTTATTAAAATATATTCTTTAAAAATCCACGTTTTTTGGTCCATAAAAATTTTTAAAAAATTTACAACTCTTTTGGTCCTTTAAAAAATGTTCTTTAAAAAATTCTTGTTTTTGGTCCTTAAAAAAGTGTCCACATGTTTGGTCATAGGAAAAAAATATAAAGATTTTGGTGTTTGGAAAAATGTTTTTCTACAAATTTAAGGTTGTTGGTTTTTAAAAAAATATCCTTTAAAAAAGCGTTATTTCTGTTTGTTCTTAAAAAAGTCATTCCTTAAAAATCAAAGTTTCTCTTGGTCCTTGTAAAAATATTCTATTAAAAAGATATTCTTTACAAAATCCAAGTTTTTAGTCTTTGAAAAAATATTGTTTGAAAATCTACGCTTCAATTTGTTCTAAAAAATGTTTTTTTTTAATTCAAGGTTATTAACTTCTACGACGATTGTGGTCTTTGGAAAAAATATTCTGAAAAACTCCAGGTTTGTTGGTCGTTTGAGAAAATATTTCTTTTAAAATCCACGTATGTTTGCCCTTGGCAAAAATAATTTTTTAGGCAATTGGCAATTTTCAAAAAATAAAATTCATGAAAAATTCTGTAAAAATCTTAAAAATATCGAATGTAGCCATTATATTAGGGTCTATACGACGACGTGGGCCTTTCATAAGCCATTACAATATTCAAATGCAAAACTTGGAAAAAAATTCGGTGAATAATGTAGCTAAATTTATCAAAATACCGAATATAGATAGGTGCCGTTATATGGGGGCTATACGAAGACCTGGACCTGCATAGACAATTTTCTGTCACAGACTGTAGTTCCCATTACGAACTCTAAATACGTAATTTGAAACAATTCCGTTGAATAATGACGCTACAATCATCAAAATACCGAATATAGGGAAGTACCATGGGGGCTATAAAACGTGGACCTGCGCAGACAATTTTCTGTCATAGGCTGTAGTATCCATTACGAATTTCAAATGCGAAATTCGAAACAATTCCGGTTAATAATGTCGTAAAATCATCAAAATACCGAATATCGGGATGTACTGATATATGGAGCCTATACGAAGACCTGGACCTGCATAGACAATTTTCTGTCACAGACTGTAGTTCGCATTACGAACTTCAAATACCAAATTTGAAACAATTCCGGTTAATAATGTCAATAAAATCATCAAAATACCGAAAATCGCAAGGTACCGTTATATGGGGGTTATACGAAGACGTGGACCTTCATGGCCCATTTACGAACTTAACCTGCCTACAGGGAAAATAAACATGTGTGCAAAATTTTACGGTAAATTTTAGCAATAAAAATGCTTCGAGAGTAAATTTTTTATATGGGGGCTATACGAAGACGTGGACCTACACGGGCCATTTGCGAACTTAGCCTGCCTACTGGAAAAATAAACATGTTTGCAAAATTTTAGCTTTCTATCTCAATTTCTTCGAAAGATAAATAATAAAAATGCTTCGAAAGTGAATTTTTTTAAGGAAAAGGCATCAGGGATCCAAGTTTCTTTTGGTCCTTCGAAAAAAATATTCTTTGGAAATCACATTTCTTTTGGTCCTTTAAAAACTATAATTTTGAAAAATCCATTTATTTTTCCTTTAAAAAATATTATGTGAAAAAGTCCACGTATTTATTGGTTCTTGAAAAAAATTATTTGAAAAAGTCCACATTTTTATTGGTTCTTGAAAACAAAATTATTTAAAAATCCACGTTGTTTGTCCCGAAAAAGTATAGAACAGTATTGGGATGTTTGTTTGGGATACCATAGTATTTTGTTGATGGAAAATGGTCAGGCTTATTCCATTATTGGGGAGAATATCCCAGGAAAAAAACAAGGGAACTGATGAGGATTGGTGGCTCTTTCCGAAACCTATGTATTCCCTGTCTTACCCCCTGATAAACATTATCATCTTTCTCCACTAATAAACGTTGTTTTTATAAAAACAACAATAATGGTATTAAGCCTGACCATTTTGCAACTGAAAAAATATATATTTAAAAATTCCGTATTTCAGTGAACATTAAAAAATTATTTTAAAAAGTTATAATTTTATAGTTCATTTAAAAAAATCTAAAAAAAATGTTTGTCTTTTTGGTCCTTACAAAATATGAAAGTTTCTTTTGGTCCTTTAAAAAATATTTTTTTAAACACCCGATTTCACAGATTCTTGTAGATTTTTTTTAAATCCTCGTTTCCATTGATTCTATATATTAATTTTTAAAAAATCTCCGATTTCATTCGTTTCTTTAAAAAATTATTTTTTAAAAAATATCAGATTTAATTGAATAATTAATTGAATTTTTAAAAAACCCCGTTTTCATTGATGGTCGAAACAATAATTTTTAAAAAATTCATGTTTTTATATATTACTATAGATATATTCTAAAAAAATTTGGTCTCACTTGGCCCTTTAAAAAACCCCAATTGTATTGGTCATCTAAAAAATATTCTAAAAAAATTGGTCTCTTTTAGTCCTTAAAAATATTACTTAAAAAGGCATGTTTCATATGGTCCCTTAAAAATATATTTTTTTGTAAATTTCGTTTCCATTGATCCTTGAAAAAAAGAATTTTTAAAAAATTCACGTTTTTATAATTTAATAAAATAAATTTTTAAAAAAAAATTCACGTTTCTTTGGGTCCTTTAAAAAATATTCTTTAAAATATTCACGTTTCTTTTGGTCCTTGAAAAAATATTCTTTAAAAAATCCACTTCTATTTAGTCCTTAAAAAATTATTCTTTAAAAAATCCACGTCTATTTAGTCCTTAAAAAAATATTCTTTAAAAACCCACATCTGTTTAGTATTTAAAAAAATATTCGTTGAAGTATCCACGGCTATTTAGTCCTTAAAAAATATTCTTTAAAAAATTCACTTCTATTTAGTCCTTGAAAAAATATTCTTTAAAAAATCAACGTCTATTTAGTCCTTGAAAAAAAAAAAAATCTTTAACAAATCCATGTTTTTTTTGGTCCTTGAAAAAATATTCTTTAAAAAATCCACATTTCTTTGGGTCCTTGAAAAAATATGCTTTAAAAGATCCACGTTTCTTTTGGTCCTTGAAAAAATATTCTTTAAAAAATCCACGTTTCCTTTGGTCCTTGAAAAAATTATTCTTTATTTGGTCGTTGAAAAAATATTCTTTAAAAAAATTCACGTTTCATTTGGTCCTTGAAAAAATAGTCTTTAAAAGATCCACGTTTCCTTTGGTCCTTGAAAAAATATTCTTTAAAAATCCACGTTTCTTTTGGTTCTTGAAAAAATATTCTTTATTTGGTCGTTGAAAAAATATTCTTTAAAAATCCACGTTTCTTTTGGTTCTTGAAAAAATATTCTTTATTTGGTCGTTGAAAAAATATGCTTTAAAAGATCCACGTTTCCTTTGGTCCTTGAAAAAATATTCTTTAAAAATTCACGTTTCTTTTGGTCCTTTGAAAAAAATATTCATCAAAAAATCCACGTTTCCTTTGGTCCTTGAAAAAATATTCTTTAAAAAATTCACGTTTCTTTTGGTCCTTGAAAAAATATTCTTTAACAAAATCTTTTAGTCTTTTAAAAAAAATATTTTTTAAAAATCCACGTTTCTTTTGGTCCTTGAAAAAATATTCTTTATTTGGCCAATGAATTTATTTGTCGATGAAAAAATATTCTTTAAAGAATCCATGTCTCTTCTGGTCCTTGTAAAATATTCTATAAAAATTCCACGTTAGTTGGACCTTTGAAACAATATTCCTAGAAAAAGTCACACGTGTTTTCCCTTCGAAAAAAAAATAAGAAATTCATGATTGTTTGTCCTTGAAAAACCGAAATCTTAAAAATCATGTTTTTATGGGTCCTTTAAAAATTATACTTTAAACAATTCACGTTTATGTTGGTCATTGAGAAAATATTTTTTTAATAATCTTCAAAAAAATTACGTTTTTCTGAGAAAAAATATTCTGTACAAGGTTTTTGTTAAAAAAAAAATATTTTCTAAAAAATTGAAATGTGTTGATTCTTGCAAAAGAATCAGTAAATACTCCACATTTGTTGGTCCTTTGAGAAAATATTCCCTGTAAAATCCACATGTATTTGCCCTTGGAAAAAATATTTAGAAACAATTCAAGGTTGTTTGACCTTAAAATAAATCTTCGAAATTGGTCATTGAATATTGAAATATATTGAAATAATTGGTCCTTCGTAAAAATTGTTTAAAAAATCGATATCCGTTTATCTTTGGAAAAATATTAATAAAACATAATTTGAACAAAATAGCTTAAAAAAATTAAATAAAAAATATTTTAAATAAAAAATACGTTGTTTGATCCTTGCAAAAAAAAATCGTATTTAAAAAAAATTCTCAAATAAAATTATTCCAAAGAATTTAATTTTTTTAAGAGTTTATTTTTGAAAAATTATTAATAAAACATAATTTGAGAAATCGAAAAATTTAAAGAAAGACGTTGCGTGATCCTTTAAATTTTTTTTAATGGAATCCTCTTTTATTGATATTTGAAGCAAATATTTTACAAACAATCCACATTTTTTTAAGTCCCCGCTGTATGCCTTACCAATTGTTATTTATTCTGGTGTCTGTTACCGGAAAGATAGGTAAAAATACAAAATCCAAAATCAAATATTACAACATTCCGGATTGTTGCTGTAACATTACACGCTATTGTGTCGAACACAGAAACATTCAGAGATAAGGCCGAGTATTTATAAAACTACAAGTATGGATGTGTTATGCCAATGTATATGTAGGTTTGCATGTTTGTGTTTTTGTTATATTCATATTATCTATACAATATAGTATTACAACTGTCATGTTCCATTTCTCGGTTGGTTAAATCCCTTTTAGGTTATAACTTACATACTCGGAAACACACACATACCAACAAATCTAGTCACATGCACAAATGCACACAAACACAATTGTACAATTTGGTATAGAATGTGTATTTTTATCTCGGCCATGGGAGACAGCCCGCGCCCCTCAACATTCCGGTGCATTAAGTTTTAGGGGTATTTAGATTTTAGGTGTTTCGAATGGCTGAGGTGGGCAAATGTGAAAAAATATTTTTTCAATGATCTACCAAACATGGATTTTTTTAAAGAATATTTTTTCAAGGACTAAATAAACGTGGATTTTTTAAAGAATATTTTTTCAAGGACTAAATAAACGTGGATTTTTCAAAGAATATTTTTTCGAGGACCAAATAAACGTTGATTTCTCAAAGAATATTTTTTCGAAGACCAAAAGAAACGTGGATTTTTTAAAGAATATTTTTTCAAGGACCAAAAGAAACGTGGATTTTTTAAAGAATATTTTTTCAAGGACCAAAAGAAACGTGGATTTTTTAAAGAATATTTTTTCAAGGACCAAAAGAAACGTGGATTTTTTAAAGAATATTTTTTCAAGGACCAAAAGAAACGTGGATTTTTTAAAGAATATTTTTTCAAGGACCTACAAGACGTGGATTTTTTAAAGAATATTTTTTCAAGGACCTACAAGACGTGGATTTTTTAAAGAATATTTTTTCAAGGACCTACAACACGTGGATTTTTTAAAGAATATTTTTTCAAGGACCTACAAGACGTGGATTTTTTAAAGAATATTTTTTCAAGGACCTACAAGACGTGGATTTTTTAAAGAATATTTTTTCAAGGACCTACAACACGTGGATTTTTTAAAGAATATTTTTTCAAGGACCTACAAGACGTGGATTTTTTAAAGAATATTTTTTCAAGGACCTACAAGACGTGGATTTTTTAAAGAATATTTTTTCAAGGACCAAAAGAAACGTGGATTTTTTAAACAATATTTTTTCAAGTACCAAAAGAAACGTGGATTTTTTAAACAATATTTTTTCAAGGACCAAAAGAAACGTGGATTTTTTAAACAATATTTTTTCAAGTACCAAAACAAACGTGGATTTTTTAAACAATATTTTTTCAAGGACCAAAAGAAACGTGGATTTTTTAAACAATATTTTTTCAAGGACCAAAAGAAACGTGGATTTTTTAAACAATATTTTTTCAAGGACCAAAAGAAACGTGGATTTTTTAAACAATATTTTTTCAAGGACCAAAAGAAACGTGGATTTTTTAAACAATATTTTTTCAAGGACCAAAAGAAACGTGGATTTTTTAAACAATATTTTTTCAAGGACCAAAGGAAACGTGGATTTTTTAAACAATATTTTTTCAAGGACCAAAAGAAACGTGGATTTTTTAAACAATATTTTTTCAAGGACCAAATAAACGTGGATTTTTTAAAGATAATTTTTTCAAGGACCAAATAAACGCGTATTTTTTAAAGAATACTTTTTCAAGGACCAAATAAACGCGTATTTTTTAAAGAATACTTTTTCAAGGACCAAATAAGCGCGTATTTTTTAAAGAATACTTTTTCAATGACCAAATAAACGTGGTCTTTAATATTTTTTATTTATTAATATTTTTTCAAGGACCAAATAAACCTGGATTTAAAAAAAAATCAAGGACCAAATAAACCTGGATTTAAAAAAAAAATCAAGGACCAAATAAACGTGGATTTTTTTAAGAATATTTTTTCCAAGACCAAATAAACGTGGATTTTTTAAAGAATATTTTTTCAAGAACCTACAAGACGTGAATTTTTTAAAGAATATTTTTTCAAGGACCTACAAGACTTGGATTTTTAAAAGAATATTTTTTCAAGAACCTACAAGACGTGGATTTTTTAAGAAATATTTTTTCAAGGATCTGATAAACATTGATTTTTTAAAGAATATTTTTTCAAGGATCTGATAAACGTTAATTTTTTTAATAATATTTTTTTAAGGATCTGATAAACGTTGATTTTTTAAACAATATTTTTTCGAGGACCAAAAGAAACGTGGGTGTTTTATAGAATAATTTTTCAAGGACCAAATGAAACGTGGATTTTTCAAAGAATATTTTTTCAAAGACCAGAAGAAACGTGGATTTTTCAAAGAATATTTTTTCAAAGACCAGAAGAAACCTGGATTTTTCAAAGAATATTTTTTCAATGACCAGAAGAAACCTGGATTTTTCAAAGATTATTTTTTCAAGGACCAGAAGAAACGTGGATTTTTAAAGAATATTTTTTCAAGGACCAAGAAATTTCTTCAAATATTTCGATGGTTGCCCTCCTCTGTCATTGCGCTCCGAATGCACTTCAATTTAGTTTACCTTATTTTTATGGTTGTTATTTCAAAATGTATTTAATTTTTATCTATTTGAGCAGAGATTTTTTATTTTTGCTTTGCCAAGCCTCCATGTTGCTGTCACTATTCCAGCGATAATACTCGTGATGGTGTGATCCCTACTGCCAACCCCAACTCAAACCTCTGGCACAACCAGGTTTTTTGTGTGTATTTCATGCTGTTTTGTCTGTCATGACAACTCACACCTTGCTCGGTCTGGGGGCAGTTGTTCATTTCTGAAATCTGTCACTCCCCTATGCTCTTCTCCACCACACCATAAACATGTTGTAATTTGTCAAGATTTGGCTTAATTTTCACATGCAAAAATACATGATTTAATTTAGAATTTTATGTAGTATTTTGACAGTCACACCGACAGACCGACACACTCACACACACATGTATACGCTCTCAAAGGATATCTGTCATTTGGAAAATGAAAATTGGATTAAACGAAGATTAGTTTGTAGTTCTTTGAATAGAAGTTTGCCTCAACTTGTAACATCCACCTAGCCATGTACTTGAGAAGATTTTCGAATGTAAACTACAAATTATAATTTTCGAAGAAGAACATGTAGCGAGAGATTGAAAGTGCATTCCAAAGATGAGGATAGTTGGGTAAGGCTGCTTGTAATGTATGTTAAGTACTTTGTAAATTAGCAAAAGGATAATTTTGTGGCAGGAAGCATGAAATGAATTTTAATGAAATTTTATTTTGCTAATTGGAAGAAGATTAAATTATGCGAACCGGGTGACAATTAGATTTTGAAATTTGAATTAAATGTGGTCATGGTCTTCCATTCGATGGAGCAGAAATAATTTATTTTAATGGCATTTGGTGCGTATTCTTAATGGCAATACTTATACGCAGCAAGGAAAATTAGAAAACAATTTTTTAAGTGGAGTTTTTTAGAAGAAAACGTGGATTTTTTAAAGTATATTTTTTATCCTTTTTTTATTTTTTTAAGGATCAACAAAACGAAGATTTTTTTAAGGATATTTTTTCGAGGACCAAATAAAATTTGATTTTTTTGTAAAGAATATTTTTTTTAAGGACTAACAGAATCGTGGATTTTTTAAAGAACATTTTTTCAAGGGTCAAATAAACGTGGATTTTTTAAAGAACATTTTTTTAAGGACTAACAGAATCGTGGATTTTTTAAAGAATATTTTTTCAAGGATAGAGAAAACGTGGATTTAAATTTAAAGAATATTTTTTCAAGGATCAAATAAACGTGGATTTGTTTAAAGAATATTTTTTCAAGGGTCAAGTAAAAGTGGATTTTTTAAAGAATATTTTTTCAAGGATCAAATAAACGTGGATTTTTTTAAAGAATATTTTTTCAAGGATAGAGAAAACGTGGATTTAAATTTAAAGAATATTTTTTCAAGGATCAAATAAACGTGGATTTGTTTAAAGAATATTTTTTCAAGGGTCAAGTAAAAGTGGATTTTTTAAAGAATATTTTTTCAAGGATCAAATAAACGTGGATTTTTTTAAAGAATATTTTTTCAAGGATCAAATAAACGTGGGTTTTTAAATAAATTTTTTTTTTCAAGGATCAAATAAACGTGGATTTTCTTAAAGAATATTTTTTCAAGGATAAGTAAAACGTGGATTTTTTTAAAGAATATTTTTTCAAGGATAACTAAAACGTGGATTTTCTTAAAGAATATTTTTTCAAGGACCAAATAAACATGGATTTTTTTTAAAGAATATGTTTTCGAGGATCAAATAAATGTGAACTTTTAAAGAATATTTTTTTCAAGGACCAAATAAATGTGAATTTTAAAAGAATGTTTTTTTCAAGATCCACGTGGATTTTTTTTAAAGAATATTTTTTCAAGGATAAGTAAAACGTGGATTTTTTTAAAGAATATTTTTTCAAGGATAAGTAAAACATGGATTTTTTTAAAGAATATTTTTTCAAGGACCAAAAGAAACGTGGATTTATTAAAGAATATTTTTTCAAGGAACAAAAGAAACGTGGATTTATTAAAGAATATTTTTTCAAGGACCAAAAGAAACGTGGATTTTTTAAACAATATTTTTTCAAGGACCAAAAGAAACGGGGATTTATTAAAGAATATTTTTTCAAGGACCAAAAGAAACGTGGATTTATTAAAGAATATTTTTTCAAGGACCAAAAGAAACGTGGATTTATAAAAGAATATTTTTTCAAGGACCAAAAGAAACGTGGATTTATTAAAGAATATTTTTTCAAGGACCAAAAGAAACGTGGATTTTTTAAAGAATATTTTTTCAAGGATCTATAAAACGTGGATTTTTTAAAGAATATTTTTTCAAGGACCAAAAGAAACGTGGATTTTTTAAAGAATATTTTTTCAAGGATCTATAAAACGTGGATTTTTTAAAGAATATTTTTTTAAGGATCTAGAAAACGTGGATTTTTTAAAGAACATTTTTTCAAGAACTAGAAAACGTGGATTTTTTAAAGAACATTTTTTCAAGGATGTAGAAAACGTGGATTTTTTAAAGAACGTTTTTTCAAGGATCTAGAAAACGTGGATTTTTTAAAGAATATTTTTTTAAGGATCTAGAAAACGTGGATTTTTTTAAGAATATTTTTTCGAGGATCAAATAAACGTGGATTTTTTAAAGAATATTTTTTCAAGGATCAAATAAACGTGGATTTTTTAAAGAATATTTTTTCAAGGATCAAATAAACGTGGATTTTTTAAAGAATATTTTTTCAAGGATCAAATAAACGTGGATTTTTTAAAGAATATTTTTTCAAGGATCAAATAAACGTGGATTTTTTAAAGAATATTTTTTCAAGGATCAAATAAACGTGGATTTTTTAAAGATTATTTTTTCAAGGCTCTAGAAAATGTGGATTTTTTAAAGAATATTTTTTCAAGGACCAAAAGAAACGTGGATTGTTTAAGGAATATTTTTCAAGGACCAAAAAAAGTGGATTTTTTAAAAATATTGTTTTAGGGACCTAATAATTTTTCAAGGATCAAATAAACGTAGATTTTTAATAATTTTTGTTTTTCAAAGGACCAATTAATTTTCAAGGAAAAACTTTATTTTCAAGGACAAAATAATTTTTCAAGGACCAAATAATGTTTCAGGGACCAAATAATTCTTCAAGGACCAAATAATTTTTAAGGACTAAATAACTTTCAAGGATCAAGTAAACGTGGACTTTTCTAAAAAATAATTTTTCAAGAACTAAATAATTTTTCTAACACCAAATAATTTTTCAAAGACCAAATAATGTTTCAGATCCAAATAATATTTCAAGGACCAAATAAACGTGCATTTTTTAAAAAATATTATTTTTCAAGGACTAAATAAACGTAGATCTATTAAAGAATATTTTTTCAGGGACCTAATAATTCTTCAAGGACCAAATAATTTTTAAGGACTAAATAAACGTGGTTTTTTTTAAATATATTTTTACAAGGACAAAATAACTTTCAAGGATCAAATAAACTTGGATTTTTTAAATAATATTTTTTCAAGGACCAAAAGAAACGTGGATTTTTTAAAGAATATTTTTTCAAGGGCCAAAAGAAACGTGGATTTTTTAAAGAATATTTTTTCAAGGACCAAAAGAAACGTGGATTTTTTAAAGAATATTTTTTCAAGGACCAAAAGAAACGTAGATTTTTTAAAGAATATTTTTTCAAGGACCAAAAGAAACGTGGATTTTTTAAAGAATATTTTTTCAAGGACCAAAAGAAACGTAGATTTTTTAAAGAATATTTTTTCAAGGACCAAAAGAAACGTGGATTTTTTAAAGAATATTTTTTCAAGGACCAAAAGAAACGTAGATTTTTTAAAGAATATTTTTTCAAGGACCAAAAGAAACATGGATTTTTTAAAGAATATTTTTTCAAGGACCAAAAGAAACGTGGATTTTTTAAAAAATATTTTTTAAGGATCTACAACACGTGGATTTTTTAAAGAATATTTTTTCAAGGATCTAGAAAACGTGGATTTTTTAAAGAATATTTTTTCAAGGATCTAGAAAACGTGGATTTTTTTAAAGAATATTTTTTCAAGGATCATATAAACGTGGATTTTTTTAAAGAATATTTTTTCAAGTACTAAATAAACTAGGATTTTTTAAAGAATATTTTTTCAAGGATCAAATAAACAAGGTATTTTTCATTTGATACTTTTTCAAGGATCAAATGAACGTGGTTTTTTTAAAGAATATTTTTTCGAGGACTAAATAAACTAGGATTTTTTAAAGAATATTTTTTAAAGATCAAATAAACATGGATTTTTTAAAGAATATTTTTTAAAAAATATTTTTCAAGGGCCAGAAGAAACGTGGATTTTGTAAAAAAATATTTTCCAAGGACCAGAAGAAACATGGATTTTGTAAAAAATATTTTTTCAAGGACCAGAAGAAACGTGGATTTTGTAAAACATATTTTTTCAAGGACCAGAAGAAACGTGGATTTTGTAAAGAAAATTTTAAAAAATATTTTTTCAAGGACCAGAAGAAACGTGGATTTTGTAAAAAATATTTTTTCAAGGACCAGAAGAAACCTGGATTTTGTAAAGAATATTTTTCAAGGACGACAGAAATGTGGATTTTATAAAGAATATTTTTTTCAAGGACTAAAAAAAATTTTAAGGAATATTTTTTCAAGGACTAAAAAAATTTTAAAGAATATTTTTTCAAGAACTAAAAAAAAATTTAAAGAATATTTTTTCAAGGACTAAAAAAAATTTTAAAGAATATTTTTTTCTTCAAGGGCCAACAGTAAAATAATCGAGGAATTTTAAAAGGGTAGGTTTAGAAGGCCTCGTATACCAATAATTATGGTGTTTTCAATTGACTTGTCTGCTCTGGCGTATAAGTAACGCCAGTACTTTTTGGAATCTGTAATTTTCTTTTTAATTTCATAAAATTCAGAATTTAATATTTTTTTTAGACATTTTTAACTCCATCTTAAATATAATGTTTATCATTCGTTGAAATCGAAATCATTTCCCCCGGATGGCAATCTTCCAATATCACCTTTTTTGATTATTTTCATTTTTTGTTTTGCCTTTTTCCCTTTGACTTGAGCATCACGATAACGTGGCAATTAAATATATGTGAAGCATTGCAGTCAAAGGATTATAATTACATTTATAGATTTTAGCAGAATACAAAAACAAGTGTGTAGCGCAGAAAAAAAATAAAAATAAAAGTTGAATCAAGAACAAACAAGACAATGCAGTAAAAAGCTGTGAGCGACGAACAAAATATCCAAGTAGATGATATCATCTGCCATGTTTTCCCATAATGAAATGAAAAGTTTAATTTTTTTGGATGGGAGAAGGAAGGCTGTGAAGAGGATGGCCATGAACGAATTGAGGTTATTTTGTTGGTGGGAAATATTTTTCGAGAGTGAAATTTAATTTACGGTAATTGGTGGGGATTCGAAAATTGGGGTTTTCGCTCAGATAATGACTGTTAATTTCCTTGTGACGAAATTCAGGCGATTGTGTTAAAATAGGAAAGGTTTAGTTGGTTTCATGTTGCGTATAATTGATGACCACAATCATACGCAATACGGTACCAAAAGAGAAACGCTCTCCCTTTGTAATCTGTGGACAATTTAAGAATCTTACAGTATTCCTCATTCAACACTGAGACTTCAATAGTTTCCTCTGTCGATAATTCGTGTTTCAATGGCTTTTCTTATGACCAAATCCGCAGAATATTATAAACCTTTTCATAGCTCAGGCAAGTTGACAATCTGAAATCATTTCAGTCACTCTTCAAATATTCAGACCTTTTTGAAACCTCTCATAATTGAAAACTCTGTAGAAAATTTCTCATAGGATTTCTGAGAACTTTTGAAGAGATCGTCAAAAATTCGAAAACTCTTAAAGATGTGAAGTACTTACTGTTATAACGTATATACCAATGCATTCCTCAAAACGAATTTGTATTTGAAAATCTTTGCAACAACTTTTCGAATATTCAGATCTGTATGATGTCTCTCAGAATTTTTGGGCCCACTACAAAATTTTTATAGAACTATTAAAATTTTTTGCAAAAACCAGCAGAAATCTCCTGCAAATATGAAATGTATATTGGCGTATACTTACTGTCATAATGTATACGCCACAGGATTCCTCGAAATGTAATTGTAACTTCATAATGCTCCCCATTATGTCACACACCCTCTTGGAAGTTAAAACTCTTTCAAATAGGACTTTATAACAGGTTTCGTCCTTCCATTTGCGCCACTATCCAAATACCTGCTATCTGTTCACAACTGCACAAATTTATTCACTGCCTTTTAAAGTCACATACTTTTAGGCCTTTATATATATAAATCTGTATCCAGCTTCTTCCTCTACAAAACTTCTGATAGATATATTGGACATTTTTTTTTTTAGAAATTGACAAAAATAAAAGCCTATTAAAATATAAAATTCATATTTGCGTATACTTATACGTATACGCCACAGGGGGGGGGGGGGGGGGGGTTACTCAAAACGCATTTGAAAGCCCATAATGCTTCTCAATATTTAGCAGATTTTTATTATTTTTCATGCGAAGCTCTAGGAAGTCAAAAATCTCTCAATTTTAACCTCATCAAAGCTCCACTCAAACCTCTATCAGACTCTATGTCAATTATTTTTTCTCCAGAAAGTTAGTCATTATAAGCTGGAACAACATGCTTTTTGGCCTTTATATCCTCATCGATGGGTCTAAACTTTATACCTACTCTCTCATCTCTTCGGACGACTTCTTTATATAAAGAGTTTTCTTCCACCACCTCTATATGCAAGGATTTATTTCTGACGAAATATAAATGTAAAGATGTCCTTCTCACCAATTCTTATAAATTCCTCATGAATCCGTATGATCTCTGTACTTGGAAAACTGGGCTTTCCTCCTTAACTATTAGGACGACATATATACGTAAATTTTCTTCTCATACCTTTGAACGCCTTCTATACGTAGAGCTCGCTCTACTCAGATACTCGGAGAACCTCAGTGTGTAGAACTCATCCTCTATGTGTAGATCTCCTCCTCTATACGGACAGCCTCTATACGTAAAGCTCCTCCTTCACCACGCGGATGACACGTTGTCTAGAGGTTCACCTCCTCTTTACGAACGACCTCGCTGTGTTGAGATCATCCTCCTCTATGCAGACAATCTCTTTGTGTAGAGCTCCTACTCCTCTATGCGGATGACCTCTTTGTATAGACCTCCTTCTCCTCTATGCGCACGACATCTTTGTGTAAAGCTGCTACTCCTCTATGTGGATGACCACTATATGTAGAGCTCCTCCTTATCCATATGCACAGCTTCTCCCTGTATGTGGAACAACCTCTATACGTAGATTTCCTCCTCTTTATTTTTATGCACAACATCTATATTATGTATAGAAGTTGTCCCCATCTGAGCGAACAACATGGGTACGTAGGGGCCTTCTCCTTATCTGTGGGGACAACTTCTATACGTAGATTTCTTCCTACACGTCTATGCAAGCGACCTTAATAAATAGGTTTCCTCTTACTCAGAAAATCGGACAGCCTCTATTCCCTGAACTCCTTATCCTCACCCATGCAAAAGATTTCTACACGTAGAGTTCCTTTTCCTCAGCATATCGGTTGTCTTCTGTACGTGGAACTCATTCTCTTCATCTATGCAGACGACATCTATAGGTAGAGCTCTTCCTCCAAATTCCTTATTTAATCGGGCGACCTCTATATGTGGGACTATTCTTCATTACCTAGTCCCAGCATATCTGTATACGGAGCACCTCCTATGCATAGAGCTATACATAGAAATCTTATAACCTCATCCAAATCTAAACCCCTCATTCTTAGCTCGCCGAGCGACCTCTATATGCAGAATCTCCTCATCTATGTGGCGGGACACCGCATTTAGGAGAATGAGAATATTTTGCAAATTTATTGGGGTCCACAAAAGTTTTATTAAAAAACCTTCTAGAGGACAACTGATGCGCCTTAAAAGTGGGTATTTTTTATACCCTCCACCATAGTCAGGAGGGTATATTAAGTTTATCATTCCGTTTGTAACAACTCGAAATATACATTTTAGACCCACAAAGTATATATATATACTTGATCAGCATAAAATTCTATGTCGATTTTGCGATGTCCGACCGTCTATTCGTCTGCCCGTCTGGGGAAATCAGTCTAGATTCCGAACGAAATAAAGTAGATTGATAAAATTTTACTCAAATGTATATTATGTCTACAGGGCTCTTGGTATTAAAAATGGGTCATGTAGGTCTACGTTTTGGTATAGCCCCCATTTTAATGGTACCTCCCTATTTTCGGTATTTTAATGATTTTAACGACATTATTCAGCGGAATTGTTTCAAATTAGACATTTGAAGTTCGTAATGGATAGTACAGCGTATGACAGAAAATTGTCCGTGCAGGTCCACACCTTCTTATAGCCCCCATATATCGCAATCTTCCGATATTCGGTATTTTGATGATTTTAGCGACATTATTCACCGGAATTGTTTCGAATTTGGTATTTGAAGTTCGTAATAGATACTTCAGCCTATGACAAAAAATTGTCTGTGCAGGTCCACGTCTTCGTATAGCCCGTCTATAATGGTACCTCCCTATTTGCCGTATTTTGGTGATTTAAGCGACATTATTCAGCGGAATTGTTTTAAATTTGGTATTTGAAGTTCGTAATGGATACTACAGCCTATGCCAGAAAATTGTCTGTGCCGATCCACATCTTCGTATAGTCCCCATATAAGGGTACCTTCTGATATTCGGCACTTTTATGATTTTAGCGACATTCTTCACTGGAGTTGTTTCAAAATTGGTATTTGAAGTCCGTAATGGATACTACAGCCTATGACAGGGAATTGTCTATGCAGGCCCACGTCGTCGTATACATACGGCTGCATTTGTTATTTTTAAGATTTTATTAGAACTTTTAACGGATTTTTTTTGTTTTTTTTTGAAAATTGCCAAACTCTTAACATATGGTGGAGGGTATTCATAGTTCGGCTTAGCCGAATTTACCGCTTTTTTTACTTGTTAATAATTATCGTAAAAATAATTTGAGCTCCACATACCTAGATTTTTTTTAAGAATTTTTGGAAGAACAGTTTGAGGTTCTTCGAAATAGATTCAAAAAAATGGATTAATGTTGAGATAATAAATTTTGGGATTATAATTTGAGCTTCATATGTCCAGACATTATACGAATTTTTTTGGGAAATGATTGGAGCTCAATCGTGTTATGATTATAGTTGAGGCTACATAAGCCTAGATTTTTTATGAATTGTTGGGAGGACAATTTTAGGTACTGCAACGTAGTGGTCTGGAAATGTGGATTTTTTTAAAATAAATTTCAGGATAGTACAAACATAGATTGGGATAATTGGAGCTCCACATATGCGGATTTTTTCAGCTTGTCTCATTGTTATTCCTCAAATTTAGATAAATTATTAAACCACTCTCCCACTTAACTACGAAATCCTTTCCTATTTTGTTTTCTAATAAATAACGCCTTTGATTCTAATGCCATGCTAGCGATTATTTTTCTTTGACTTCACAGACAATTGTCCATGAACTTCCGATGCCCTTCTAACCTTTGGTTTGCCACTCAATAGCATTTGCTGTCCGCAGTGATGAATTTAAGCCATAATCATTAGGAGTGTGGAAGGAAAAGCCAAAACCGACGTCACAAAGTTAATCACAAATCCAAGTGGTGATGATGACCTCGGCATTGTTGTCTGGCGGGAAATAAAAAAAAAAACAGGGCAGAAGAGAACAGGCCCGAGCTTGGGAGTCGTCACATTGCTTACTGTTTTCCTTTTTGGTGAATGGTGAATGGTTGAGGAGGATTCAGGCTGTAGGAACAAATAATTGGTTTCTTCTTTTAGGGCTGGTGGTCTGGGTAAGCAGCCTCCCCCCTTATTGAGGCCATGAACGGAAAAGGGGGAATAGAAAAAAAAAAACATAATTCGCAACAATTAAACAAAGCATGACAGACAGTTGGATGATGGCGAAGGCTAAGTTAGTCGGAACAAGAATGGTTTTTGGCCTGGACTGGAAACTTGTCAGGATTATAGGCTAATGTCAAACTACTGATTTGAACTTCCCTCTATATATCCATAGACCTTTTAAGATTCAAAGTTGTAGTTCAGGCAAGTAACACATTTTCCGGTTTTTTATTTCCAGACGCTCCACTTTACCCCTCCCACAACCCAGCAAACATTTTCACCCACCTCCCCAGGAAAATTCCTAAAATAAATGTTCATAATCATAACATTTCAACCATTTGTAGCCTTACTTTAAACGCCAGCTGTCATGCCAGCTCGACGTTACGATTGAAACAGTAAATATCGTTCAGCAACTTCTGACCCCAAAGCATGCCTCACCCACACCTTCACTCCCCACCTTAACACCATATCTTTGATAATGGCAATAGCATCATCAGTATAAGGCTTGAACCCATTAACTATTGCCTATATGATATCCTGCCGTCATGCCGTCAGATTATATCCGCACTTACTGCACCTCATCAGCAGCGGCAGCAGCATCATCACAGCCACATAATTTTCAACGGGGAGGGGATGAGTAGTTATTCCAACGCCGCCAGTCAAAGGGAATAGTTAGCAAACGAATGAAAGAAGTTAAAAAAATTAATTGCATTTTCATTATGTTTCTCCCAGGATACGCTTATGTTCAATTTAGCGTATGTGTTACAGTGGGGGGAGAAGATGACGAGGGTAGGCAGCTGCAGGAGGATACTTTATGGATACTTAAATACATTTCAGGAGGATATTTGAAAGTCCATGCGTGAATATTTAGACGTCCTTAAACGTGGATTTTTTAATAAAATTTTAGAGAATATTTCCAGGTCCTTAAACGTGGATCTTTTAGTAAAATTTTAGAGAATATTTCGAGGTCCTGAAATGTGGATTTTTTAAAAAAATTTTAGAGAATATTTCGAAGTCCTGAAATGTGGATTTTTTTAAAAAAAAATTTAGAGAATATCCCAAGGTCCTTAAACGTGGATTTTTTAATAAAATTTTAAAGAATATTTCGAGGTCCTTAAACGTGGATTTTTTAATAAAATTTTAAAGAATATTTCGAGGTCCTTAAACGTGGATTTTTTAATAAAATTTCAGAGAATATTTCCAGGTCCTTAAACGTTGATTTTTAATAAAAATTCAGGGGATATTTAGAGGTCCTTAAACGTGGATTTTTAATAAAATTTTGGAGAATATTTCCAGGTCCTTAAACGTGGATTTTTAATAAAAATTCAGGGGATATTTAGAGGTCCTTAAATGTGGATTTTTTAATAAAATTTTAGAGAATATTTCCAGGTCCTTAAACGTGGATTTTTTAATAAAATTTTAGAGAATATTTCCAGGTCCTTAAACGTGGATTTTTTAATAAAATTTTGATGATATTTCGAGATCCTTAAACGTGGAATTTTTTATAAAATTTTAGAAGATATTTCCTGGTCCTTAAACGTGGATTTTTTAATAAAATTTTAGAGAGTATTTCCAGGTCCTAAACGTGGATTTTCTAATAAAATTTTAAAGAATATTTCGAATTCCTTAAACGTGGATTTTTTAATCAAATTTTAGAGAGTATTTCCAGGTCCTAAACGTGGATTTTCTAATAAAATTTTAAAGAATATTTCGAATTCCTTAAACGTGGATTTTTTAATCAAATTTTAGAGAATATTTCGAGGTCCTTAAACGTGGATTTTTTAATCAAATTTTAGAGAATATTTCGAGGTCCTTAAACGTGGATTTTTTAATCAAATTTTAGAGAATATTTCGAGGTTCTTAAACGTGGATTTTTTAATCAAATTTTAGAGAATATTTCGAGGTCCTTAAACGTGGATTTTTTAATAAAATTTTAGAGAATATTTCCAGATCCTTAAACTTGGATTTTTTAATAAAATTTTAGAGATTATTTCCAGGTCCTTAAACGTGGATTTTTTAATAAAATTTTAGAGAATATTTCCAGGTCCTTAAACGTGGATTTTTTAATAAAATTTTAGAGATTATTTCCAGGTCCTTAAACGTGGATTTTTTTAATAAAATTTTAGAGAATATTTCCAGGTTCTTAAACGTGGATTTTTTAATAAAATTTTAGGGAATATTTCAAGGTCCTTAAACGTGGATTTTTTAATAAAATTTTAGAGAATATTTCCAGGTCCATAAACGTGGATTTTTTAATAAAATTTTAGAGAATATTTCCAGGTCCTTAAACGTGGATTTTCTAATAAAATTTTAGAGAATATTTCCAGGTCCTTAAACGTGAATTTTTTTAATAAAAATTTTAGAGAATATTTCCAGGTCCTTAAACGTGGATTTTCTAATTAAATTTAGGGGTTATTTAGAGGTCCTTAAACGTGGATTTTTTAATAAAATTTTAGAGAATATTTCCAGGTCCTTAAACGTGGATTTTTTAATAAAATTTTAGAGAATATTTCCAGGTCCTTAAACGTGGATTTTTTAATAAAATTTTAGAGAATATTTCCAGGTTCTTAAACGTGGATTTTTTAATAAAATTTTAGAGAATATTTCCAGGTCCTTAAACGTGGATTTTTAATAAAATGTAAGGATATTTAGAGGTCCTCAAACGTGGATATATTTTTAATAAAATGTAAGGATATTTAGAGGTCCTTAAACGTGGATTTATTTTTAAAAATTTAGGGGATATTTAGAGGTCCTTAAACGAGGATTTATTAATTAAAATTCAGGGGATATTTAGAGGTCCTTAGACGTGGATTTATTAATAAAAATTCAGGGGAAATTCCTTTCCCCTTCAAAAAATTCCAAATTCCGCAATTTCGGAACGATTCTTTTCGCTCTTACATAATTAGGAAGTTTTTCCTTGTATTCCGAGAAATTTGTACGAGTCTCCTGTGCAATTTAAATTTTCCATAAGCTATGAGAGCATTGCACCCTGTATCTGCTGTAGTGACCCCTCTCTCCGAATTTTTCCCCAACTTCCCTCTTATTTCCTTTACATTTCAAATTATTACCAAGGAACACATTTCCATAGACTTGCGGAATCAAAATGGAACAGAATGAAGTAACAAATCCAATTGCAATTTTAACATCGATGCAATGAAGGGACTTTGCTGGTGGTGGTGGTGGGAGAATCCTGTGGCAGGAGCACAACCTGAAACAAAAAAACACGACTGACAAATGATTCTGCCACTTGGGTAGCAGCACTGGCAGCACTAGACAGGCAATGGTACCCGTGAGGTTTCCACAGCCATGAATGTTCTATCACAACAAATGGACAGACAGACAGACCGACAGACAGACACACACACACACACACATGCTCACAAACCAAACGGATAAGAATTAAACGAAACAGAAAAAATTACAAAAATCAAGAAAAAAAGGATGTTCGGTAAAAAATAGCTCAGTGCGAAAAAAATGAATGCAGGAATTAAAAAAATCAACGAAGCGTCTGCAAAATAAAATAGAAACAGCCAGCCGCCATGGCTGAGCAGCGACAACAATGCCAGCCATGCCATGTTGGATTTGTAAAGAATCGAAGCCTAAAGGCATTGCTCAGTGGCACTGATGATGACCGAGGTAGGTGGATGAGGTGAGGTGAGGGTCTCTACCGGCCATCGAGGAGAAGGTTGCGCTTTGCTATGGCACGGTATCATTAAGCGATTTTTCATTGCAATCTGCTGCAGGTGGATTTTAGTAATTTTTCTGTATTTTATTTTCGACAACAATGATTTTTGATACGGCTGGCGTTCTGACCCGCCCCTGCCATTTCCCGCCCCGCCATGGGACATTGTGTGATTTCTGTTGCCCATTGTCGGCTGATATTGGATTTAACTGACTTTACGGCGATATTCATATTATGTTTATTTAACACAGTTTGTTTGCCGTCCTCTTCCTCGCCTTCGTTGTCCGCGTCCTCGTCTTTTTTCTGTCCCGCTTTCGTTGTTCATTCGCTGTGTGTTAAAGTTTTAACACCAGATTAAAAATGTAATAATTTTCACAGGATATTTGTTGGTGGTTTATTGGCATTATTTACTTTAAGACCATGGTGAGGATATATTTGCATGGCCCAATTGCCATTAGCAGTTTCGTATGGCAATGGAATGGAATTCATTGAAGGATCGGAAATAAAAAACAAAAGTATAATTTTTAAAAATATTTTTGATTCAAAAATAACAAAAATAAAATCGGCTACCTGTAGACAGCTACAACTTTCATTACACAATAAAAAAAACCTCATTTCCAACTATCATTTTAATTTTTTTTTTTAATATTGAGAATCCTCCTGCAGAATATTTTTAAAAATTATAAAAAATCCCCAATAAAACACCATTAATTCTTATCCAAAAAATTTATTAAAAAATCCACCCTTGAGGGCCTCTAATCCTAATCCAAAAAAAAAAATGTTTATGGACCTTCAAACTTAAATCAAAAATTTATTAAAAAATTCTCCTCCTCCTTAAAAACCCACATCTATGGCTCATCAATTCTTCTTAAACCTTATGAGAAATCCACGTTAATGTACATTCACCCCCTCCCAAAATTTATTAAAAACCAGTAAGGAACGGTCATAAGTCGGGCGGGACTGACTATGTGATACCTAAACCACTATGTGTACTTAGTAGAGCTATATCTAAATCTAAGCCGATCTCCATGAAATTTTGACAGAGGTATTTCTGAGCTGTATCTGATATCTGGTACCAATTATCATTCTTGTGGAGTGCAGAGTACGCATGTAAGGGACTTAAAACCCAAATCGGAAAAATCTATACCGTGATTCTATGAAGGTCCTCAAAAGTAAACATGGACCTATCTCGCTTCCTTCTTCATGTTACAAACAAATGCGCAAAGATATAATACACCACTATGTGGTGTAGGGTATAAGAATCCATGTTTATGGACCTCCAAATAAAATTTCGAAATTCATTAAAAACTGGATCCGCAATTCTTCTCCTCATCTGTGCACAGAAGACCTTTCGTCTATTAACAGAAATCCTTTCTTCTGTAAGACCTCTTCTGTGGGACAGAAGTCCTCTTCTGTGGGACAGAAGACCTCTTCTGTGGGACAGAAGACATCTTCTGTGGAACAGAAGACATCTTCTGTGGAACAGAAGACATCTTCTGTGGAACAGAAGACATCTTCTGTGGAACAGAAGACATCTTCTGTGGGACAGAAGACATCTTCTGTGGGACAGAAGACATCTTCTGTGGGACAGAAGACCTCTTCTGTGTACAGAAGACCTCTTCTGTGGGAGAGAAGACATCTTCTGTGGGAGAGAAGACCTCTTCTGTGGGAGAGAGGACCTCTTCTGTGGGCAGAAGTCCTCTTCTGTGGGACAGAAGACCTCTTCTGTGGGACAGAAGACCTCTTCTGTGGGACAGAAGACCTCTTCTGTGGGACAGAAGACCTCTTCTGTGGGACAGAAGACCTCTTCTGTGGGACAGAAGACCTCTTCTGTGGGACAGAAGACCTCTTCTGTGGGACAGAAGACCTCTTCTGTGGGACAGAAGACCTCTTCTGTGGGACAGAAGACCTCTTCTGTGTACAGAAGACCTCTTCTGTGGGACAGAAGACCTCTTCTGTGGGACAGAAGACCTCTTCTGTGGGACAGAAGACCTCTTCTGTGGGACAGAAGACCTCTTCTGTGGGACAGAAGACCTCTTCTGTGGGACAGAAGACCTCTTCTGTGGGACAGAAGACCTCTTCTGTGGGACAGAAGACCTCTTCTGTGGGACAGAAGACCTCTTCTGTGGGACAGAAGACCTCTTCTGTGGGACAGAAGACCTCTTCTGTGGGACAGAAGACCTCTTCTGTGGGACAGAAGACCTCTTCTGTGGGACAGAAGACCTCTTCTGTGGGACAGAAGACCTCTTCTGTGGGACAGAATACCTCTTCTGTGGGACAGAAGACCTCTTCTGTGGGACAGAAGACCTCTTCTGTGGGACAGAAGACCCTTCTGTGACAGCTAGGACCTCTTCTGTGGGACAGAAGACCCTCTTCTGTGGGACAGAATACCTCTTCTGTGGGACAGAAGACCTCTTCTGTGGGACAGAAGACCTCTTCTGTGTACAGAAGACCTCTTCTGTAGACCGAAGACCTCTTCTGTGTACAGAAGACCTCTTCTGTTGGACAGAAGACCTCTGCTGTGGACAGAAGACCATTTCTGTGGACAGAAGACCTCTTCTGTGGACAGAAGAAGACCTCTTCTGTGGACAGAAGAAAACCTCTTCTGTGTACAGAAGACCTCTTCTGTGAACAGAAAACCTCTTCTGTGGGACAGAAGACCTCTTCGGTGTACAGAAGACCTCTTCTGTGTACAGAAGACCTCTTCTGTGGGTCAGAAGACCTCTTCTGTGGGTCAGAAGACCTCTTCTGTGGGACAGAAGACCTCTTCTGTGGGACAGAAGACCTCTTCTGTGTACAGAAGACCTCTTCTGTGGACATAAAACTTCTTCTGGGAACAGAAGTCATCTTCTGGCGACAGAAAACCTCTTCTGCGGACAGAAGATATCTTCTGCTGCAGAAGATCTCTTCTGTGCACATAAGAGCTTTTCTCTTGGAAGAAGACTTCCTCTGTAAACAGAAAACCCCTCCACTGTAGAGAAGAGATTTTTCCATTTTCACAAATCATTCCCATTGCACATCCAAACCCCAAAAAATTATGAAATTCTTTTACGGAAGATTTGTCGCCTTAAGTGTTTTCCAGCGGAAATTGCAATTTTATGTGACATTACAATGGTGTCCACATTATTTCCTTCACCGGAAATTATGGATGAATTGTTGTTTAACACTCTCTCTCTCTCTCTCTCTCTCTCTCTCTCAAACCTTTGCCGAAAATCTGTCAAATTTTGGAATTACGTTTTTCTTGCAATTTATGTTGTAAAATGTTTCCTCCATTGTTGTGGAGCATTTTAGAATGCTTTTAAGGAGAAAGGAATGAAGAAAATAATGAAACATCTCCGTTCTACTTCATACTTATTTAGGATGAGGATATAAGTATTAAATATTGCAATATTGAATTTGTTTTTATACATTGCAATGGTTTCAACTTATGCATGGGTATCTAGAGCGAGTTAGAGTAGGAGTGATGTAGGGGATAATTTTACATCCTTCTTAGGCCTTAGAGATTTCCATGCTTCGATTATGAGTTTTTTTCGGAAAATATCTGATATCTACCATCAATTCAACTTTGGGAGCAACAATTATTTGGATTTGAATATGAAACCAGTAGAGAAAGTCTTAAAGTCGGGCGGGGCCGATTTTATGATACCCTACACCACTTTGCTAATATAGTAGAGCTCCGCATAACAATTAAAAGTTTTTATGGGAGAATTTAATCATAAACGCTATGATTATAATTATAATTTAAAGTTCAAAGGACTAAATATGCCGAAGCATTTGTATCTTTGAAATTCGGACTTATATTGCCCATTTGGAGCACAATTAATTTGAAATCGGATAAAGATATATAGGGAGCTATACCCAAATCAGAACCGATCTCGATAAAATTTGGCAATGATATTTCTGAGCTGTATTTGATATATTTCCCTGAATATCGTTGTTACGGAGTGCATATTACGGCTGTGGTTAACAAATATAACAAATCGGATGAACAGAATATATGGGAGCTATAGCTATATATCTGAACCGATCTTCACCAAATTTCACATACAAGCTTCTAGACTCAATTCGGTCGTATATGCCAAATTCCATTCCATTTGGACAAATATTAGACGTTTGGTGCACAATCCAAGGTAAATCGGACGAAGTTATATGTGGCAGCTATATCCAAATCTGAACCGATCCTGATAAAATTTAGGAAATGTCTTTCTGAGCTGTATTTGATATATATCCCCAAATATTGTTGTTACAGAGTGCATATTACGGCTGCGGAGGACAAAAAATTACAAATCGGATGAACAATATATATATGGGAGCTATAGCTATATCTGAACCGATTTCGATCAATTCCGGCATACTTATTTTAAGGCCTAATTTGGTTGTATGTGTAAAATTCTATGCTATTCGGGCTGATATTACACGTTTGATGCACAATAAAAGGCAAATCGAACGAAGATATATATGGGAGCTATATCTAAATTTTTACCGATTATCTCCAATTTCAATAGGGTTCGTCCTTGGGCCAAACAAATGTTGTTTGGAAAATCAATCGGATAATAAATGCGACCTGCATTTTGTTCACAAGAATACATGGACAGACGGACGGACAGACGGACTGACATACATAAATCAACTAAGAAAGTGATTCTATGGAGATCCTCAAAAGTAACTATGGGTCTATCTCGCTTCCTTCTCCATGTTACAGACAAATGCACAAAGACGTAATACCATTACCACTATGTGGTGTAGGGCATAAAAAATATTCAACCCCATGAGAAGAATCATTGAAGGCGGTGGTGTAGTTAGAACTTTACAAACTCCTGCCTCTTTTCCCCACCTCACCTTCTTCGAGACTTTTTGTCCACAATTCAATTTTAACAAGAATCCAAACACAACATTTCCAACCATCATCTCTAAGACAATTGCTTTATTCCATATGACAGGATGCATGACTGACTGGTCCTCATACACATACACACACTCTCTCTCTTTCTTTCTCTCTCTCTCTCTCCTACACACATCCATCCACACAGATACAAGTAATAATGATAATGCAATCAAAACACGTCTCTTAATCAATTCAACGTGCTGACGTTGTCCAAAAATATTTGATGCCAATAATTTTGAAAAATTTTCAATTGCCATGTTGACAGAGACATAAATGATCAAATGGTGAATGGAAATGTATGAAATTGAGAATTTTCGACAATGCCAAAAGAATGCCTGCCATGTCCGAAAAAAATGTTGTCCGACAGTGTTCGAATTTAGGTGTCAATATTAATTTGCAAATGTCTGTAGGAGGTAGTTTTGAATGTCTTTGGATGGTTTTTTTATGTGGACCTAAAAAGTGTCAAGTCAAATATTCGTGCATTTCATTTTAAGGTTTTCCCCTCCGGTCACGCAGAATCCTTGCACTTACTACATGAAATCCTTGCACCTACTACATGTGTTGCAGCGATCCTCTCCCTCTCACCTCGACAATATTTTAACATTTCTCCATGCCTTTTTTATACCCTACACCACATAGCGGAAAGAGGATTATATCATTGTGCATTTGTTTGTAACATGGAGAAGGACGCGAGATAGACCCATAGTTTCTTTTGACGATATTTATAGAATCACTTTCTGAGTCGATTCATGCATGTCAGTCTGTCCGCCTGCCCATATAATTTGGTGACCAAAATGCAGGTCGCATTTATTATTTGATTGAGATTAAATTTTCCAACCAAAAAGTAATTGGCACAAGGACGAACCCTATTGGAATTGGTGAGAATCGGTTCAAATGTAGCTTCCATATATATCTTCAAGCGATTCCGGGTTAATTGTGCACCAAATGCCCAATATCAGTCCAATTGAACTGAATTGAATGGAAATTCCGACTGAATTCATCCAGAAATAAGTACATCAGATTTGGTGAAAATTGGTTCAGATATAGCTATAGCTCCCATGTATATATTTAATTCGATTTGTGATTTTAAGTCCCTCACATGCGTAATATGCACTCCACTACCATGATTGGTACCAGATATCAGATACAGCTCAGAAAAAAAATACCTAAAATTTGGTTCAGATTGGTTCAGATTTGTATGTAGCTCACATATATATCTTTATCAGGTATCGGGTTTAATGTGCACCAAATGACCAATGTAAGCCAAAAGACCTGAATTCAGTCTAGAAGCGAATTTGGTCAGATATAGCTACCGCTCCCAGAAATACCTCTACCAAATTTTATCAAGATCGGTTCAGATTTGGATATAGCTCCAATATATGTCTTCAACCGATTTCGGGTTAATTGTGCACCAAATGGCCAATATCAGTTCAAATGATCTAATTTTTGGCACATCCTACCGAATTCAGTGTAGAAGAATATACATCAAATTTGGTGAAGATCGGTCCAGATATAGCTATAGCTCCCATATATATGTTTCATCCGATTTGGGGTTTTAAGTTCCTCACATGCGTAATATGCACTCTACAAGCATATTCTATGGCACCAGATATCAGATACAGCACAGAAATAAGTCCCTAAAATTTTGACAAGATCGGCTCAGATTTGGATAAAGCTCTCATATATATCTTTATCAGATATCGGGTTTATTGCGCTCGAAATGACTAATATCTGCCCAAATGGACTGAATTTTGGGACTTCCGACTGAATTCAGTCTAGAGGCAAGTACATCAAATTTGGAGAAAGTTGGTTCAGATATAGCTATAGCCCATATATATCCTTAATCCGATTTCAGGTTTATTGTGCAAATAATGGCAAAGGGAGTGAATTTTTGGACGTACGTTTCCATTTGGTGGAACTCGGCTCCATAATATATTTTTATACCCTACCCCCCATAGTGGTAACGGTATTATATCTTTGTGCATTTGTTTGTAACATGGAGAAGGAAGCGAGATAGACCCATAGTTACTTTTGAGGATCTCCATAGAATCACTTTCTGAGCTGATTCATGCATGTCAGTCCGTCCGTCCGTCTGTCCATGTATTTTTGTGAACAAAATGCAGGTCGCATTTATTATCCGATTTAGATCAAATTTTGCATAAGTCATTTGCTTGGCCCAAGGACGAACCCTTTGAAATTGGAGATAATCGGTCAAAATTTAGATATAGCTCCCATATATATCTTCGTCCGATTTGCCTTTTATTTTGCACCAAACGTGTAATATCAGCCTGAATTGTATGGAATTTTGCACATACAACCAAATTAGACCTGAAAATAAGTATGCCAAATTTGATCGAAATCGGATCAGATATAGCTATAGCTCCCATATATATTGTTCATCCGATTTGTTATTTTTGTCCTCCGCAGCCGTAATATGCACTCTGTAACAACAATATTTGGGGAAATATATCAAATGCAGCTCAGAAATACCTTTGCTCAATTTTATCGAGATCGGTTCAGATTTGGATATAGCTCCCATATATAACTTCGTCCGATTTACCTTGGATTGTGCACCAAACGTCTAATATTTGTCTAAATGGGACGGAATTTGGCACATACGACCGAGTCTAGAAGCTAGTATGTCGAATTTGATCGAAATCGGTTCAGATATAGCTATAGCTCCCATATATATTGTTCATCCGATTTGTTGTATTTGTTAACCACAGCCATAATATGCACTCCGTAACAACGATATTCAGGGAAATATATCGAATACAGCTCAGAAATATATTTAGAAAATTTCATCGAGATCGGTTCAGATTTGGATATAGCTCCCATATATATCTTTATATGATTTCAAATAAATTTTGCACCAAATGGACAATACAATTCCGAATTTAAAAGATACAAATGCTTCGGCATATTTAGTCCTTTGAATTTTAAATTATAATTATAATCATAGCGTGTATGATTGAATTCTCCCATAAAAACTTTTAATTGTTATGTGGAGCTCTACTAAATTAGCAAAGTGGTGTAGGGTATCATAAAGTCGGTCCCGCCCGACTTTAAGACTTTCTTTACTGATTTTAATATAATCCCTCTCGACGTGATATCATTTGCAATGTTATTTGGTATAAGAGATTAAAATGTCTCCATCAAAATTTAGTGAAAATCGGTTTTGAATTGAATATGCCTCCCATATTTTAGTTCCTTCTGAAACCAAACTATAACTGCTCTAAAGCCAAATGTTGATAGGTGGTATGATCTACTTGAAATAAATTCTTTTGTTACGGGAGCTCTACTAAATATGCATAGTGGTGTAGGGTATCATATAGTCGGCCCCACCCGACTTTTGACTCATTCTTATTGGTTTATTAATATAGATTACGTTCGAAGTGCCGATACCTAAAATTTTGGAAAAAAAATCACATTTTTCGTCCTTTAAAGAGGATGTATATTTTTCTGGAAAAAAAAATATTAGAACAGTGTGGCTTGTTTGTTCGGGATACCGTAGTATTTTGTTGTTGCAAAATGGTCAGGCTTTACGCCTTTATTGTTGTTTTTATAAAAACAACATTTGTTTATTAGTGGAGAACGATTTAGTTCCTCTTCTATTGAGCTTACGATCTAGTCACTTGGGTAAAAAAATGTTTTTTCTCATAGAAGTTATTTTTAAAATAACTTCTGGGGAGAATATCCCAGACAAAAAACAAGGGAACTGATGAGGATTGGTGGCTCTTTCCGAAACCTAGGTATTCCCTGCCTTACCCCCTGGTAAACATTACCATCGTTCTCCACTAATAAACAAACGTTGTTTTTATAAAAACAACAATAAAAGGATAAAGCCTGACCATTTGGCAACAAAAAAAAAATAATTTTTTTTAATATTCGTCATTGGCTCTTGATTGCTCTCTCTCCCTCTCTTTCTCTCTCTCTCCAAAAATAAATAAATAAAAAAAATTAAAAAAGGCAATAATTAATTTTCCATAAAACAATTTGGCCATTTTTTTCTTTTGGCCCAACACAAAGCCTAAACGAAAAAAGTCCTTCCTCATTATAGCCAAAGAAGCTAACTGATAATCAACAGATTGTTGCCGCCAATGGCCTCATCATAATCTTCTACGACAACAGCGTCCTTCAAAAACAATCAAAAGTTGTAGCAACAGACCATTCTCATCCCTCGCCCAAAAGCCTTGAAGGACGGCAACGGCACCCAAACAATGCTAAGTGGTACTACTTAAAGCAATTATTTTTTCAAGAGTAGCTCCTGAGAAAAAAAAAATAAAAGAAAATAAAAGCGAATGTGTAAAACAGAATACTCCGACTCCTTGGATTTTATATTATTTATGCTGCAGGGAAAAAAATTGGATGCAGGACAAAAAAATGCGCTCTCATGAAACGCAACATTGAAGTCATAAGGTTGTCTCTGACACGCCATCTATTAAATTATAATCAAGAAGCTGGGCAAAAAAAAAACGGTGGCCAAGACGATGAGTCAAGTGAAATCCCTGAAATTACCTTTCATTTCCTTTTTGGCAAAGAAATTAAGGTATGCGAGCAATTCTAGAAAAAATAAAAGAAATGGGAATCCAACTTCCCGCACTTGAGCACCTAAGAAATCGTTGCAAAGGAGATGAGGTGGACACCGCCTTGGTACCTTTTCCTTGAAGTAAAGAAAAAAAACGTGAATGCTTCCCAAGCTGCCAGGCAGTTATTCAAGCAACTAACTCTTACTTCCGTTTCCGGTTACTTCAGTTCGACAGTCTATCAACCCCCTGGTCCCTTAGCCACTGAAACCTCGATATCACCGCCCGTCCAAAAAAAAGGGATTTTATTTTGCGGCTTGATGTTACTTTATTTCTTGGCTGTCCTTCGCCAGATGTCTTGTCTTGTCGTGTATCCTGTCTCCGTTGCATGTGACGCAAATTTCTTTTGCAGAGAATGAAGAGAGAGAGGGAGAGAGAGCAAAAATGTTAGAATTACAGCAATTGCAACAGCTGAAGCCATACTAATGACTCCCTGGTGTTACATGCGGTTGACTGCTCTTTGTATTTCAACTCTCCAAGGCAGAAGATGACGATGAGGCAGGGCAGATACCATCAAGGTTGCAAACAGATGGTAATGTCCATCGAAGAAGGGAGGTATGGGAATTTGGAAGCAATTAAAAAAAAAAAATAGCAGAAATTAAAAAAATAGCACCAAGGTCTGATGTTGAGATGGAATATCCTACTCCTACTCCTACTAGTACCTCCCCCACAAAAGGTCGAAAATTTAAAAAAACAAAAAAAAAAAAAAAAAAAAAAATTCTGCCCAGAAAGAGAAACGATAATCCGATTTTGCTTCAACGTTGTAAATCCTAATCTTTGCATCAGTGCTAGGTCAGGTGCGAAAATGGACAATATCGGTCCACTCCGTTAAGTACCTCCCCCACAGAGGGTCAAAATTTTGAATAATTATAACTCTTATAAAATGTGTTGTAATCGTCCGATTGTCTTCAAATTTCACATATCCCAATATTTTTATAAACTCAAGATCTGGTGTTAAGATGGAATATATCGCTCCACTCCTTCTCGAACCTCCCCCACAAAAGGTCGAAATTTTCAAAAAATATATTTTCTGCACTGAAAGAGAAACTATAATCCGATTTTGCTTCAACTTTGTAAATCCTAATATTTACATCAGTGCTAGGTCAGGTGCGAAAATGGACAATATCGGTCCACTCCATCAAGTACCTCCCCCACAGAGGGTCAAATTTTTGAATAATCATAACTCTTATCAAAATGTGATGTAAGAGTCCGATTGTCTTCAAATTTCACACATCCCAATATTTTTATAAACTCAAGATCTGGTGTGAAGATGGAATATATCTGTCCATTCCTTCTGGTACCTCCCCCACAACAGGTCAAAATTTTTAATATCCATGAAGCTCATAAAACGCTTCATTAATACCCGATTCCATTCATACTTGGCACATCTCAATATTTCTACAAACACAAGATCCGTTGTAATGATGGTAAAGATCGGACCATTCCGTAAGGTACCTCCCCCACAAAGGGTCAAAGTTTTGAATAACCATAACGTTTATAAAATCCGAAATAAGCATCCAGGTCTCTTCATATTTTACACATTCCATTGTTGTTACGAAAACAAGATGTGCTGTGAAGATGGAATTAATCGGTCCACTCCTTTTGGTACCTCTCCCACACAAAGGGTCAAAATTTTCAATATCCATGGAGCTCATTAAACGCTAAATTAACACCCGATTCCATTCAGACTTGGTACATCTCAATTGTTCCATTAACAGAAGATCTGCTATAAAGATGGTAGAGATCGGAACATTCCTTCTGGTACCTCCCTCACTTAGGGTAAAATTTTTGGATATCCATGAAGCTCATAAAACGCGTAATTTACATCCCATTCCATTCAGACTCAGCACATCAAATATTCTAGCCCTTGTTGTTTTTTCAGGTCTTGGAAGAGACTGTCAGTTACCCAACTTGCAAAAATTTCCCACGAAACTTTCTACCACCCTCGTTATATTCTAAAAGCCAATTCCTTTATTTTCCTCCATATTTATTTCTGACATACCTTCTTATTATGGCTTTTGGTCCTGTGGCGATTTTTACTTCTTAATTTCTGCATGATTTTATTAGTGATTTTTTTCCATCTACCGTATTCTTTTTTCCACTGCTCTTCTATGGCGATATCTTCTTCTTCCTCTTTTATGCCAATGTCCTTGGCTGGCTGCTGGCTGGCTGGCTTTTGCTGGGGCTTGTAAATAACATTAAAAAGCGTTAAATTAAAGCATAAATGCCACTTAATGTGAATATTTTGCAACAAGCATCACCTAAAAGACTACAAAGGACCAAAGGCAACCAGAAGAATGGTAAAAGAGAGAGGGAGAGAGAGTGGAAAAATTGCAACAGGATTCAGGATAATAACAATGAACCAACCAATGAATGATGTAATTGTCTGCTTTGGGGATTTTTTGAATGTTCACAAAACCATGAAAATAAATTAAAGGGAAAATATTTTAATAAAATCAAATTTGAAGCCAGAAAAAAATGGACGGCACGGGTGGCCAGTGTCAAGTTGAACATAATTGGCTACTTGAGATCAACAAGGATTAGATAGATAAATCTAAGAAATGTACAGTTCAAACGGAATAGCTATGATATTATATATGGAGGGAGGGATGTAAGAAAATCTTCTATTCATTGGAGATCTGTGAAATATAAACGGGGATTATTTTTTTCCAAGGAACCTCTTATTTTAAATAAATTTGTTGGACAGCCACATAAAAATTGAGATAACCACATAAAACTGAGAGCAATTTGCAAAATTTGAATTTAAAAAAAAAAACAACAAAAAAACATTTGAAAAAAAAAAAATCAAACGTGAATTAAAAAAAATGAAGAACTTCCCAACTTGGATTTAAAAAAAATTGCAATACCATTCAAACGTGAGTTTTCAAGAACATATTTTTTTTGAAGACTATTCAATTGTAGTTTTTTTAAGAAAAATATTTTTTCAGGTGAATATAAATCCGGATATTTTAAAAATATTTTGTTAAGAACTATTGAAATGTCGATTTTTTAACCTACAACACTATGTATTGGGGGTATTATAAGTTTGATTGGTCTACAAATTATGTAACACATCGAAATAATGATTTCCGACATAGGATACTATACATTGATCTTCCTATCTCACCGAGTTGAGTCGATCTAGCTATTTATGACCGTCCGTCCGTTTGTTCATTTTAATATGTAATCACGCAACAGGTCGCAATTATGGCCCGATTCTCACGAAATTGAAAATGGAGGTGGGGTTACAGTTAGAATAGAAGCCTATTGCCTTTGAAGATGATCGCAAAATATTTGGGGGTTGAAATGGACTAAAAACTGCAAAATTTCCTGATTTTTCAATTGTTCTACAGGTCGCAATTATAGACCAATCTACGCAGAAGTTAGCATGGAGCTAGAGCTTAGGGCTGGGCAGAAGCCTTCCAGTTTGGATGGTCATCGGGTAATATTTAGTGAATGAAATATACCATAACAAATAGACGAAAAGTCCAATTCTGATCGTAACGTACATGCCGATAGTAAATATAGGAAGGGGATGTTAGCTAGAATGCTTATATCTCAAGAATGGCTGGACCGATTTTGACAAATTTTGTCAATTCAAAATACCCTCCTGGTATAAAATAATAAAATCTAAACAATTCGTATTTTGTGATATTTTTTATGTTTTTCATATTTTTAATCGCATGCTATTTTTTTCCGTCCATCTGTCCATGTTAATTTGTAATCACGCAACAGGTCGCAATTGTGACCCGATCCTCATGAAATTGAAAAGGAAGGTGGGGTTAGGGTCAGAATAGAAGGCTATTGTTTTTGGAGGTGATCGCAAAATATTTAGGGGTTAAAATGGACCAAAAACTGAAAAATTTCCTGATTTTGCAGTTGTTCTACAGGTCGCAATTATGAACCAAACGACGCAGGCATTTACATGGAGTTAGAGGTTAGACCTGGGAAGAAGCCTACCAATTTGGGCGGCCATCGGACAATAGTTAGCGGTAAAATAACCCTAACTTTTATGTAGGTATATAGGAAATTTTCATTAAACCGCGAATATATTTAATCCCAGCCAAATCACAACTGCATTAAAAGGCCACTCCTGACCATTAAAGCGATGCTGATAGCCCAGAAATCGGATATATAACAAAATAGGAACAATATATATGTAAAAGAAAGAGATCTTATTTATTCTGCTCATAAGTTAAGAAACGCTGGGTCGATTTTCACAATTCCCCTTAATTCTGAATGGCCTCTGGCCAGAAAAGGATAAAATCTAAGAAAATATCTTTTCTTCCATTTTTTCAATTTATGTCATATTTTTTATCGCATGCGATTTTTTCAATTTGACTTACAATTTTGAATTGAAAATTTTCTAAATTTTTACACTCCTCAACACTATGCTTTGAGGGTATTGTATGTATATTGCAATTATCGTCCGATCCTCACGAAATTTTGCATTGGGGTAGCGTTAGGGTCAGAATTAAAGCCTAGTGTTCTTCTATTGTTTTTCTATAGGGGTCCAAATGGACTAAAAAAATTAAATTTTTCTAACTTGTAGTCTCAACAAATTGAAAACTAATCGACACGGAATTTCGCATCAGAAGAGAGTTAAGGGCAGGGAAGGAGTATAGCATGTTGGATGACCATTTCGTGTGAAATTGTTTTGAATACAACACGACGGAGTACGTGAATATTGGCCAAATTTTACGAGTCTGGGCAGAGCTCTTTGAAGTGTACATTTTGTAATATTTTTTACCTTACAACACAGGTTGGGATATTATATATAAATGGCAATTATCCTTCGATCCTCACGAACATTTTCATAAGGGTAGGGTTAGGCTCAGAAGGGCTAGGTTTATTGTTTTTAAAGATGTCCGCAATATATTTAGGGGTTGAAATGAACCAACAACTAAAAATGTTCCTGATTTTACAGCCATACACGAAATAAAGGTAGAATTTGTGCGAAAAGAAAAACTAAAATTTCCATTCTACCGAAACAAACAACTTACAGGCGAAATCCAAAATATACAAATGACGAACTTCTGTCTTTTTATGCTAAAATCATTGACGAATATACCCATATATCGTAGACAAGCTAATCAAATGAACCAAAAACTGAAAAATTTTCCTGATCACAAAATTGAGACCATTCGACACCAAATTTTGCATGGGAAGAGGGTTAAGGACAGGGAAGAAGTCTAGCATTTTGGATGACCATTGCATTATATTTAGCTGTAAAATGGACAACAACAACTAACAGCACGAACTAGTGCCTAAATATTGGGCAAACGTCCCCGGTTAAAAAGCTAAGGGTTATATCTGGGCAGTGCTCTATGGCATCATTTCCAAAGTAAAATCTTCCAGAAGGGATTTGGATATTAGGCGCCTTCTAAGGGTTGTAGGGTATCACATGGTATTGTTTTTTATATTTTTATTTACTTTTATTTGGAAAAAAAAAAAAATGAAATTATCCGTAAATTTTCTATTTAAAATCACATAAAGGTGAATTAGTTTTTCCAAGCATGGATTTCCTGCAAAAGCTTTGGAATCCAAAAGTGACCGTGAAAGGTATGCTGGGTGTTTTCACTCACAGACGATCTGTTGAACGACTTCCATTACAGGGTTGCGACTGGGGAATATACGGGGTTGCCCATATTCGACGGACCCATGTTTTTTTTAAAAAAAATCAAAGAAAAAAATAAAAATTTGGCGGTTGGCAATGTTTATCATTTAATTTGTTCCAAGTAAATTTGTTTACATCGATTTTTGAATACGATATCTCTCAAATGGCCGCCTCTGACGTTGATGACATATTGTGCCCTCTTTGCTGCATTTTCCATCGTTTTTGCCAACATTTCGGCCGGAATAGCGGCTATTTCTTCACGAATGTTGTCCTTGAGCTCTTCTACGGTCCTTGGCTTGTCAACGTAAACCTTTGACTTCAAATATCCCCACAAAAAGAAGTCAGGCGGCGTCAAATCGGGCGAACTCGGTGGCCAGTCCAAATCACCACTTTTCGACAACAAACGGCCCGGAAACAAATTCTTCAGAAAATCGATTGTTATGCGACTTGTGTGCGGTGGAGCGCCGTCTTGTTGAAACCAGAACTGCCTCATACGCTTTCGACGAATAATTGGCATCACAAAATTGGTCATCATTTCGCGATAACGCTCCTGATTGATGGTAACAGCATGGCCATTTTCATTTTGGAAGAAAAACGGCCCAATGACCGTTTTCGCACTAACGCCGCACCAAACTGTGACTTTTTCGTCATGAAGAGGCACTTCGTGAATCTCCTGAGGATTTTCAGTGGCGTAAAAACGGCAATTTTGCTTATTTACGGTCCCATTCAATGTGAAATGGGCTTCATCGGGCACATGATAATTTTGTTCCAAAATTGCTCGTCATCTTCGGCCATTTCGATTACTCTTTGGGCCCATTCCAATCGATGAGGCTTGTCCGCAGGCAACATTCTTTGCGTCAATTGAATTTTGTACGGGAACAAATGCAAATCAATGCGAATAATCCGTTGTAAAGTGGACCGAGCCATGCCCAACTGCTGAGAACGGCGTTTTTGGGATGTTCTTGGGGACCTCTCAACACTGGCTCGTACGGCAGCGATATTCTCGGCCGATCGCCTTGGTCGACTTTTATATGGTCTCTTCGGATTAGAAAGAGCCTTACCAGTCGAAAATTTTTCGTATAAACGCTTAATGGTGTTCTGGAAGGCGCACTTCTCACAATTTTTTTCACAATTGACTTCTTCTGTTGAATGTAAATTTCAACTATTTCAGAGCGCTCGCGTGGCGTGTATTGGTTCATGGTAAAAATCCGCTTGGACTGACGCTTCAAACGCGGTATGTCATTAAGCGATGTAACATCTCTGTCAAAAGTTATGGCGTTGCCAGATGGGTCCGTCGAATATGGGCCACCCGTACGAAGACGTACACCTGCATACAAACGTTGTTGTCATAGGCTGTAGTACCCATTACGAACTTTAAATACAAAGTTTGTTACAATTCCGGTAAATAATGTAGCTAAAATCATGAAAATACCGAATATCGGGACGTGGACCTGCATACGAAACCATAGGTAGGTAGGTTGTCATAGGTTGTAGTATCGATTAAGATCTTCCAACACAAAATTTGAAATAATTCCGGTAAATAATGTCGCTAAAATCAAGAAAATGCCGAATATCGGGAGGTACCGTTATATTGGGGGCTATACGAAGGCGTGAACCTGCATACTAAATCCTTTTCCATAGGCTGTAGTACCCATAACAAACTTCAAATACGAAATTTGAAACGATTCCGGTGAAGAATTCAGCTAAAATCAAATCAAAATACCGAATATCGGGAGGTATCGTCATATGGGGGCTATACGAAGACGTGGAGCTTCATACGAATTTTTTTGCCATAGGTTTTAGTATCCGTTACGATCTTCCAATACGAAATTTGAAACAATTCCGGTGAATAATGTTGCTGAAATCATGAAAATACCGAATATAGGGAAGTACCGTTATATGGGGGCTATACGAAGATATGGACCTTTTTTTGTCATAGGCTGTAGTACCCATTACGAATTTCAAATTTAAAATAATTCGGGTAAATAATATCACCAAAATTATCAAAATAGCGAATATGGGGGATGCCGTTGTTTTGGGGGCTATTCGAAATTGTAGACCAATTCTCTTCCAGTAGATAAAGTACTCAGAAGGAACTTCTTGTGTATAATTTCAGAAAATTCCATTGGAAAATGTGGCTACAATCACCAAAATACCGAATATTGGGAGGTACAAGAGGATGTACTACCCACTAGGAGACAATTCCATTGGAAAATGTGGCTAAAATCATGAAAATACTGAATATCGGAAGGTACCGTTATAGGGGGGGGCTAGACAATATTGTGGGCCTACACGGGTGAGATAAAGAACTGCTAGCGTTGGCCGTCGTCAAGGAAGTGGACGAAAGAAAACAGCAACATCAGCAGAAATGATTCGAAAAGTAAAGAAGCGACTTGATCGAAACTTGCGTCGCAGTGGCCGAAAACTGGCTCGAGAACTGAACATATCGCAATATTCCATTCGACAAATATTGAAAAATGAGCTCGGGGTGGTAAAGCCATTGAAATTCCAAAAAAGTGCAAGAAATTACACCGCAACCGAAAGAAAATAGACTCAAAAGAGCTAAAGAGTTGCTTCGCTTGGCCGAAAGTGGTGAACTGCCAAATTTTTTTTCCGAAGAGAAAACATTCTTTGTCTAGCAGTTTGCAAACAAACAATATGATCGTGTTTACCTCCCAAAGAGGTCAGCTGAAAATGTGCACCCTCGGTTGGCCACCAGAACTCAAGCGCCGGCCATGGTAATAGTGTGGGCCGCCATAACAGCCGATGGTCGCTCTCCGCTCATATTAATCGCCCGTGGCATCAGAATAAATGCCGAATATTATAGCGAAAATATTCTGGAGGGTATATTAAAGCCTTGGGCACGCAAACATTTTGGCTGCAGACCTTGGAAATTCCAAGAGGACTCAGCACCACATCGCACTCAGCACGCGCCACCCAAGAATGGTTACAAAATGAGGTTCCTCGCTTCATTTCCAGCGCACAATGGCCATTAAAATCTCCACATACCAATCCGTTTGACTATTGTGTCTGGAGTATTTCGGAAAGCAAGGTTGACACTAAAAAATACCAAAGTGGCGATCACCTCAAGCAAGCTCTTCGCCGGGAATGGGCCAAAATACCGCAGAGCAACATTCGGACAGCGTGTGACGGTTTCATTGGCCGTTTGAAGGCCATAATTCGTGCCAAAGATGAACAATTCGAACAAATCCTAACTTATTCTAAAATTTGATGCTATTTTCGTAATTTTTTGCTATTATTCACCCTCCTTCCATAGAATGGTGGAGGGTATAAAAAATTCTACAAACGTGGATTTTTTACAATATTTTTCAAGAATAATTATACCCTACACCACAAGGTGGTCAGGGTATTATGTCTTTGTGTATTTGTTTGTAACAGGCGAAAGGAAACGAGATAGACCCATAGTTCCTTTTGATGATCTGCATAGAATCACATTCTGAGTCGATTTATGCATGTTCGTCCGTCTGTCCGTCTGTCCATGTATTTTTGTAAACAAAGTACAGTTCGGATTTATTGCCCGATACAGATGAAATTTTGCACAAATCATTTGTTTGGCCCAAGGACGAACGCTATTGAAATTGGAGATAATCGGCAAAAATTTAGATATAGCTCCCACATATATCTTCGTCCGATTTGCCTTTTATTGTGCACCAAACGTGCAATATCGGCCCGAATAGTATGGAATTTTGCATGTACAATCAGATTGGATCTGAAAATAAGTATGCCAAATTTCATCGAAATCGATTCAGATATAGCTATGGCTCCCATATTTATTGTTCATCCGATTTGTTATTTTTGTCCTGCGCAGCCGTAATATGCACTCCGTAACAACAATATTTGGGGAAATATATCAAATACAGCTCAGAAATACATTTGCTAAATTTTATCGAGATCGGTTCAGATTTGGATATAGCTCCCATATATAACTTCGTCCGATTTACCTTTGATTGTGCACCAAACGTCTAATATTTGCCCAAAATGGGACGAAATTTGGCACATACGACCGACTTGAGTTTAGAAGCTAGTATGTCAAATTTGGTGAAGATCGGTTCAGATATAGCTATAGCTACCATATATATTGTTCATCCGATTTGTTGCATTTGTTACCCACAGCCATAATAGGTACTCCGTAACAGCGATATTCAGGGAAATATATCAAATACAGCTCAGAAATATATTTACCTAATTTTATCGAGATCGGTTCAGATTTGGATATAGCTCTCATATATATTTTTATCCGATTTCAAATTAATTGTGCACCAAATGGGCAATACAAGTCCGAATTTTAAAGATACAAATGCTTCGGCATATTTAGTCCTTCGAAACTTTAAATTATAATTATAATCATGGCGTCTATGATTAAATTCTCCCATAAAAACTTTTAATTGTTATGCGCAGCTCTACTAAATTAGCAAAGTGGTGTAGGGTATCATAAAGTCGGCCCCGCCCGACTTTAACTTTCTTTACTGGTTTTTCAAATAAATTTTGTAAACCAGTCGCAGATTCTTGAACAGTGTTTTTTTAAAAATCAAATGAATTAAATAAATATATTTTTTTGGGTTTCATATTTCTTCGGCGGCTAACAGAGCTTCAAACTCGGAGTTTCGCAATATTTTTGAAACGCAAAAATAGAATTTTTCCCCTTTAAATGACATGGCACCTTAAAAATATTTCTTATTTAAACAAGTTTCACTCAACCCCTAGTTCTCAAAATTTAAAAATTTCAAATATTTTTCCATTACTGCTTATGGCTGCCGAAAACAATTGCCTTTTTAAACTTTAATGAACAGTTAGTAGAAATGCATGTTTTCAAAACTAAAGGATACCCGCCCCCCCCCCCCCCCCCCCTAACATGCAAAGCATTTAAATGACAGTCGACAACAATGGAATAAAACAACAACAGCAAGAACACCAACACCAACACCAATTGCTACAAAAACAAATTGGTGTCTCCATAAACTACTCTTTTGCAACACTCATTTGCGGCTTTCTCATGTCTAATTAAGCGACATTTTATTTTGTCTTTTCTTCGTTCGTTACGACGAATATTCTCTTGCATTCTTTTGGGGCTGGGAGATTTATTTGCCTAAAAACGAGTGTGGCTTCCAAGCAACTCCGGGGGGAGGAACTCTCACTCTCTCTCACAGAAGTGCGACAATAAAATATGGCAAGAAAAAATGGTTCTGTTGTGGGTGCCGAATTCTTGTTGCAAAACCGGTTATGGTCTGTTTTCTTTTGCTGGGAATGTTTTCACCACAACATTTTTACCACACAAAAACTATTTTGGCCATACCAAAAACACAAAGAGACACAAGTTTTCTAGTTTTGGTTGTTGGACCACCAAAGGATATGTAAGGGTGGTTGTGTGTGTGTGATATATTGTTACAAATATTTTATTATTCTAAAATTTACAATTGTTTGAGAGACGAAAAAAAAAAAATTTATAATAATGGGCGGAGGAGTATCGAAATGGCAATTTGTGTAATAGCATATGTCAAATTATGCGAGAAAAGTCCTTCAGGATTGCCATAAGGACACATCCATTAAAAACTAGTTTTTCTAAAGAAAAGTGCCATGAAAATAACTTTTCCCACAGAATGGAGTATCAACTTTGGTTTTTCCTTTAGGAGAAGCCAACGACGATCACTTTTCCTTATAGAAAAGTTCATTGACGATGACTTTGCCGAAAGGACTAACTACGTCGTTTATTTTAAAAAAAAATAGCAAAATTTTTTTAATAAAATTTCAAGGAAAAGAAAAATAATAGCTTCAAGGGTTTTTGGGAATATCGCTTCAAGGACTATTGAAGCCGTTGAGTTTTGGAAAATAATATTTTTAAGGACTACCGGACTTTAAATTTAAAGATTGGGGTTTTTGAAATAATATTTTTTTTTTATTTATTTATTTATTTATTATTTTTTTTTTTTTTTGAAAATTCCTCAAATTCTTAACAACCCCCCCAAATTTTCGTGGTGAGCTCCTTGTTACATTATTCTTAAAAATTCACAGTTTACTTGATCAAGTCGCCCTCAAAATTTTTTTTTAAATTCATAAATGTTTGCCCAAATTTTTTAACAAATGTCCATAAAAACTGCGTTTTATTAGGAGGAGTTATTTATTTTATTTATTTATTTATTTTTTTTTTAATTCCGGGACATTCGACCAAGAGTTCCTTAATCAAATAAAAAGAAAGGAGATTTTTTTAAGGATTGTTAAACCCTCAGTCATATGTATGGCTAGAGAGCGTACATATCATTTGATACGGTCAAAACGTGCCTCATCGAAATAACGATTTTAGACCCTAAAGATCTTTGGACCAAATCCGTTTCAGGATATCTGCAGTCGATTTAGAGATGTCCGTCCGTCTGTCTGATTGGCTGGCTGGTGCCCACGATAACTCTCGAAGGGAGTATTCGACTTGGCTCAAACTTGGTATATAGTAATAGTATTACCAAATTTTCATCGAATTCGGAGATGGGTAATATCGGACCACTCCTTCTGGTAACTCCCCCACAAAGGTTCGAAATTAGCACAAAAATATATTTTACTGCATAGAAAGAGAGGATAATCCAATTCTGCTCCAGGTCAGGTGTAAAAATGGACAATATCGGTCCACTCCATTAAATACCTCTCCCGCAAAGCGTCAAAATTTCAAATAATTATATCTCCTTTAAAATGTGATGTAAAAATCCGAGAGTCTTCAAATTACATACATCACAATATTTTTATTAACCCATGATCCGGTGTGAAGATGGGATGTATCGGTCCACTTCTTCTGGTACCTCCCCCACAAAGGGTCAACATTTTGAATTTCCATGAAGCTCACAAAACCCAGAACACAAGATCTGTTATAAAAATGGTGGAGATCGGACCATTTCATCTGGTACTACCCCCACAAAAGGTTAAGGTTTTGAATTACCAAAACGATCATTAAATCCGATATAAGTGTCCGGTTCTCTTCAAATTTCACACATGCCATTATTATATCCTCCACCATAGTGTGGAGGGTATATTAAGTTTGTCATTCCGTTTGTAACACCTCGAAATATACATTTTAGGCACCTCAAAGTATATATATTCTTGATCAGCATACAATTCTATGTCGATTTAGCACTGCCCGACGGTCTGTCTAGCTTCCGAACGAAATGAAATAGGTTGATAATATTTTACTCAAATATATATTATGTCTGCAGGACTTTTGATATTAAAAATGGGTCATGTATGTCCACGTTTTGGTATAGCTCCCATATAACGGTACCTCCCCATATTCAGTATTTTGATGATTTAAGCGACATTATTCACTGGAATTGTTTCAAATTTGGTATTTGAAGTTCGTAATGGATACTACAGCCTTAGACAGAAAATTGTCTGTGCAGGCCCACGTCTTCGTATAGCTCCCATATAACGTCACCTCCCGATATTCGATATTTTGATGATTTTAGCGACATTATTCACCGAAATTGTTTCAAATTTTGTATTTGAAGTTCGCAATGGATACTACAGTCTATGACAGAAAATTGTCTGTGCAGGTATACGGCTTCGTATAGCCCCCTTATAACGGTACCTCCCGATATTCGGCTTATATAAAAAACTTGCCTATGCAGGTCCATATCTTCATATAAACCCTAATATAACGCATAAAATTCGGTATTTTTAACCTTCTAAAATGGTACCATTTGGTATTATGGGAACGGATAGACCAGAAAACTTGAAATTTTTGTGTGAGAATCGATGTAAATTTGATATATGAAGATGGTTTTGGAAGTGTGTGCTAAGTCTGCGAACTGTAGTAAATGGTACTTAAATTGGAACAGTTCGGATGTACCAGGAATTTAGAAATTTTTATTGGGGTCCCTGTTGTGGTGGTAAAGAAATGGGTTTGGAAAGGTGTACTAGAAGGGTACGAAAAGTACTAATCAGTACCATATTTGGAAGAATTTGGAATCTGCAATTTGGTATTAGCGTCGCTGTTTTTGTGCAACCTGGACATATGGAGGTGATTTCGGAAATATGTACTATAATTGTACGATCATTGGAGTTAAAGATTTCTGCGATAAAAGTGTTTTTTTAGAAGTTTTTTTTTGGGGGGTTTTCAATAGATTATCGGAATTTGGGGGAGTATATAATTCCAGGACCTTCTGTGATTTTCGAAATCATATTTTTAAGAATTACTTTTGTACAAAAATTATTCTTTTCAAGGATTTTAATATTTCCTAAGCACCACAATAGTCATGGTTTTTTAAAAGAATATAGTCCTTATTATATTCTTTTAAAAAACCATGACTATTGTGGTGCTTAGGAAATATTAAAATCCTTGAAAAGAATAATTTTTGTACAAAAGTAATTCTTAAAAATATGATTTAATATATGTCAAAAGGACCTTGGAGTGTCTATAATTTGGGTGTAAATGATTCAAGGACCTTATGTGTCTATGATTTTTGAAATCATATTTTTAATAAGTACTTTTGTATAAAATGTATTCTTTTCAAGGATTTTAATATTTCCTAAGCACCAAAATAGTCATGGTTTTTTAAAAGAACAATTTTCAAGGACTTCCAAGGTCAAAAGGACCTCGTTTTCTAAAAAAAGTCTTTTTCCGAGGACTATAGGAACTAGATTTTTTGAAAAATAATTTTCTTAGGTATTTGGAAGTCTTGGAAGAAGGAATATTTGTCTAAATATTTGCGAAGTCGTTGACTTTTAAACAAAATTGCCACTAGGACTAACAGAGTCGTAGATTTTCTAAAGTTTTTTTGGGGGGCTGTATTTTTGAAGGAATATTTTTCAAGGACTTCAAAGGCCAGAATTTTGGAAACAATAATTTAATATATTTTCAGAAACATATTTTTTCAAGGAGTCCCGCATTTAAAAAAAAAAAAAAAATTGAGGGCCTACAAATTGTAGATTTTTTGAAAAATAATTTCCTTAAAATTTTCAAAGTCTTGGATGTTCGAAGGAAAATGTTTCCAAGTATTGGCGAAGTCATTGATTTTTAAAAAGGATTACCACCAGGACTAAAAGAGTCGTAGATTTTCCAAAGATTTCTTAGATTGTATTTTTGAAATAATATTTTTCAAGGACTTCCAGAAATCAGGATTTTCGAAATGATAGTTTTTAAAGGTTTTCAAATACCAGGGTATTTTAAGAAATATCTTCAAGGACTCACAGTGTCCTTTATTATTGAAAAAATATGAACAAAAGATTTCGCTGTATTTAAAAACTATTATTTTGGGATTAATAGTAATTAAAAAAATGCCTTTTAAATATTTCAGATGTCCATGCTCTTTTGTCAAGACGTACAAATTTTGGACCTTGAATTCAAAAAAAAAAAAAAGGTAAAGAAAGTCTTAAAGTCTGCCGGGCCGACTTTATGATATCCTACACCAATTTGCTAATTTAGTAGAGCTCCGTATAAAAATTAAAAGTTTTTATGGGAGCATTCAATCATACACGCTATGATTATAATTATAATTTAAAGATCAAAGGACTAAATATGCCGAAGCATTTGTATATTTTAAATTCGGACTTACATTGCCCATTTGGTGCACAATTAATTTGAAATCGGATAAAGATAGCTATATCCAAATCGAAACCGATCTCGATAAAATTTGACAAAGATATTTCTGAGCTATATTTCATATATTTCCCTGAATATCGTTGTTACGGAGTGCATATTACGGCTGTGAGGAACAAATATAACAAATCGTATGAACAGTATATATGGGAGCTATAGCTATATCTGAACCCATCTTCGCCAAATTTGACATACGAGCTTCTAGACTCAATTCGGTCGTAAGTACCAAATTTCATCCCATTTAGACAAATATTTGACGTTTGGTGCACAATAAAAAGTAAATCGGACGAAGTTATATATGGGAGCTATAGCTATATCTGAACCGATTTCGATCAAATTTGGCATACATACCTAATTCGGTTGTATGTGCAAAATTCCATACTATTCGGGCTGATATTACACGTTTGGTGCACAATAAAAGGCAAATCGGACGATTATCTCCAATTTCAATAGGGTCTTTGGGCCAAACAAATGATTTGTTCAAAATTTCATCTGGATAGTGCAATAAATGCGAACTGTACTTTGTTTACAAAAATACATGGACAGAGGGATAGACGGACTGATATGTATTATTCGACTCACAAAGTGATTCCATGAAGATCCTCGAAATCCCCAAAATTAAAGGTTTTAAATTCTAAAAAATTATTTCTAGAAATTTAAAAGTTTTTAAAAATATCAGAATCCAAAATTTTTTAAAAATGGTACCAAAGGGTGCCATAATTCTAAGCTTATGAAAAAATGTTAAAGGAGGAATACATTTCAAGAACTTCCTGAGTCCAGGATTTTTTCAATCATATTTTTAAGCAGTACTATTGTACGAAAAAAGTACACATTTTAATAGGCTATCATAGACCAACATGGATTAAACAAATATTCCCAGAATTATAGAAACAATAATTTGATATATTTTCAAAAACAGATTTTTTCAAGGAGTTCCGCATTTCTTGAAAAGAAAACATTTTTTTGAAGGCCATCGCAATCGTAGATTTTTAAAAAATTATGATTTATAAACAATTTGCCAGAAGTACTAACATAGTCGTAGATTTGCGCTCGATTTTTTTAGGGCTGCATTTTTTAATTAATATTTTTAAGGACTGTCAGAGTCCAGGAATTTTTAAATAATATTTTTTTTTCAAATAATATTTAAATAATATTTTTAATTTTAAAAAATAGTTTCAAAGATTCTTATTTATTGAAAAAAATATGTACCAAAAATTCCGGTCTATTTAAAAAAGACCAACATGGATTAAACAAATATTCCCAGAATTATAGAAACAATAATTTGATATATTTTCAAAAACAGATTTTTTCAAGGAGTCCCGCATTTTTTGAAAAGAAAAAATTTCTTTCGAAGGCCATCGAAATCGTAGAATTTTAAAAAATAATGATTTAAAAACAATTTGCCAGAAGTACTAACATAGTCATCGATTTTCAATCAATTTTTTTAGGGCTGAATTTTTGAAATAATATTTTTAAGGACGTCCAGAGTCCAGGATTTTGAAATAATATTTTTTTTTAAAATAATATTTAAATAATATTTTTAATTTTAAAAAATAGTTTCAAGGACTCTTATTTATTGAAAAAATTATGAACCAAAAATTCCGGTCAATTTAAGACAATTTTTAAGGGCTATTAATTATTTTTTAATGCCTTTTTTACAAATAAAATTCATGCTAATATTCTTTGCGTTGAAAAAGGTAAAATTCATTGTTGTTCCAGTTTTCTATAGGAGAGTATAGCTAATTCGTATTTTTTTTTTCGTTACGCCCTTTTATACTTTCGAACTTCCCCCGGCAGTTATTTCAAAACAGTGAAACTATTTGAAGTAGAGGAAAATAGACTTTTGTTTTCCTTTCCTGGTTTTTGGTCCCCCAAAAATGTATTCACCAAGTACTCATATGTTTTATTAATTTTGGCATAATTTCTTCTTTTGTGGCAGCTATTTTACTGTAAGTGTGTGTATGTGTGGGTGAATATCTGTGTTGGTTTTCCATTTGTTTGTATGGAAATTTGCAAATATTTTTGGGACAATTCTTTGTCTTGTCTTTGGGCCCAATGCTGCTGATGTTGTCTCTATTGGTTCGAACATATTTCGCTGTCGTTGCCATTGCCAACCGTACGAACGGCAACGAACGGCGACAGGCAACATTTTCATGGTTTACCCAAGTCTATTAAAAATTCAATGAACTTTTAATTAATAATGGGGCAAAAATATTTCAAGTGAATGCATTCGCAATTCGTTTGTTACTTGGCCGTGGAATGGAGAGTGGGCTGGGGGGAGAGATATGGAAAATTTCAACATTTAATGGAAAACTGTAATGTAAGAGATTCTTTTGAATGAAAAAAATCCGCCTCAAACAAATGTTACAAATGAAAAAAGTTCCCATATTTAGTTTTTTTTGGCTCAAAAATCACTTTCTATCGTTCCTTTTTAAACACATAATTATTAATGTAAATTGCCAACAAGTGCAATCAGATTTTTATTAATTTTCAGGAGAGTAGCTTTTTTTCCCACAAAATTCAGTCACCCAAAATTATTTTCAGACAAAACTTTTATTACGGATTTTTTTATCTCGCGCCAACTTTTTCCACCACATCTTAAGCGGCAAGTTTCTTTGCAACAGTCGTCTTTCATTAACTAATGAATTTTCCCACTTTTGAGTGTTAATGTGTGTGTGAGTGGAAATTAAATTTGTAACAGATTTTCTGCTAAGAGAATAATTAATTCTAGTTAATTTTGTACCACAGATTTAAAATACTTGTTTTTTTTTTTTTGAGGGAAATCTGCATTTCCTTATTTGAAATTTTAATATTCTAATTAAAGTTGAGGAGAAAACTTTATCCTAAGTAGAAAATTGCAAGTGTAAATAATTTCCTGAATGGTTGTGTCTTGCCAACGATTGGATGGTATGGGAGTGAATATAAAAAGATGCTTTAAGGTAGATTTGGGGATCAAAAGGATAAAAGGAAATACGGTAATTCTGCTCAGAAGATCTTTGAAAAAAAATATATATAATTTTTTCTAAATTTTCGAATTTATTGTCGGAGATTTTTTGGAAAATTTTTATATCCACTAATTTTGATCAGGAAGTCCTTGATTTTTTTTGAAATATTCAGAAAATTTGGAATAGTAGGTTACTGATTATGATCGAAAGGTCCTCATATGTTTTTTTTCTAATTCACCAAAAGTTTTTGGGACACCTTCCATTTTAAAAAAAAAAGAGATTTGTAATTCTGATTTTTTTTTTAATCCGTGAAATTTTTTAGGACTTTATTAAATGAAATGCCTTCAGAAACCCAAAAATGTTTAAGAAGTCTTTAAAAATATCTTTTAATTATCCATTAATTTTTATTTACTTCTTTTAAATACAAGAAATTTAACACTTTTCTTCCGCTTGAACATTGAAAATTTTCCAAAAAAAAAAAAAAAAAATTAATTTTGGCCGTTTTTTAATCCAAAAATATTTTCAGGAGATCCTTGAAAATATTCATACAAAACCTTCCACATCTAATTGGATGTAGTTAATTTAATATTTCACATTTTTCCGATTTTTTTTAAACTTTCAGATGCTTGTTCTTGAAAATTATAAATTATCAAAAAAAAACATGAATTTTGTCCATCAAGTATTTGATAAAAATTTTATAAAATCTACGAATTCACAAAATTCAAATAAATTCGTCAGGAGTTCCTTGAAAAATGTCCATACTAAATCAATTTTTGTTCTTAAAAATAGTACTAAAAATATATAATCATAATATATAAATAAAAAAAAACAGGAATTAAAAAAATTAGGGTTCATATCCCTGCATAAAGCATATAAATTCCATACATAATTTTCCACATTTATTTTAAATTAAGTTAATTAGTTTTTTAATTCAATAATATTGATGACCGAATTTGTGACACAGACATTTTTTCAAAAAAAAAAAAAAAAAAAAAATCGAATTTTGCCCTAAAGACTATTGCCTAAAGGAATCCACAATGCTTGGCAAGAATGTTCTAGAGAAAGTATATCCTTAAACATTTATATTTCAAAATCAACGAATTTTGATAAGAATTTAAAATGTAAATTTTTGTCAGGAGTCGCAATCATGTATTATGGTAATGACGTCCTTGAAAAAATGTTCTTCGAAATTCCAGATTTTGCTTAAAAAGTTATTAAAACTGTTAAACAGGAACTTGAAGTGTTTTACTTAAAAAAATTGACGATTTTTTGGTCCTTTGTATATCCTTAATTCGGCCTTTAGGTCTCTCCAGGAGGCCCTCAAAAATTAATTAAATCCACGATTTTCATCTAAGATACCCTTGGAATGTTTCTTTCTTAATTTGTCAGAATTTATCTTTAGATATCTTGGAATATTTCTTAAATCCTTTAAAATTCACGAATGTGACAAGATAGTCCTGCATAATTAAAAAAATAGCTAAAAGGTCCTTGACATACTTCATAAAACCCCGAATTTACGCAAAATGTCCTTGATATACTTCATAAAACCACGAATTTACGCAAAATGTCCTTGATACACTTCAAAAAACCACGAATTTATGCAAAAGGTCCTGTAAAATGAACATATTTGGCCAGAAAGTACTGAAAATTTTTTCTTAAAAATCCATGCCTCTAGAGTCCTTAAAAAAATCTTTAAAAATCCACCCCACTAGAAGTCCTTTAAAAAAATTCTTTAAAAATACACGCCTCTAAAAGTCCTTCAAAAAATATTCTTTAAAAATCCACGCCTCTAGAAGTTCTTGAAAAAATACTCCTCAAAAATCTACGCATCTAGAAGTTTCTAAAAAAATATATTTTTTTTTTTAAAAATCCACGCCACTAGAAGTCTTTAAAAAATCCACGCCTCTAAAAATCAACGCTTCTAAAAGCTTTCAATAAAATTATTTTAAAAATCCACGCCTCTGAAAGTCCTTGAAAAAAATTATTTTAAAAATACATGCCTCTAAAAGTTTTCAATAAAATTATTTTAAAAATCAACGCTTCTAAAAGCTTTCAATAAAATTATTTTAAAAATCCACGCCTCTAAAAGTCCTTGAAAAAAATTTTTTTTAAAAACCCACGCCTCTAAACGTTATTGAAAAAAAAATTATTTTAAAAATCCACGCCTCAAAAAGTCATTGAAAAAAAATTCTTTTAAAAATGCACGCCTCTAAAAGTCCTTGAAAAGTATTCTTTAAAAATTCACGCCTCTTAAAATCCTTGAAAAAAAATTCTTCTTTAAAATCCACGCCTCTAAAAGTCATTGAAAAAAATTATTTTAAAAATCCACGCCTCTAAAAGTCATTGAAAAAAAATTCTTTTAAAAATCCACGCCTCTAAAAGTCATTGAAAAAAAAATCTTTTAAAAATCTACGTTTCTAAAATTCCTTAAAAATTAAAAAACCACGCCTCTAAAAGTCCTTGAAAAAAAAATCTTTTAAAAATCCACGCCTCTAAAATTCCTTAAAAATTAAAAAACCGAGCCTCTTAAAGTCATTGAAAAAAAAATTCTTTTAAAAATCCACGCCTCTAAAAGTCATTGAAAAAAAAAATTCTTTTAAAAATCCACGCCTCTAACAGTCATTTAAAAAAATTCTTTTAAAAATCCACGCCTCTAAAAGTCATTGAAAAAAATTCTTTTAAAAGTCCACGCCTCTAACAGTCATTTAAAAAAATTCTTTTAAAAATCCACGCCTCTAAAAGTCATTGAAAAAAATTATTTTAAAAATCCACGCCTCTAAAAGTCCTTGAAAAAAAATTCTTTTAAAAATCCACGCCTCTAAAAGTCATTGAAAAAAAATCTTTTAAGAATCCACGCCTCTAAAAGTCATTGGAAAAAATTCTTTTAGAAATCAACGCCTCTAAAAGTCATTGAAAAAAATTATTTTAAAAATCCACGCCTCTAAAAGTCATTGAAAAAAAATCTTTTAAAAATCCACGCCTCTAAAAGTCCTTGAAAAAAATTCTTTAACAAATCCACCCCTCTAAAAGTCCTCGAAAACAAAATTCATTTAAAAATCCGCGCCTCTAAAAGTCCTTGAGAAAAAAATCTTTTAAAATTCCACGTTTCTAAAATTCCTTAAAAATTAAAAAACCACGCCTCTAAAAGTCCTTGAAAAAAAATCTTTAAAAAATTCCTTAAAAATTAAAAACCCAAGCCTCTAAAAGTCCTTGAAAAAAAAAATCTTTAAAAAAAATCACGCCTCTAAAAGTCCTTGAAAATAAATTCTTCAAAAAATGCACGCCTCTAAAAGTCCTTGTAAAAAAATCTTTAAAAAATCCACGGCTCAAAAAGTTCTTGAAAAAATATTATTTAAGAAACCACGGCACTAGAAGTCTTCAAACTATGTTCTTAAAAAAATATGGCACTAGAAGTCTTCAAACTATGTTCTTAAAAAAATCCACGGCTCTGGAACTTCGTGAAAAAATGTTCTCTGGTAGTCCTTAACTACTTGTACTATTAAAAAATTTTCCTTAAAAAAAACATATTCTTGGTAATCCTTATAAAATATTTGTCAAAAAATGTACGTACCTGATAATCATTAAAAAAATCCTTAAAAATCGGAACTTTGGTAGTTTTAATAAATATTGTTTATAAAATTCAAGTCTCGTATTGTCCCTAAAAGCTTTGTTTTGTTTTAGTCCACATCTCCGATAGTCCTTAAACAATATTTTTTCAAAATCCAGATTTATGGCATTCTTTAAATACATAAACTTTTTTTAATTTTCCCCCTCTCTTTTAAAATGAACTTTTCTTAATAACACTGACAAAAACCCTCATCTTCTCTTTTGGGTTGGGGTGAGTAACAAATGCTGAATTGCTATCATTGCTTACAAATATGGTAATCTTCAGAATATTGTTATCCAAAATATAAACGAAATCTGTGGTTTATTATTATTTATTTATTTATTTTTTGTTGTTGTTGCTCTTTCTTGCTTAACAAACAAAAAATGAAGCAAACTCCCCAAATATTGCAAAAATTGTGAAAAAAAACGAACTTCCATTGCCGAAATGATATAGAAGATCAAAGGAAAGTCTTACGACACGATTCAAGTGTCCTTTTGCAATTGTCACACACACACACACACACCCACTCGGAGGAAAACTTGTCTTGTGACACTTTTGCCGTTCAAATTGAATAGAAAAGGTTGGCAAAGGGAATGCATTCAAGCATAAATCACAGCACCTGAGTATCTGTTTGATGTTGGTTGGATTCAGGAGGAGATAGTCAGTCAGTCAGTCATCGCCCTGACAGGCAGTCATCCATCCATTCAATAGAAAATGTCTTGCCATGACTGAACTTTAAACCAAATGAAATGAACCCTGTAACATTTTGTGGTAAAATCAATGAATAGAAGATAAATGACAAGCTGAATGACTGACTGGCTTTGCAATGGATCAACGAGGAGGCGGCGGAAGACGCAACACACGAAAAAGACACAATTGTCCCAAGATATCCCATTCTGAGAAACGCAGAGGTGTTGACAAAAATTGACAAGGGCTTTCTCCAAAGATGTTCTTTTCCCTTTTATTTCGAATGACATTGAAGTACCAACTTCCATTTGAATACCTAACCTCCCCCCGTCACCTTGTCGGCCATCACCACGGGGATTATAAAATAAAATTTGCTTATGGTTTTCTTCCTTAGCAATGCTTTTTTGCTGAACATTTTATAAATCTCTCGGAGATGCACTCAAGCATTTGACAAAACGATAAACACATTTTGCTTGTAATCATTTTGACATTTATGCACATAAAAGATGTCAATTTGGTGTGGAGATTTATTTGGGGAGAGAAGTAGTTTTTTTTTCTATTGGATATTTTGCCATTTATTTGTGGAAGACCATTTTTAAGTCGGGCATTAAATATTTGAAAATTGAATAGAGAGGGGAAGGATAGCCAACATAAATTTGCATTTTATATTCTAATAGTCCTTGATACATATTCTTGAAAAAAAAAACATGTCTCTTATAGTCCTTAAAAGATATTTTTTAAAAATTCCACGTGTTATAGTCCCTGGAAAATATTTTTTTTAAAAATCCATGTTTTATAGTCCTTGGAAAAAATTTTAAAAATCCACGACTCATAGTCCTTGAAAAATGTTTATAAACAAAATCCACGTCTCATAGTCCTTGAAAAATATTTTTTAAAAATTTCCTGTCTCTAATAGTCCTTGAAAACTATTTTTTTAAATCCTCGTCCTTGTTTAGAAAAATCTGGTCTTTAATATCTTTAATAGTCCTTGATAAATATTCTTTAAAAAATCCTCGTATCTGATAGTCATTACAAAAATTCTTTAAAAAATCCATGCCTTTATTAGTCCTAAAAAATATTTTTAAAAAAATCCACGCTTTTTAATCGTTTTTGATAAATATTCCTTAAAATATCAAAGTCTCCGATAGTTCCTTAAATAATTATTCTTCCAAGTTACTGATAGTCCTTCAAAAATCTTTGGAATCTTTGTAATTTTCTTTTTTTTTAAATCCAGATCTTTAAAAAATATTTTCTTTTAAATCCAGGTCTTCGAAAAATATTTTTTTTAAAAAATCCAGGTCTTCAAAAAATATTTTTTTTTATCTAGGTCTTTAATTTTTTTAAATCCAGGTCTTTGAGAAATATTTTTTTTCAAAAATCCAGGACTTTAAAAAATAATTTTTAAAAAAACCCGGTCTTTGAAAAATATTTTTTAAAAAAAATCCAGGTCTGTGAAAAATATTTTTTAAAAAAATCCAGGTCTGTGAAAAATATTTTTAAAAAAAATCCAGACCTGTGAAAAATATTTTTTAAAAAAATTCAGGTCTTTGAAAAATATTTTTTTTTAAAAATCCACGTCTCTAATAGTCCTTCTAAAAATATTCTTTGAAAATCCACCTCTCAGATAGTCCTTCTAAAAATATTCTTTGAAAATCCACGTCTCTGATAGTCCTTTCAAAAATATTCTTTAAAAAATCCAGGTCTTTGAAAAATATTTTTTTTTTAAAAATCCACGTCTCTAATAGTCCTTCTAAAAATATTCTTTGAAAATCCACCTCTCAGATAGTCCTTCTAAAAATATTCTTTGAAAATCCACGTCTCTGATAGTCCTTTCAAAAATATTCTTTAAAAAATCCACGTCTCTGATAATCCTTCAAAAATATTCTTTAAAAAATCCACGTCTCTGATAATCCTTTCAAAATTATTCTTTAAAAAATTCACGTCTCTGATAGTCCTTTCAAAAATATTCTTTAAAAAATCCACGTCTCTGATAATCCTTCAAAAATATTCTTTAAAAAATCCACGTCTCTGATAGTCCTTTCAAAAATATTCTTTAAAAAATCCACGTCACTGATAGTCCTTTCAAAAATATTCTTTAAAAAATCCACATCTCTGATAGTCCTTTCAAAAATATTCATTAAAAAATCCACGTCACTGATAGTCCTTTCAAAAATATTCTTTAAAAAATCCACGTCTCTGATATTCCTTTAAAAATATTCTTTAAAAAATCCACGTCTCTGATAATCCTTCAAAAATATTCTTTAAAAAATCCACGTCTCTGATAGCCCTTTATAAAATATTCTTCACAAAATCCTCTGATAGCCCTTTATAAAATATTCTTCATAAAATCCACGTCGCCCATAGTCCTTGAAAAATATTTTTTAAAAAATCCACGTCGCCCATAGTCCTTGAAAAATATTTTTTAAAAAATCCACGTCTCAAATAGTTCTTGAAAAATATTTTTTAAAAAATCCACGTCTCAAATAGTTCTTGAAAAATATTTTTTAAAAAATCCACGTCTCATATAGTTCTTGAAAAATATTTTTTAAAAAATCCACGTCTCAAATAGTTCTTGAAAAATATTTTTTAAAAAATCCGCGTCTCAAATAGTTCTTGAAAAATATTTTTTAAAAAATCCACGTCTCAAATAGTTCTTGAAAAATATTTTTTAAAAACTTCACACCTCCAATAGTTCTTGAAAAATATTTTTTAAAAAATCCACGCCTCCAATAGTTCTTGAAAAATATTTTTTAAAAAATCCACGCCTCCAATAGTTCTTGAAAAATATTTTTTAAAAAATCCACGCCTCCAATAGTTCTTGAAAAATATTTTTTAAAAAATCCACGCCTCCAATAGTTCTTGAAAAATATTTTTTAAAAAATCCACGCCTCCAATAGTTCTTGAAAAATATTTTTTAAAAAATCCACGCCTCCAATAGTTCTTGAAAAATATTTTTAAAAAATCCACGCCTCCAATAGTTCTTGAAAAATATTTTTTAAAAAATCCACGCCTCCAATAGTTCTTGAAAATATTTTTTAAAAAATCCACGCCTCCAATAGTTCTTGAAAAATATTTTTTAAAAATCCACGCCTCCAATAGTTCTTGAAAAATATTTTTTAAAAAATCCACGCCTCCAATAGTTCTTGAAAAATATGTTTTAAAAAATCCACGCCTCCAGTAGTTCTTGAAGAATGTTTTTTAAAAAATCATCGCCATCAATAGTTCTTAAAAAATATTTTTTAAAAAATCCACGCCTCCAATAGTTTTTGAAAAATATTTTTTAAAAAATCTACACCGTCCATTAGTTCTTAAAAAATATTTTTTAAAAAATCTACACCCTCCATTAGTCCTTAAAAAATATTTTTTAAAAATCCACGCCTCTGACAGTCCTTAAAAAATATTTTTTAAAAATCCACGCCTCCAATAGTCCTTAAAAAATATTTTTTAAAAATCCACGCCTCTGACAGTCCTTAAAAAATATTTTTTAAAAATCCACGCCTCCAATAGTCCTTGAAAAATATGTTTTAAAAAATCCACGCCTCCAAATTCTTTAAAAATATTTTTTTTAAAAAATCCACGCCTCCAATAGTCCTTGAAAAATATGTTTTAAAAAATTCACGCCTCCAATAGTCCTTGAAAAATATTTTTTAAAAAATCCAAGTCTCCTTAGTCCTTGAAAATATGTTTTAAAAAAATCATGTCTTCTATAGTCTTTGAAAAATATTTTTTTTTAAAAATCAAAGTCTTTTAGTCCTAAAAAAATCCACGTCATGTAGTCATTGAAAAATATTTTGTAAAATATCCACTTCTCATAGTCCTTAAAAAATATTGTGTAAAGATCCACGTTTTATAGTCCTTGAAATATTTTTTTAAAAAATCTACGTCTTAAAGTCCTTCAAATATTTTTTAAAAAATCCACGTCTACTAGTCCTGTCGTTTGATAATCCTTGTTTTTTTGTTGTTTTAAATCCACATCTTGATTATCCTTCCTTCCCCCATTTTCCGCAACAATTTAATATTTCCTTGTTAAATGTCGCACACACAAAAAAGTGAGCAACATGCGTAAAGCATGTCCTTTTATAATCCTAAGCAGCGTCATCATTTCATCCTGACAAATCCCTTGGATCTCTTAAATAAATTGTTGTCAATTTTTGTTTAGTTGTATTTATTGAAATGTATTTATTTTAATGAGAGTGTGTGTGTGTGTGCGAGCGCCTGTTTGTCATCCTTCAATGATTTCCCGAACGAAATAAATTCTAAATATAATGATGGTTTTAAAGAATGCGTAGATAATAGAAATATTTGGCAAAATATGCAGGTTTTAGATTGAGGCTGAGTGTGGAGGATATGATTTGGCCTTTATATTTTTTTTCTAAAAATTTTATCAGGAAGAAAAATACATTTAAGGATCAAAGTCCTGCAAGAGATTGGCAAAATAATCAATGCCATCATTAGAGCCATAAAAAAATCTAATGATTGATTCTATCAATTTCATCAAAGCTCTTTTGCTTTTTTTTCTTAACATTCCTCTCATATTTGGTAGAAAAAAAATCCAAAAAAATATTTCGGGAATCCTAGCACCTGTTCAAATACCACTTCGAAGTTCTATGCCCGCATTAAATTTTTTTCGGCATGCCATTTTTTTGCCTCCTTCGTCTGGTATTTCTTTTGATGAGGCTACCAAATAAAATAGCAAAAAAATCCATCCCTCAAAAAATCGAATTAAGTTCAATTACTTTTCCACAGCTTTTGTTTTACTTCAATTGGATGTTGTTGCCTACTTTGGAGCATTGCTTTTTTCTTCCCTAGCCGAAAAAAATAAAATCCTATTAAAAGAACTAAAAAAAATATCCTTGTTGCTTTTTTTCACTGTTTGTGTAGTTTGTACCAATTTCAATCCCTGTGTGTTACTTTTGGTACTTATTCCCCCCAGTGGAGGAATCCTTTTTTTTTTGATGGCATTACTAACGAAATGCGAAGCATGTGTGAAAACATTTTTGTGATTCATTAAAAATTAACACACACCTGAAAGGAGTGTGCTCCTTTACTCCTGACAGGATAGATGAGGCAATGTTTGTAACATTAAACTGACAAAGATAGGGATGATATGGAATATGGGACATTCCCAATGAAATAAATCAGCAAAACAATGTAGATTGAAAAGGATATTTTCTCATGGACGCGGATTTTTTTAAAAATATTTTATTAAGAAACAATAAAAATAGATTTGTTAAAGAATATTTTTAAGGACTATTAGAGACGTGAATTTTGAATAGAATATTTTTTAAGGACTATTGGAAACGTGAATTTTTTAAATAATGTTTTTTGTGGACTATTACAGACGTCGACTTTTTAGAGAATATTTTTTAAGAAATAATTTTTAAGGACTATAAAAGACGTGGATATTTTGAAGAATATTTTTTAAGGGCTATTGGAGGCGTGGATTATTTTAAAGAATACTTTTTAAGGACTATTAGAGACGTGAATTTTTTAAAGAATATTTTTAAGGACTATTGGAGACGTGGGATTAATTAAAAATATTTTTCAAGGACTATTAGACGTGGTATTTATATAAAATATTTTTCATGAACTATCAGACGTGGATTTTTGTAAAGAATATTTTTCAAGGACTATCAGACGTGGGATTTATAAAATTTTTTTAAGGACTATCAGACGTGGGATTTATAAGAAATATTTTTCAAGGACTATCAGACGTGGGATTTATAAGAAATATTTTTCAAGGACTATCAGACGTGGGATCTATAAAATATATATTTTAAGTATTTTTTATAAAATATGGATTTTTAAAAAGTATCTTTCAACGAATTTGAGATGTGAATTTTTTCAAGAATATTTTAAAGGACTATTAGAGATTTATACAAAATATTTTTCAAGGACTATCAGACGTGGGATTTATAAAAAATATTTTCCAAGGACTATCAGACGTGGGATTTATAAAAATATTTTTCAAGGACTATCAGACGTGGGATTTATAAGAAATATTTTTCAAGGACTATCAGATGTGGGATTTAAACAAATATTTTTCAAGGATTATCAGACGTGGGATTTATAAAAATATATTATTTTTGGATTTATAAAAAATATTTTTGAAGGACTATCAGACGTGGGATTTATAAAAAATATTATTTTGGGATTTATAAAAAATATTTTTCAAGGACTATCAGACGTGGGATTTATAAAAAATATTATTTTGGAATTTATAAAAAATATTTTTCAAGGACTATCAGACGTGGGATTTATAACAAATATTTTTCAAGGATTATCAGACGTGGGATTTATAAAAATATATTATTTTTGGATTTATAAAAAATATTTTTCAAGGACTATCAGACGTGGGATTTAAAAAAAAATATTATTCAAGGACTATCAGACGTGGGATTTATAAAAATTATTTTTCAAGGACTATCAGACGTGGGATTTATAAAAATTATTTTTCAAGGACTATCAGACGTGGGATTTATAAAAAATATTATTTTGGGACTATCAGACGTGGGATCTATAAAAAATATATATTAAGTATTTTTTATAAAATATGAACTTTTTAAAAAGTATCTTTCAACGACTTTGAGTTGTGCATTTTTTAAAGAATATTTTTCAAAGACTATCAGACGTGGGATTTATAAAAGGATTTTTTAAAGAATGTTTTTAAAAACTATTAAAGACGTGGATTTTTTTAAAAAAATATTTTTAAAAACTATTAAAGACGTGGATTTTGAAAAAAATACTTGACGTGGATTTTTTTAAAAAATATTTTTAAAAACTATTAAAGACGTGAATTTTTAAAAGAATACTTGACGTGGATTTTTTTAAAAAATATTTTTAAAAACTATTAAAGACGTGAATTTTTAAAAGAATACTTGACGTGGATTTTTTTAAAAAATATTTTTAAAAAGACGTGGATTTTTAAATAATATTTTTAGGGACTATTAAAGACGTGGATTTTTTAAATAATATTTTTAGGGACTATTAAAGACGTGGATTTTTTAAATAATATTTTTAGGGACTATTAAAGACGTGGATTTTTTAAATAATATTTTAGGGACTATTAAAGACGTGGATTTTTTAAATAATATTTTTAGGGACTATTATAGACGTGGATTTTTTAAATAATATTTTTAGGGACTATTAAAGACGTGGATTTTTTAAATAATATTTTTAGGGACTATTAAAGACGTGGATTTTTTAAATAATATTTTTAGGGACTATTAAAGACGTGGATTTTTTAAATAATATTTTTAGGGACTATTAAAGACGTGGATTTTTTAAATAATATTTTTAGGGACTATTAAAGACGTGGATTTTTTAAATAATATTTTTAGGGACTATTAAAGACGTGGATTTTTTAAATAATATTTTTAGGGACTATTAAAGACGTGGATTTTTTAAATAATATTTTTAGGGACTATTAAAGACGTGGATTTTTTAAATAATATTTTTAGGGACTATTAAAGACGTGGATTTTTTAAATAATATTTTTAGGGACTATTAAAGACGTGGATTTTTTAAATAATATTTTTAGGGACTATTAAAGACGTGGATTTTTTAAATAATATTTTTAGGGACTATTAAAGACGTGGATTTTTTAAATAATATTTTTAGGGACTATTAAAGACGTGGATTTTTTAAATAATATTTTTAGGGACTATTAAAGACGTGGATTTTTAAATAATATTTTTAGGGACTATTAAAGACGTGGATTTTTTAAATAATATTTTTAGGGACTATTAAAGACGTGGATTTTTTAAATAATATTTTTAGGGACTATTAAAGACGTGGATTTTTTAAATAATATTTTTAGGGACTATTAAAGACGTGGATTTTTTAAATAATATTTTTAGGGACTATTAAAGACGTGGATTTTTTAAATAATATTTTTAGGGACTATTAAAGACGTGGATTTTTTAAATAATATTTTAGGGACTATTAAAGACGTGGATTTTTTAAATAATATTTTTAGGGACTATTAAAGACGTGGATTTTTTAATAATATTTTAGGGACTATTAAGACGTGGATTTTTTAAATAATATTTTAGGGACTATTAAAGACGTGGATTTTTTAAATAATATTTTTAGGGACTACTAAAGACGTGGATTTTTTAAATAATATTTTTAGGGACTACTAAAGACGTGGATTTTTTAAATAATATTTTTAGGGACTATTAAAGACGTGGATTTTTTAAATAATATTTTTAGGGACTATTAAAGACGTGGATTTTTAAATAATATTTTTAGGGACTATTAAAGACGTGGATTTTTTAAATAATATTTTTAGGGACTATTAAAGACGTGGATTTTTTAAAGAATATTTTTAGGAACTATTAAAGACGTGGATTTTTTAAAGAATATTTTTTGGAACTATTAAAGACATGGATTTTTTAAAGAATATTTTTTGGAACTATTAAAGACGTGAATTTTTTAAAGAATATTTTTAGGAACTATAAAAGACGTGGATTTTTTAAAGAATATTTTTAGGAACTATTAAAGACGTGGATTTTTTAAAGAATATTTTTAAAAATATTTTTAGGAACTATTAAAGACGTGGATTTTTTATAGAATATTTTTAGGAACTATTAAAGACGTGGATTTTTTAAAGAATATTTTTAGGAACTATTAAACACGTGGATTTTTTAAAGAATATTTTTAGGAACTATTAAAGACGTGGATTTTTTAAAGAATATTTTTAAAAATATTTTTAGGAACTATTAAAGACGTGGATTTTTTATAGAATATTTTTAGGAACTATTAAAGACGTGGATTTTTTAAAGAATATTTTTAGGAACTATTAAACACGTGGATTTTTTAAAGAATATTTTTAGGAACTATTAAAGACGTGGATTTTTTATAGAATATTTTTAAAAATATTTTTAGGACCTATTAAAGACATTGATTTTTTAAAGAATATTTTTGCAAAGCGTTTTGGAAACCTGGATTTTTTAGAGACTATGTTTATAAGGCATTTTAGAAACGTGGTTTATTTAAAGAATATTATTTTCAAGGCATTTTAGAAATGTGGGTTTTGTAAAGAATATTTTTTTCATGGTATTTTAATGACGTCAATTTTTGAAGAATATTTTTTCAAAGGGATTTTAGAAAAGTGGATTTTTTAAAGAATTTTTTTTACCTAAAGTAATTAATTTAAGAAATGTTAATATTTTTACATTGATCTTCGAGGAAAATTTCGTAATTGAACTTAAGTATGTCTTCCTCTTTATTTATTTTCTAATTTCATTAGAGTTCCACTTATAAATGACGTCATTGTATGTGGCGTATGAGTGTTGACACTACTCATACGCGCTGAGGCACAAGAAATTATTGTATGTGGCGTATGAATATTGGTAATACTCATACGCATCGATGTCCAATAACAAACATATTTATAGAAAAAATACTAATCAGTTAAGTATATTTTATTTTTTTTAGAGAGAGTTCAGAATTAAACCTACAATAATTTCATAATTTTTTAAAATATACTCTCTACTGGTTTCTAGCCCAAAAATGTTTTGTTTCCAATTTCCCCCTTGAATATCTCATATCTGAATCCTCCATATGATTACCACCTCTCATCATGGGAATTACTACTAAAAATTTTTGTTTCAATGTGACACTTTTTTTTGGTGAATTAAAGTGCAGCAGAGCCAAGTCGGGCCGAAACAAAGTGCTCACAGAGAATTTAAGCGTTACTCAGGAATTTAATTACAGTTAATATATATGTGGCATGTACAAGGCAAAATTATTTTGTCAACTTATACGAGAGCGAGCAGAACACAATATTACTGTTGTACATTGTTTCGGCTATAAATACATGGCGTAGCAATTAATTAGTAACGCCTCACAGATGGTGGATATTTTTGAAAGGAATATTAGATAGTTGAGCAGAAGTAAACGTAGGAAAGACGGCATTTAAATAGTCTGAGAGACTCCTCTGAAAGGATATTTTTCAAAGACGATCAAAGCTATAGTCAACGACTTTTGAAATAATATTTTGCAAGAACTAACACAGTCCTTAAAGAATATTTCTTACCGATCATAATGGTTTTTAAAGAATATTTTTTCTAGAACCATCAGACCAATAAACGTGGATTTTTAAAGAATATTTTTTCAAGGACCATCAGACTAATAAACGTGGATTTTCAAAGAATATTTTTTCAAGAAAATTTTCTCAAGTGCCTTCAGACCAATAAACGTGGATTTTTTAAAGAATATATTTTCAAGGACCATCAGACCAATAAATGTGGATTTTTAAATAATATTTTTTCAAGGACCTTTAGACCATTAAACGTGGATTTTTAAAGAATATTTTTTCAAGGACCCACAGACCAATAAACGTGGATTTTTAAAGATTATTTTTTCAAGGCCCATCAGACCAACAAACGTGGATTTTTTAAAAATATTTTTTCAAGGACCTTTAGACCATTAAACGTGGACTTTTAAAAAATATTTTTTCAAGGACCTTTAGACCATTAAACGTGGATTTTTAAAGAATATTTTTTCAAGGACCATCAGACCAATTAACGTGGATTTTTTTAAGAATTTTTTTTCAAGGACCATCAGACCAATAAACGTGGATTTTAAAGAATATTTTCTTAAGGACCATCAGACCAATAAACGTGGATTTTTAAAAAATATTTTTTCAAGGACCATCAGACCAATAAACGTGGATTTTAAAGAATATTTTCTTAAGGACCATCAGACCAATAAACGTGGATTTTTAAAAAATATTTTTTCAAGGACCTTTAGATCAATAAACGTGGATTTTTAAAAAATATTTTTTCAAGGACCTTTAGACCACTAAACGTGGATTTTTAAAAAATATTTTTTCCAGGACCTTTAGGCCATTAAACGTGGATTTTTAAATAATATTTTTTCAAGGACCATCGGACCAATAAACGTGCATTTTTAAAGAATATTTTTTCAAGGACCTGTTGTGAATATAAACCTGCATTTTTAAAGAATATTTTTTCAAGGACCTGTTGTGAATATAAACGTGGATTTTTAAAGAATATCTCTTCAAGGACCTGTTGTAAATATAAACGTGGATTTTTAAAGAATATTTTTTCAAGGACCTGTTGTGAATATAACCGTGGATTTTTAAAGAATATTTTTTCAAGGACCTGTTGTGAATATAAACTTGGATTTTTAAAGAATATTTTTTCAAGGACCATCAGACCAATAGACGTGGAGTTTTAAGAATATTTTTATTAATATTTTTTTAAAGAAAGTTTGAATTACTCTCCAGGATATTTTTAAATGACACTTCGAGTAGGATTCCTGATCGTTTAATGGACCTTGAACTAAGATTTAAATTTTTTTTTAATAAATTGTATATTCTCCGCAGCTTCTGTTCTAACCTCCAAACGATTACTCATATGACGATAATCCAAATCCAATAAGAAATCGAAAAACACACATATATATACATATGTATGTGTACATCTCTTGTGCCCAGTTCAATTTTTCAGTTCAACAACTGGTCACAACTGCAGTAACTAATCACCTCTCATATGGCATGTTGTATAAGTATGTGTGTTTGAGTGCGAAAGTATGTGATTATGTATTTCTAACTAATATCGAACAATATATGTATTTCAATATACGATAACCGAAATTGTATTGTACATGTTTTCAACGAAGCGAGAGCAGAAAAAAAGGAATGTAGTCAAGCTAAAACATGCACTCGATCCGCACATGTGAAAGGTTAAAGTGCAGCCGGAGTTGAGAGTTTATTAATACAAGTGAACGGTATGCCGAATTTTCTTCAAGTATGTCGATGGTGCTGCTGCTGGTACAACAATGTTCAAGAGAGTGCATGTGTATGTGATATCACATATATCTGTGTGTGTGTGCTTATTGTAAAATGTTTGAAATTCTAAATGAACTAGGGTCGCATGTTTATACTGCAATATGGCAGCTGGTGTAGTATTGAACACACGGTCACAAGAGGTCAAATTGTTGTTGGTCGATCGTTTGGATATTTTTAGAGGAAAGTAGTGTATTTAAATTTAAGGAAATTCAAAATTAGGAATTTTTAAACGAAATTTTGGAAACACAAAATACAAGAATTATTTATTCTGATTTACGTGGCGAATAAATGGTGTCATTACTTATACGTACTCAACAACAGAGGTAAAATGTTTGAGGATATTTAAAGCATACTTTTAGGGATCCATATACGTGCACATAAATATGGATTTTTAATGATTTTTTCAAGGATCATCAGACCAAACAAACTTGGATTTTAAAGAAAAAATTCCAAGGACCATCATCTGGACCTGAAGTGACAATAAACCTGGACTTTTAAAATATATTTTTTTCAGGGACCAATAAATTTAGATTTTTTAAAGAATATTTTTCAAGGACCTTCAGCAAATAAACTTATGTTTTTAAAGAATACCCTTCAAGGACCTTCAGACCAATAAAAGTGGATCTTTACGGAATATTTTTTCAAGGATCTTCAGACCAATAATCATGGATTGTTAAATAATATTTTTTCCAGGACCAACAGACCAATATTTTTCCAAGTAACGTCAGACCAACAGACCAATATTTTTCCAACTAACGGCAGACCAATAAAACCGAATTTTAAAAGAATATTTTCCAAGACTATTAGAGCAAGAAACTTGGACTTTCAAACGAATTTTTTCAAGGACCATTTTCAAGACCTGTCACATCAGGTTTAAACGTGGCATTTAAAGAATATTTTCTCAAGGTCCATTATCAGAACCTGATGTGACATTGAACGTGGTTTTTTAAAGAATATTTTTTCAATGACCACTTGACGTGGATTTTTAAAAAATTATTTTTTCAAGGACCTTCAGACAAATAAACGTGGATTTGTAAAGAATATTTTTTTCAAGGACCTTCAGACCCAATAAGATGGATTTTTAAAGAATATGTTTTTCAAGGACCTTTAGACCAATAAACGTGGATTTTTTCAAGGACCTTTAGGCCAATAAACGTGGATTTTCTAAAGAATAGTTTTTCAAAGAAGTTCAGACCAATAAACGTGGATTTTTATAGAATATTTTTTCAGTCCAATAAACGTTGATTTTAAAAAAAAATATTTTTTAAGGACCTTTGGACCAATAAACGTGGATTTTTAAAGAATATTTTTTCAAGGACCTTCAGACCCATTAACGTGGACTTTTTAAAGAATATTTTTTCAAGGATCTTCAGACCAATAAACGTGAATTTTTAAAGAACAATTTTTCAAGGACCTTTAGACCATTAAACGTGGATTTTTAAAGAATATTTTTTTAAGGACTAAAAGACCAATTATCGTGAATTTTTTAAAGAATATTTTTTCAAGGACTAAATGATTAATAATCATGGATTTTTTAAAGAATATTTTTTCAAGGACTAAAAGACCAATTAACGTGGATTTTTTTTTAATATTTTTTAAGGACTAAAAGACCAATAAACGTGGATTTTTTTAAGAATATTTTTTAAGGACTAAAAGATCAATAATCGTGGATTTTTTAAAGAATATTTTTTCAAGGACTAAAAGACCAATAATCGTGGATTTTTTAAAGAATATTTTTTCAAGGACTAAAAGACCAATAATCGTGGATTTTTTAAAGAATATTTTTTCAAGGACTAAAAGACCAATAATCGTGGATTTTTTAAAGAATATTTTTTCAAGGACCAACTAACCAATAAACGTGTTTTTTTAGAGAATATTTTTTTCAAGGACTAACTGACCAATAAACGTGGATTTTTTAAAGAATATTTTTCTTAAGACCTTTCGACCAATAAACGTGGATTTTTTAAAGAATATTTTTCTAAAGACCTTTCGACCAATAAACGTGGATTTTTTAAAGAATATTTTTCTAAAGACCTTTCGACCAATAAACGTGGATTTTTTAAAGAATATTTTTCTAAAGACCTTTCGACCAATAAACGTGGATTTTTTAAAGAATATTTTTCTAAAGACCTTTCGACCAATAAACGTGGATTTTTTAAAGAATATTTTTCTAAAGACCTTTCGACCAATAAACGTGGATTTTTTAAAGAATATTTTTCTAAAGACCTTTCGACCAATAAACGTGGATTTTTTAAAGAATATTTTTCTAAAGACCTTTCGACCAATAAACGTGGATTTTTTAAAGAATATTTTTCTAAAGACCTTTCGACCAATAAACGTGGATTTTTTAAAGAATATTTTTCTAAAGACCTTTCGACCAATAAACGTGGATTTTTTAAAGAATATTTGTTCAAGGACTAAAAGACCAATAATCGTGGAGTTTTTAAAGAATATTTTTTCAAGGACTAAAAGACCAATAATCGTGGATTTTTTAAAGAATATTTTTTCAAGAACTAAAAGACAAGCAAAAATGTAATATTTGGAAATTTTTGTTTTGATGGACCAGAATTTTTAGAATGTAGATAAACATGGATTTTTAAAGAACATTATTTCAAGGACCTTCAGGCCAATAAACTTGGATTTTTAAGGAATAGAATTTTTTTTCAAGGACCTTCAGAGCAATATCTTGGACATTTTTCAGGATCTTTTAATCCTAGATCTTTTTGAACATCGAACATGTAAACACCTTTGCTTCACTTAAACATTTCCATAACAATTTCCAATAATTTTATTTCCACATTCACATATTCCCCAAAATATGTTATGTCCAGGTGAATGCCCAAACATAATTTAATTGTGAGAAAAATTGTTTCTCGAAAAAAAAAACTTCAGTTCATAAACTTCAAATTGGAAAATAAAGAATGAAAAAACGAAGAAAATTTTACAACCCAAAAAATATGCTTTGCATTCATGCACCTCAAAGGTATGCTATAGTTTTTCGTTCTTGTTTTGTTAGTAATGGTATGGCAATTACTTCTCAGATTTCAAGCTTGTTTTACCGGCCAAGTGTTAGCATGGCTTGAGAATTTATATGCACACACACATACATATTTTTTTTTTGTCGAACAACTTCAATTTTGATAGCATATTTTTAGACGTTGTTTAATTTCATACTTCAATGCATAGCATGTGACTGACTGCCAGCCTGACTGCCTGGCTTTCAAGGAAGCCTGGTGTAAGATAAAATAAAAATCATGCCCCCTCCTTTTCGTTCATAACGTTATAAGGAAAAAAGAGATATACGTTGCTGTTGTTGTTGCTTGTTGTAATGGAAAAACTACTTACGTATGACTTTTTCTGTTCTTAGATGGCAACATAATCATAACTTACACATCATCTTTAGTCGCCCATGAGTTCGTTTAGTTTCCTCACATTTTTTTTCTGCTCTCTCAAGAGCCGGCTATGTTTCCTTAATGAACTTTATATCTATTTTTGGTTCCACTTCTTCGTTTTCTTTTCATTTTCATATTTCATTTCAAAAGTTCAGTTGTGTATGTGTGTGTGTGTTTTTTTTGCGCTGCACATCTGCTTTCATTGAAAATGAAGAAAATTCAGTTGGCATTTTGCCCAAGTAAGCAGAAAAACTCTGAGATATGTCTACATGTGAAGAAATACGGGTTCTTGTGGCGTTCTGTTTTTTTTTTCTTCAGCCTCTGTGGCGTGATGATTTTTTTTCTGGTCCGGACTTCTACTTTCTTGTCTTCTGCTCGCAAAAGCCAATCATATTAATTCTTCCAACTAAGTTAGTGCAAAGATGGCGTAGGTATTTTTCCGCTTGCATGGCCTCTCGGCTACGTGTGTGGGTTTTGCAATGACCACTTGTGAATGACTTCAGCAGGATGGCTTTTGTTGTTGTTGCTGCTGCTGCTGTAGCATAATATAATTTACGTTATGTCTAGGTAAGCCTGCAATTTTTCCCCTGTAATCATATTTAATTTAATATGTCTTAGGAAGAGCAAAATTTATCAAAGTTCCTAAAAGTATGCTTTAGATTATTTATGAAAGGCCATATATTTTTTTTGTGGGCGAAAAAGAAAAAGTTCTGTGTGTGGCAAATTAAATTTAATTAAAAAATGTGAAAAAGAATGGCTATCAAATGAAAAAATAAAAAAAATTAACAAAAATGGAATATGTTTCAGAAATGTAGATAAAAAAGGGAGAGAGAGAGAGAGAGAGGAAGGGAGAGAAAATGTAAGAGAACTAATAACGTGAATATGTTATTCTTGAAATTGATAATTAATTTCTTTTTTAATTTTTTTTGCAATATTTTTCAAACTTCATCATTGCTATTGTTTGGAAGAAATGGAAGAATAACCATTGAGGAATTAATTTCAATTTTTGATAAAAGATAAAATGTACTGTTATTCCCGAAAAAGGAATTTTTTCGGGGGCTATAATCTCGCATTTTTGATGAATATTTTTTTTAATACACATAATGGTTATTTAAGGAAATTTTCTAAGTTTTCCTCTGGGACCCATAATCATGAATTTTTCATGAACATTTTTAGGAACCCATGATTTTGATTTTCAAAGAGTATTTCCCAGATACCCATTTTAAAAATATTCTTCATGAATTTTTAAATCATATTTTCCTTATTTAAGGAAATTTTCTAAGTTTTCTCAGGGACCCATAATCATGGATTTTTTTAAGAAAATTTTAAGGAACCCATGATTTTGATTTTCCAAGAATATTTCTCAGACAGCCATTTTTTAAAAAAAATCTTCATGAATTTTTAAATCATATTTGACGTGAACCGATGGCCGTGTAGTTTAAAAGAATATTTTTCATAGACCCGTAATCGCGGATTTTTGAAGAATATTGGAAGATTTTTACAAATTATTTGTGGAGGACCAATAATGTGGAGGACCCATATTCATAGTATTTTTTAATGTTTTTTAGGGACTATTTAAGAATATTTTTCAGGGACCCAGACCAATAATTATCCTCGTCAGTTTTTCAAGAATTATTCTCAAGGACCCATCATCGTGGAGTTTTGAAAAATAATTAAAGAATTTTTTCAAGGACCTATAATAGTGGATTTTTAAAGATTTTTTCTCAGTGACCAATAATCGTGGATTTTTAAAGCACTTTTCTCAGGGACCTATAATCGTGGATATTTAAAGAATTTTTTCAAGGACCTATAATAGTGGATTTTTAAAGAATTTTTTCGGGGGCCAATGATCGTGGATTTTTAAAGAATTTTTCTCAGGGACCTATAATCGTGGATTTTTAAAGAATTTTTTCAGGGCTACATAATCATGAATTTTTTAAGAATTATTCTCAGGGACCAATAATCGTGGATTTTTAACGAATTTTTCTCAGGGACCTATAATCGTGGATTTTTTAAGAATTTTTTTCAGGGACCTATAATCGTGGATTTTTAAAGAATTTTTTCAGGGACCTATAATCGTGGATTCTTAAAGAATTTTTCTCAGGGACCTATAATCGTGGATTTGTAAAGAATTTTTCTCAGGGACCTATAATCGTGGATTTTTAAAGAATTTTTCTCAGGGACCTATAATAGTTGATTTTTAAAGAATTTTTCTCAGGGACCTATAATCGTGGATATTTAAAGAATTTCTCTCAGGGATCTATAATCGTGGATTTTTAAAGAATTTTTCTCAGGGACGCATAATCGTGGATGTTTAAAATAATTTTTCTCAGGGACCAATAATTGTGGATTTTTTAAGAATTTTTTCAGGGACCTATAATCGTGGATTTTTTAAGAATATTTTTCAAAGGACCTATAATGGTGGATTTTTAAAGAATGTTTTCAGGGATCTATAATCGTGGATTTTTAAAGAATTTTTCTCAGGGACCTATAATTGTGGATTTTTTAAGAATTTTTTCAGGGACCTATAATCGTGGATTTTTAAAGATTTTTTTCAGGGACCTATAATCGTGGATTTTTTAAGAATTTTTCTCAGGGACCTATAATTGTGGATTTTTTAAGAATTTTTTCAGGGACCTATAATCGTGGATTTTTAAAGATTTTTTTCAGGGACCTATAATCGTGGATTTTTTAAGAATTTTTTTCAGGGACCTATAATCATAGATTTTTTAAAAAAAATTTCTCGATACCCATAATTTTGGATTTATTTTTCACAGACTAGTAATCGTGGAGTTTTAAAAATTTTCTCTCCATACCCATAGTCTTGGATTTATTTTTCACAGACCAGTAATCGTGGACATTTTTTCAGGGACCTATAATTGTGGATTTTTAAAGATTTTTTTCTTAGGGACCCATAGTCTTGGATTTTTTTCACAGAACAATAATCATAGATTTTTAAGAAATATTCTCAAGGACCCATAGTCTTTAATTTATTTTTCATTGACCAATAATCATTGATTTTTAAGAAATATTCTCAGGGACCCATAATCGTGGATTTTTAAAGAATTTTTGATCATGGATTTATTTTTCACAGAACAATAACAATGCATTTTTTCAAGAATTATTCTCAGGGATCATCCATAATCACGGATTTTTAAAGAATTTTTTTCCATTGTCTTGGATTTATTTTTCACAGACTAATAACCATGAATTTTTCACGAATTACTTTTAGGGACACATAATCGTGATTTTTTAAATAATTTTACTTAGAGACCCATAATTTTTTTATTATTTTAAATATTATTCTCAGCGACCAATAATGGTGAAATTTTTAAGAAAAGGTCTATGTGCACCTGGATTATTATTTATTTATTTATTTTTTTTTTTTTCAGAACAAGGACCGTGGATTTTTCAAGAATTATTCTCAGGGTCTCCAAAATCGTGGACTTTTAAAGAATTTATCAAAGAGATTTGGATTTTTAAATTAACATCCGATTCCATTCGGACTTGGTATATCTCAATATATTCAACAACGCAAGATCTATTATATATATGGTATAGATCGGGCCATTACTTCTGACACCTCCCATACATAGGGTTCAAGACTTTGAGTAACAAAACGCTCAAAGAAAGCATATTACGCTCTCTTCAAGTTTCATACACATAAACATTTTTGCTAACACAAAATCTGTTGTGAAGTTGATATATATCTGCGAACCCTTTCTGGCACCTCACTCACAAAGGGTTACAAGCAAAGGGTCAGCGATTCTCAGCAACTTGCTACATCGAAGTATTTCTCTCAACTAGAAACCTGAGATGAATATGGAAATTGTGATTTCGCATAGAATTGGATATAAAAATTTCGATTGTTTTGTAATTTTGCCCACACCAATATTTTTATCTCAATTAGATGAAGTGTGAAAATGAAATACCTCACGCGCCTTTTAACATTTTGTAGAAATTATCACATATGTCATATAAAGTGAAGGAAGTGGTCGATATAGTCCAAACCTGGCACGTCGCAACATTTATATCTTATTTATTTAGGTCCGATACGAAATGGTCAATATTGGTCCATTCCTTCGAAACCTACTCTATAGAGGGTCAACAATTTGAATAATCAGAACAGAAGTCGAAATATATTTAAATAATCGAACATTGGGTGAGGGTATGTATGTGTCGGCAAATCCGACTTGCTTTTGCACATATGATTAGGCCCCCATGACGAAAGAAGTATCTCTGAATCTGATATGCTATTTCCCTTAATGAAACCCCCCCCCCCCCCCTTTCATTCATTCATTCATTTATTTACAAACTCGTTGCGTGCAAAGTAATTATTTGTAGTAAATTTTCGCCAAACAGTAAACGGTGGAATTTTGATTGCAGATAGGGAAATTAAGCGCGACAGCCTTGATATATGCCACGACAAAGCACAATGGAGTCTTCTAGCCAAAAATTGCTTGTCTTGCTGAGCAATTAATTTAGGCGCTAAATTAATGTCAAACAACAAGGCGCAAAAAATGCAAAGCATACCATACGGCGCAACAGCGAGCATTGTTTGCGTTCTTATCAATGTTTCGGTGTCGGTGTTGTTTTGTTGCAGCCATAACAAAGACATTGTTGGCTGTTGTTGTTGTTTGGTGGTTGTTGTCTCCATTGGCGGGCCGTGAACATTAAATGAAAGTGTCGCCGTGATAAATTGTCATCATTTTGAACAATGCAAAACATAAGTTTTATTTAACATCAACCAAAATGGGTTTTGTAACATGTCATGTTAAGACTGTGAAGGAAACAAATGGTGGTAGGGGGTGTAATGAATTTTTAGGGGGTATTCTCGTTCAGGGAAAGGAGTTTCAGAGTTAATGAATGTTTATTTTAAAGGACATCCTTCGAAACTCTTTCTAAAAGTATTTCAACATAAACCAGTAAAGAAAGTCGGGCGAGGCCGACTATATGATACCCTACACCACTTTGCTAATTTAGTAGAGTTCCGCATAAAAATTAAAAGTTTTTATGGGAGAATTCAATCATACACGCTATGATTATAATTATAATTTAAAGTTCAAAGGCCTAAATATGCCGAAGCATTTGTATCTGTTAAATTCGGACTTGCATTGCCCATTTGATGCACAATTAATTTGAAATCGGATAAAGATATATATGGGAGCTATATCCAAATCTGAACCGATCTCGATACAATTTGGCAAAGATATTTCTGAACTGTATTTGATATATTTCCCTGAATATCTTTGTTACGGAGTGCATATTACGGCTGTGGGTAACAAATATTTCAAATCGGATGAACAGTATATATGGGAGCTATAGCTATATCTCAACCGATCTTCACCAAATTTGACATACTAGCTTCTAGACTAAATTCGGTTGTAAGTGCCAAATTTCATCCCATTTGGGCAAATATTAGAGGTTTGGTGCACAATCAAAGGTAAATCGGACGAAGTTATATATGGGAGCTATATCCAAATCTGAACCGATCTCAATAAAATTTAGGAAATGTATTTCTGAGATGTATTTGATATATTTCCCCAAATATTGTTGTTACAGAGTGCATATTACGGCTGCGGAGGACAAAAATAACAAATCGGATGAACAATATATATGGAAGCTATAGCTATATCTGAACCGATTTCGATCAAATTTGGCATACATATTTTCAGGCCTAATTTGGGTGTATATGCAAAATTCCACACAATTCGGGCTGATATTACACGTTTGGTGCACAATAAAAGGCAAATCGGACGAAGATATATATGGGAGCTATATCTAAATTTTGACCGATTATCTCCAATTTCAATAGGGTTCGTCCTTATGCCAAACAAAAGATCTTTGCAAAATTTTATCTGGATCGGGCAATAAATGCGACCTGTACTTTGTTTACAAAAATACATGGACAGACGGACGGACAGACGGACGGACGGACATGCATAAATCAACTCAGAAAGTGATTCTATGCTGATCATCAAAAGGAACTATGGGTCTATCTCGTTTCCTTCTGCCTGTTACAAACAAATGCACAATGACATAATACCCTGACCAACTTGTGGTGTAGGGTATAAAATAAACTCATAAAAGATATAAAATTTCTGTGTACAGAATATGTCCTCAAGGATCCTTAGGGCTATCAGAGTAGTATTTTGAAGGAATATTTTAAAAAAAGTATTATTCTTCGTAAAAAAAAATCTATATTAATGGAAGTATAAAGTAATTGACTGACTGGCTGACTTAAAAATTCATCAACGTCCAGACGAAACGGCAGAAGCTAGAATCTTGAAATTTCGGGTGGACGTCACTCTTGGTCCGAAGAGGTCAGATAAGGCTGGTTTTTGGAAACTTGTACTGGAACGGTACGAAAAGTAATAACAGGTACTTAAATGGTACCTTTTGTATTTGAGGAAGCAGTAGTGCTAGAACTCTTAAATTTGGAACGAGGGTCACTGATGAAGTTTATGATAGATGTACATAAGGGGTTTTGGAACTTCTTACCATAAGTGTACGAAACCTACTAAAATGTATTACATTTGGATACATTTTGGCATCATGTGAACGGTTAGAGCTAAAAACTGCAACTGAAAAGAAGTGTATTCTCATGTGTACGGCAATTTCAGAATTCCAGCTCTATACATTCTCTCAACACCAAATTTAGTAACATTTAGTACTGTTCGTATAATTTTAGTACTCATATGAGAAAACGTTCTAAAGCGTTAAAAACTTTACGGTATCAGCTCCATTCATTCACAAAACACCAAATTCAGTTCAATTTAGTACTTTTCGAACAGTTATAGGTCTCATTTTAAAAACAACCTCTATGTGCCAACCGCAGATACCAAAAGTGACCTCCATAACAAATTTCCGGCATTTATAATTAACATCGCTATTAAATTTAGTACAAAATAGTACACATATCCAAAACCAGCCAATTGCTCCATACACCAACAGAGAACTCAAAATAATATTTAGGAATTCCAGATCTATCTCTTCATCCAGTACCAAATTTAGTAGCATTTAGTACTTTTCATACAAATATATGACGCATTCCTCACCGCCACCGCCAAATCTCAAACAAAGATACCATCAGTAATCTAAATATTCAATTCCATGTTTTCAACTGTATTCTTTCACCCAATACCAAATATCGTACTATTCAGTACTTTTCGTACAATTTTAGTACACATTGAGATAATATTGGATCATCTCAAATATCAATTCCAGTTACCATCAAAGACGTCAACATCAAATTTGAGGCAATTCTGCACTTTATTATACCCTCCACCATAGTAACACTTCGAAATATACATTTAAGACCCATGTCGATGTACCAATGTCCGTTCGTCTGTCCGTCTGTGGAAATCACTCTAGCTTCCGAACGAAATGAAGTAGGTTGATAAAATTTTACTCAAACGTGTATTATGTCTGTAAGATTTTTGGTATTGAAAATGGGCTATGTAGGTCCACGTCTTCGTATAGCCCCCATATAACGGTACCTCCCGATATTCTGTACTTTGATGATTTCAACGACATTATTCAACGGAATTGTTTCAAATTTGGTATTTAAAGTTCGTAATGGATACTACAGCCTATGATATAAAAATTGTCTTAGCAGGCCAAGATTTTGGCATAGCCTCCATATAAAGGTACCTCCGTATAATCGGTATTTTGACGATTTTAGCGACATAATTCACCGGAATTGTTTCAAATTTGGTATTTAAAGTTCGTAATGGATACTACAGCTTATGACACCTCCCGATATTCGGTATTTTGATGATTTTAGTTACATTGTTCACCGATTTTTTTTTTAAGTTTGGCATTTGTGTATTGTAATGGCTTAGAACAAAAGTTGCCTATGCAGGTCCACGTCATCGTATACATACGGCTTCATTCGGTATTTTTAAGATTTTAACAGAATTTTTAACGGATTTATTTATTTTTTTAAATTGCCAAATTCGTTCCAAACGGCGGAGGGCATTCAAAGTTGGACATTTTGTTTTGATTCTTTGACAAAGTTTTGTTTTTATTCTTTAAAACATATTTTTGAAAAATCCAGTTTTTTTTACTTTAAATAAAAATATGTTTGAAAAATCCAGTTTTTTTATTTTTTGAAAAATATATTTTTGAAAAACCTACTTTTTTTATTTTTTTGGAAAAAATATTTTTGAAAAATCCAAGTTCCTTTTACATTTTGAAAAAAATATTTCTCACGTTTTTTTGTTTTTTTTTTTTTTTTTTGAAAAAATATTTTTTTTTAACTCCAGGTTTTCTTTTTGATTTATTAAAAAAAATATGTTTTAAAAATCCACGTTTTTTATTTTTTGAAAAGATATTTTTTAAAAATCCACGCTTTTATTTTTTGAGAAGATATTTTTTAAAAATCCACGTTTTTTAATTCATTGAAAAAAGATTTTTTAAAAAATTAAAATTGTTTTTATTCTTTAAAAATAATTTAAAAATATCAAAAAAACGTGGATTTTTAAAACATATTTTTTTAAAAAAATATTTGTTTAAAATCCACGCTTTTTTATGTATTGAAAAAATTATGTTTTAAAAATTAACTTTTTTATTTCCTTTTTGATTTATTGAAAAAATATGTTTGAAAAATCAATTTTTTATTTTTATTTTCTTTTTGATTTATTGAAAAATATGTTTTAAAAATCCACGTTTTTTCTTGATTTTTGAAAATATATTTTTTAAAAATCCACGTTTTTTCTTGATTTTTGAAAAGATATTTTTTAAAAATCCACGTCTTATCGATTCTTTGAAAGATTTGTTAAAAAATTAAAATTGTTGTTATTCCTTAAAAAATAATTAAAAAACCTTGATTTTTAAAAGATATTTTTTGAAAAAATATTTGTTAAAAATCCACGTTTTTTTGATTTATTGAAAAATATGTTTTAAAAATCAACTTATTTTTTGTTTTTTTTTTCTTGATTTATTGAAAAAAATGTTTTAAAAATCAACTTTTTTATTTTTATTTTCTATTTGATTTATTGAAAAAAATTTGTTTTAAAAATCCAATTTTTTTTTTGATTTTTTGAAAAAATATTTTTTAAAAATCTACGTTTTTTGATTCTTTGAAAGATTTTTTAAAAAATTAAAATTCTTTTTATTCTTTAAAAAATAATTTAAAAAAAAACTGTATTTTTTTTAAACATATTTTTTGAAAAGATATTTTTTAAAAATCCACTTTTTTTTTTGATTCTTTGAATGAAGATTTTTTAAAAAAATTAAAATTGTTTTTACTCTTTAAAAAAATTAATTTAATAAAATCAAAACAATGTGGATTTTTTAAACATATTTTTTGAAAAAATAATTGTTAAAAATCCAGGTTTTTTTTGGTTAATTAAAAAATATGTTTTCATATGTTTTTCACTTTTTTTTTCTTTTGATTTTTTGAAAAAAAAAATATTTCTTTTTAATCCACTTTTTTTTTGATGTAGATCTACGAAATAATATTTTTTAACCCTAGCTCTGATGGTCTTTGAGAAAGTATTCCATAAAATGTTGTTTATATTCTCATTTTATAGGCCTCTGCAAATAATGCACATTTTTTTAAATTCACTTTTTGTAAGTCCTCGAAAAATATTCACAAAAAATGATGTCTCGTGGATGCTTCGAAAATATTTTCAAAATATCCACGATATGTTGGTATTTATTAAAAATTATTATTAAAAAATTTACCTTTGCAAAAATCTAAAATCTGTGTCTCTGGTGGCCCTTGATTTAATCCTTTCCCTTCTCCCCCTAACCATATCTTCACATATCTTCAACAAAAACGCCATCCTCGCTAGTCCTTGCATTTATCCTGAGTCAGCATTTAATATTCCTAATATGTTACCTTAATGAGTGACATCGACATGTTAAGCAGGCTCTGTGACCGCATAGCTGCAATGGCATGCATGTTCAAAATCGCCACAGGACAGTAGCAGCAGCAGCAGCAGAAGCATCTTTAATGATAATTTCACTAAAATTAACCAAACCATAACCCCCAGAGGTCATTTGTGACGAAACAAATTGCTCAAAGTGTACGAACTGTAACAAAAGGCATAAATTTTCAACACCACAACCACCAACCAAAGGCGGAAAGAAAGGCCAAAAGCGGAAGAAGAAGGGAAGTAAGAACAAATGGCTGCCAGCAGCTAACAAAGTCGGTTGGTTGGACAAAATGAACTGACCATAACTGCTAATGCATGCAAAACGCACAAGATCTATGCGGTGATGAGGATGGTGATGAGGAGGAACACCGGGGAAGGCTGAGTGCAGGTGTGGGGGTAAATTATCGTTGAATACATTTGCACACCTTGACAAGCTGCCTGTGTCCTGTGTGGGTGTCTTGTTGGGGTGCCATTCATTTCATTCTCCTGCTCCCCCGAACCACAACCTTTCATAGGCCACTTTCAAATTAGAATACCTCTGCCGCCCCTTTCTGGCCATGAAGTTTGGTGTTGGGCATTGTTGTGGCCATGATGATGATGAGCGGGCGAGAGCTCCCGTCATGACGTTGACAACCTGGCAACGTTGTTGGGTAGCCAAAGTGTGTGATATTTCTAATGATGCCTTAAATTGAATCTAATCATCATTAACAATTATGTCTTAAAGCTAGCAGGGCATCATGGGAGAGGTGGGCTGAGGGTCAGCAACAATCAAGTTAACGAAAGCAGCCAACACACGTGCCATCCTTCACCCACCCATGTATCTAAGGATTTAAGGTATTACAAAGCCCTGGTATGTGGTGGCAGTTTTTTTCTCCCTCTCTCTCTCTCTCTCTCTCTCTGTCCCCATGTGTGTGTGTGTGCCAACGCCTGGCAAGCCAGAGATAATGACTGTCTCTTTTGACAAAGGAGAACAGCTTCCTTGCATGCCTCACCTACCTTCTTTTTAACAGGTTTATTGGTCATAAAGTCAAATCATATGCAAATAATTAAGCACCGGACACAGGGGACACACCCGCACACGCACGCACAGCTGTCTGTATTTTATACAAAATACCGACAATTTAAGGACCATTGTCAAAATACCGGAATGTCGGGTAACTTGAAAACAGTTGCTTGCAATGGACGTGTGATGTCGGGCAAAAGGACAAAAAGGCGAAGACAAAACGAGGAGGGTGAAATAATGGAAAGCATTTTAGGAGTACGATGAAAAACAGGTCTATCGATTTAGATTTTTTTAAAAAGCAATTTTTTCAAAAATTATGAGAGACCATCAAAGTCGATTATTCAAAAGATTTTTTTAGGAGAGCCATTAGAATTTCAAAATTGGAAATATATTCTAAAGGACAATTTTTCCAAGGACGAACGTGATTCTTTTAAAGAAAATTTTGTCAATGTATCGATATGGAATTTTAAAGAATTATACTCAAATCTAAATTTTTTAGAATTTTTCTTATCAATCATTAGATTTCCAAACTTGAATTTTTTTTCAGAATATTTTTTAAGAAACCAATGACTTTCAAATGAATTAATTTTCAGAATAATTTTCAAAGGAACCTGGATTCTTTCAGAATAATTGTCAAAGGACCATCAGGGCTTCATATTATTTTTAAGATATTTTTCAAAGAATCTTCAAATCTACATATTTTTTATAGATTACTTGTCATTACCCTGTATACATTGAAGAATCGATTTTGAAATTTTTTTAAAGCGCATTTTTTTAAAAAAAATTCTGAGAGACCATCAAAAGTCGATTATTTAAAGTTTTTTTTTAGGATAACCATTAGAATTTCCAAAATTGGAAATATTTTCCAAAGGACAGTTTTCCCAAGTACAAACGTGATTCTTTTAAAGAAAATTTTGGCAATGTATCGACATGGAATTTTAAAGAATTTTACTCAAATCTGATTTTTTTCAATTTTTTTTTTTTTATCAATTTCCAAACTTCAATTTTTTCAGAATATTTTTCAAGAAACAAATGACTTTCAAACGAATTTTTTTCAGAATATTTTTCAAAGGACCATCAGGGCTTCATATTATTTTTAAGATATTTTTCAAAGAATCTTCAAAGCTTCATATTTTTTATAGATTACTTTTCATTACCTTGTATACATTGAAAAATCGATTTTGAAATTTTTTTTTAAAGCGCAATTTCAAAAAAAAAAAAAATCTGAGAGACCATCAAAAGTCGATTATTTAAAGATTTTTTAGGAGAGCCATTAGAATTTCAAAATTGGAAATATTTTCCAAAGGACAGTTTTCCCAAGTACAAACGTGATTCTTTTAAAGAAAATTTTGGCAATGTATCGACATGGAATTTTAAAGAATTTTACTTAAATCTGATTTTTTTCAATTTTTTTTTTTATCAATTTCCAAACTTCAATTTTTTTCAGAATATTTTTCAAGAAACAAATGACTTTCAAACGAATTTTTTTCAGAATATTTTTCAAAGGACCATCAGGGCTTCATATTATTTTTAAGATATTTTTCAAAGAATCTTCAAAGCTTCATATTTTTTATAGATTACTTTTCATTACCTTGTATACATTGAAAAATCGATTTTGAAATTTTTTTTTAAAGCGCAATTTCAAAAAAAAAAAAAAATCTGAGAGACCATCAAAAGTCGATTATTTAAAGATTTTTTAGGAGAGCCATTAGAATTTCAAAATTGGAAATATTTTCCAAAGGACAGTTTTCCCAAGTACAAACGTGATTCTTTTAAAGAAAATTTTGGCAATGTATCGACATGGAATTTTAAAGAATTTTACTCAAATCTGATTTTTTTCAATTTTTTTTTTTTATCAATTTCCAAACTTCAATTTTTTCAGAATATTTTTCAAGAAACAAATGACTTTCAAACGAATTTTTTTCAGAATATTTTTCAAAGGACCATCAGGGCTTCATATTATTTTTAAGATATTTTTCAAAGAATCTTCAAAGCTTCATATTTTTTATAGATTACTTTTCATTACCTTGTATACATTGAAAAATCGATTTTGAAATTTTTTTTTAAAGCGCAATTTCAAAAAAAAAAAAAATCTGAGAGACCATCAAAAGTCGATTATTTAAAGATTTTTTAGGAGAGCCATTAGAATTTCAAAATTGGAAATATTTTCCAAAGGACAGTTTTCCCAAGTACAAACGTGATTCTTTTAAAGAAAATTTTGGCAATGTATCGACATGGAATTTTAAAGAATTTTACTCAAATCTGATTTTTTTCAATTTTTTTTTTTATCATTTTCCAAACTTCAATTTTTTCAGAATATTTTTCAAGAAACAAATGACTTTCAAACGAATTTTTTTCAGAATATTTTTCAAAGGACCATCAGGGCTTCATATAATTTTCAAAATATTTTTTTAAAGAATCTTCAAATCTACATATTTTTTATAGATTACTTTTCATTACCCTGTATACATTAAAGAATCGATTTTGAAATTTTTTAAAGCGCAATTTAAAAAAAAAAATTCTGAGAGACCATCAAAAGTCGATTATTTAGAGTTTTTTTAGGAGAGTCATTAGAATCTCAAAATTGGAAATATTTTCCAAAGGGCAATTTTCCCAAGGACGAACGTGATTCTATTAAAGAAAATTTTGGCAATGTATCGACATGGAATTTTAAAGAATTTTACTCACATCTAATTTTTTTAGAATTTTTTTTATCAATCATTAGATTTCCAAACTTGAGTTTATTTCAGAATATTTTTCAAGGAACCAATGACTTTCAAACGAATTAATTTTCAGAATATTTTTCAAAAGAGCATCTGACATTAAAACTTGGATTCTTTCAGAATAATTTTCAAAGAACCATCAGGGATTCATATTATTTTTAAAATATTTTTCAAAGAATCTTCAAAGCTTCATTTTTTTATAGAATTTTTTTTTTATCAATCATTAAATTTCCAAACTTGAATTTTTCAGAATATTTTTCAAGGACCCAATGACTTTCAAACGATTTTTTTTTCAGAATATTTTTCAAAGCAGAATCTGACTTAAAAACTTGGATTTTTTCAGAATCATTTTCAAAGGACCATCAGGGCTTCATATTATTTTTAAAATATTTTTCAAAGAATCTTCAAAGCTTCATATTTTTTATAGATTACTTTTCATTACCCTGTATAAATTGAAGAATCGATTTAGAAATTTTTTAAAGCTCAATTTAAAAAAAAAAAATCTGAGTTACCATCAAAAGTCGATTATTAAAGTTTTTTTTTGGAGAGCCATTAAAATTTCAAAATTGGAAATATTTTCCAAAGAACAATTTTCCCAAGGACGAACGTAATTGTTTTAAAGAAAATTTTGTCAATGTATCGATATGGAATTTTAAGGAATTTTTTTCAAATCTGAATTTTTTTTTGAATTTTTTTATCAATCATTAGATTTCCGAACTTGAATTTTTTCAGAATATTTTTCAAGGAGCAAATGACTTTCAAACGAATTTTTTTCAGAATACTTTTCAAAGGAGCATCTGACATTAAAACTTGGATTTTTTTAGAATAATTTTCAAAGGACCATCAGGGCTTCATATTCTTTTTAAAATATTTTTCAAAGAATCTTCAAAGCTTCATATTTTTTATAGATTACTTTTCATTACCCTGTACACATTGAAGAATCGATTTTGAATTTTTTTTTAAAGCGCAATTTAAAAAAAAAAATTCTGAGAGACCATCAAAAGTAGATTATTTAAAGATTTTTTTTAGGAGAGCCATTAGAATTTCAAAATTGGAAATATTTTCCAAAGTACAATTTTTCCAAGGAGGAACGTGATTTTTTTAAAGAAAATTTGGTCAATGTATCGATATGGAATTTTAAAGAATTTTACTCAAATCTTGCATTTTTTCAGAATATTTTTCAAGGAACCAATGACTTTCAAATGAATTAATTTTCAGAATAATTTTCAAAGGAGCATCTGACATTAAATCTTGGATTCTTTCAGAATAATTTTCAAAGGACCATCAGGGCTTCATATTATTTTTAAAATATTTTTTAAAGAATATTCAAAGCTTCATATTTTTATAGATTACTTTTCATTACCCTGTATACATTGAAGAATCGATTTTGAAATTTTTTTAAAGCGCAATTTAAAAAAAAAAAAAATCTGAGAGACCATCAAAAGTGGATTATTTAAAATTTTTTTTAGGAGAGCCATTAGAATTTCAAAACTTGGAAATATTTTCCAAAGGAAAAATTTACCAAGGACGAACGTGATTCTTTAAAAAAAAATTTGACAATGTATCGATATGGAATTTTAAGGAATTTTACTCAAATCTGAATTTTTTTAGAATTTTTTTTTATCAATCATTAGATTTTCAAACTGGATTTTTTTCAGAATATTTTTCAAGGAACAAATGACTTTCAAACGAATTTTTTTCAGAATATTTTTCAAAAGAGCGGCTGACATTAAAATTTGGATTTTTTCAGAATCATTTTCAAAGGACCATCAGGGCTTCATATTATTTTTAAAATATTTTTCAAAGAATCTTCAAAGCTTCATATTTTTTATAGATTTTTTTTTATCAATCATTAGATTTCCAAACTTGAGTTTTTCTCAGAATATTTTTCAAGGAGCAAATGACTTTCAAACGAATTTTTCAGAATATTTTTCAAAGGAGCATCTGATATTAAAACGTGGATTCTTTCAGAATAATTTTCAGAGGACCATCAGGGCTTCATATTTTTTTTAAATATTTTTCAAAGAATCTTCAAAGCTTCATATTTTTTATAGATTTTTTTTTTATCAATCATTAGATTTCAAAACTTGAGTTTTTTTCAGAATATTTTAAAAAATTTTCGGAATATTTTAAAAAATTTTACTCAAATCTAAATTTTTTAGAATTTTTTTTATTAATCATTAGATTTCAAAACTTGATTTTTTTTTTCAGAATATTTTTCAGGGAGCAAATGACTTTCAAACGAATTAATTTTCAAAATATTTTTTTTTTTTTGTTTTCTGACATTAAAACTTGGATTTTTTCATAATAATTTTCAAAGGACCATCAGAGCTTCATATTATTTTTAAAATATTTTTCAAAGAATGTTCAAAACTTCATATTTTTTATAGATTACTTTTCAAAGAACTATCTACCATGTATGCTATGAAGAATCTTATCCAAAGGACCATCATGACGTCATATCCTTTTTATACCCTTAACCATATGACTAAAGAGGGTATATACCATTTAATATATACCTCATCGAAATAACGGCTTTAGACTCTAAGTCTCTTTGAACGTTTCAAGATATTTGGAGTCGATCTGGAGATGTCCGTTCGTCTGTCTGGCTGGTGCGCACTATAACCCTCGAAAGGGAGTATCCTATTTGGTCCACACTTGGTAAAACGTAATATTATTATCAAACTTTGATCGAGTTCGGAGATGGGCAACATCGGTCTACACCTTCTGGTACCTCCCCCACAAAAGTTCGACATTTTCCGAAAAATACTTGTTTGCACAGAAAGAGAAGGGATAATCCGATTTTGCTTTGCAACTCCGAATATGTGCGTTAGTGCTAAGACAGGTGCGAAAATGGACAGTATCGGTCCACTCAATGAAGTACTTCCCCCACAAAAGGTTAAAATTTGGAATAATTATAACTCCTATAAAATGTGATATAAAAGTCCGATTATCTCAAATTACACTCATCAAAATATTTTTATTAACACAAGGTCTGGTGTGAAAATGAAATAAATCGGTTCACTCCTTCTGATACCTCACCCACAAAGGGCCAAAATATTGAATATTCATGAAGCTTATAAAACACGAAATTAACGTTCGATTCCATTGAGACTTGCCACATCTCAATATTTCTATCAACACAAGAATTCTTATAATGGTGGTAGAGATCGGACCATTCCTTCTGGTACCTCCCCACAAAGGATGAATATTTTGAATAACCAAGACGATCATAAATACCGATAGAAGCATTCCGTTCTCTTCAAATAACACATATCAAAATATTTTTATTAACTCAAGGTCTGGTGGGAATATGGAATATATCGGGGTACTCCTTCTGGTACCTCCCCTCAGCAAAAGGGACAAACTTTTGAATATTCATGAAGCTTATAAAACACGAAATTAACATCCGATTCCATTCGGACGATTCGATTCGGAGATATGGCACATCTCAATATTTCCATCAACGCTAGATCTGTTATTAAGACTGTAGAAATCGGACAATTTTTTCTGGTACCTTCCCCTCAAAGGGTCAAAATTTTGAATAATCAAAGCGATCATAAATACCGAAATAAGCATCCGGCTCTCTTCAAATAGCACACATCAAAATATTTTTATTAACCCAAGGTCTTGTGAAGCTTATAGAACACGAAATTAAGATTCGATTCGATTCAGACTTGACACATTTCAGTATTTCTATCAACACAAGAAATGTTATAAAAATGGTAGAGATCGGACCATTTATTCTGGTACCTTCCACTCAAAGGGTCAAAATTTTTAATAACCAAATACGGTCATAAATACCGAAATAAGCATCCAGTTCTCTTCAAATAGCATACATCAACATATTTTTATTAACCCAAGGCCTGGTGGAAATATGGAATATATCGGGGTACTCCTTCCGGTACTTCCCCCAAGTAAAGGGACAAAATTTTGAATATTCATGAAGCTTATAAAATATGAAATTAACATCCTATTCCATACGGACGATTCGATTCGGAAATGTATCAATCTCAATATTTCCATCAACGCAAGATGGCTGTTATTAAGAATGTAGAAATCGGATCATTTCTTCTGGTACCTCTCCCACAAAGGGTCAAAATTTTGAATATTCATGAAGCATATAAAACACGAAATTAACATCCGATTCCATTCGGACTTGGCACATCTCAATATTTCCATCAACACAAGATCTGTTATTAAGATGGTAGAGATCGGATGATTTCTTCTGGTACCTCCCCCAACATAGGGTTCAAAATTTTTAAAAACAAAACACCAAAAGAAAGCGATATAAGCATCCAACTTTATTCAAATTTCACAGATACACATAGATTCATATGAGGTCGTCTTTCCTCAAAGACCTCTAAGCAGGTCGATTTTATATGGGTCCTCCAAGGGGGTAGTCATTCATAGAAGACCTTAAATAGTGGATCTTAAAAAAATTTCACATATAATAACAAGTAAAAAAACAGTAAGTTCGGCCGGGCCGAACTTTGAATACCCTCCACCAGTTGTAACGAATTTGAAAATATAAAAAAAAATAAAATCCTCAAAAAAATCTGTTAAAATTTTAAAAATACCGAATATAGCCATTATATTGGGGTCTATACGACGTGGACCTACATAGGCATTGTTTGTCATAAGCCATTACCATATTCAAATTCGAAACCTGAAATAAACGGCGAATAATGTAGCTAAAATCAACAAAATATCGTATAGAGGGAGGTACCGTTATATCGTAGCTGTGCGAAGACCTGGACCAGCATAGACAATTTTCTGTCACAGGCTATAGCATCCATTACGAACTTCAAATACGACATATCAAACGATTTTGGTGGGTATTGTACCCACCGAATATAGAGAGGTACTAATATATGCGGCCTATACGAAGACCTGGACCTGCATAGGTAATTATCTGTCACGGAATGTATTCCCATTACGGACTCTAAATACGAAATTTGAAACAATTCCGGTGAATAATGACACTAAAATCATCAAAATACCGAAAATCGGGAGGTACCGTTATATGGGGGCCATACGAAGACGTGGACCTGCACAGACAATTTTCTGTTTTAGGCTGTAGTACCTTTTTCGAAATTCAAATACCAAACTTGAAACAATTCCGGTGAATAATGTCGCTTAAATTATTAAAATACCGAATATCGGGAGTTACCGTTATATGGGGGCTATATGATAACATTGACCTACATGGCCCATTTACGAACCTGCCTACTGGAAAAATAAACACGTGTGCAAAATTTTAACCTTCTATCTCAATTCGTTCGAAAGATAGCGTGATTGTAACAGACAGACGGACTGACAGACTGACGGACATGGCTAAATCGAGTTAGAATTTTACGCTGATCAAGAATATATATACGTTGTTGGGTCTAAGATCATTATTTCGATGAGTATGGTGGAGGGTATAAAAAACTGTACAAAAGTTCCATAGAAAATTCCTATATGAATGTGTAGAGAATATCAAAGATCTTCTCTCCTCTCCCATACGACCCTCATTTTCTCTCTTTCGACTTTTTTCCTTGCCATCCTGCAGTGTTGAAATATTTCCCTCAAGTCACATCACGTATTTGTCGCCAATACATTTTCATAGACTTCTTTGTAATCTTCGAACAAATTGTCTGCATAATGAAGTCGCCAACTCGAAAGTAGAAAAACAGGACAACAAGTTGGATTGCTCATTTTCACTTACTTACATTTGTGTGTGTGTGTGCATGTGTGTTTCTCTCTCTCTCCCTCGCACCCTTTCTCTTTGGCCTTTTAACTCCAACAAGTATAACTTCACATAGTCTACAATTAGCCATTCGTTATGACACGCACGTGAGTATCGCCGGCATGGTAGGTAGGCATTGACCTCCCTCTCCCCTCCCACCAATTGGAGAGAGAGAGAACCCAGAATGCTGAGGCATGCATACAGACCGTGTCTGCTTATAATGCATTTATCGAGTTCAGAGGTGGCTAATAAATTTGAATATTAATTGTCACGCTCACACAGACATACCATAAGTCTGTGGTTTGTTGCTCACCAGCTAACCGGCCATTGGCTGTATGGCAGACTGGTTGGCTGGCTGGCTGGCAGGATGGTCACGCACGGCCATACATGTGCCGATGCCATGCTCATCTTCTGCAGCGTTTTTTTTTTCCTGGAATTGCATTACTGTGCATTTCTTGTCTCGTGAGATTGCCTCGTTATAATTAACGCTTGATTTTTTCGTTCTCGTTATCAACCCCCGGTTCCGGTTTCCTTTGCTGTTGCAAATTACACACACACAAGTATAGTTGGCCGGCATGCACTTTTAACCTTTGCAATCTGGAGAATGTGGTTTATTGATGAAACATTAAAAAAAAGGATATAACATGACATTGTTCGAATCCCTTAAATTAAAAATAATGGAATGGAAAAATGGTTTAAGGATAATCATTACACGCTAACAGGGATATTATCAAGCCCATGAAAAGGGCAATTGTGGTTAATGAGATGGCCAAGGAAATTATGGTTCGGCATTTTACGAAGAAGTGGTATTAATTCATTAGACGAACAGGCATAATGTGTCCCGGCAGGATGAAAAGAAAAAATATATAAATATGAATAAAACATGTGGACATAACTTCCACCAAGGCAGCCCCGTCCGACGGTCTCACACCATTAACTGGCGCTTAATTATTATTTGAACGTTTTTTTTTTTTTTTTGTTTTATTTTTTTTTTTTTTTCAATTCGGGCAATTATAAAATCAAAAGTTTGCAATTGATTGGCAATTGTATGCAGGTTTTTTTTTTTTTTTGGGTTTGCGTTTGCAGCAGAATTTTTGCTGAGCTATGCACTAATTTCTCAATCATTCTACCCAAAAGCCAACGAACATCAATGTAATCAGTCAAGCGGTCAAAATGAACAGGAAGCCAGGCCACCGCATGGACAATGGCAGAAAGTTGAAACCAGGCAAATGAGGGGAAGCATTGAACGAATATCGGAAATGTGAATTTTAAAAGGACCTGAAAGATTTCTAACTTTTCAAATTTTTCAAAAAAAAAAAAAATATTTTTGAGAGGCTTATTGGTCGTTTAAAATGTCCTTCAAAGCATCCAAAAAATTTAATTGTCCTTGATCTTAAAAAATCCACACTAACCCATAGTACTTTGAAAAAATTTCTATAAAAATATTTTTTGAAGGACTCGTAAAAAATCCTTTGGAAGACTAATAGTCCTTTAAAACAATGCTGAAAAATTTTGGGTTTGGAAGACCTAAATTCGTAAGAAAACATCACTAAAAATCGAATTTTAAGAGATTTTAAGTCCTTTGAAAAAATCCAAAAAAAATTGGTTTTTGGAAAATTTAAAGTCCTACGAAATAATCCTTAAAAATCAAGTTCTGGAGGATTTAAAGTCCTTTGAGAAGATTCTTTAAAATTTGTGGTCTTGCAATCCACTTTTTGAGGACTTGTAGTCCTTTGGAAAAAACTCTAAAAATGGAAGGTTTATAGTCCTTTAAGTCCTTTCTTATGGGTCATTAAAAATGTCCTTCAAAGCATTCAAGTTTGGGAGGTCTAATTGTCCTTGATCTTAAAAAAATCCACCCTTACCCATAGTCCTTTGAAAAAGTCTCTAGAAATATAATCTGAAGGTCTCGTAGAAAATCCTTTGGAAGACAATAGTCCTTTGAAACAATGCTGAAAAATGTTGAGTTTGACCTAGACCTAAATTCCTAAGAAAACATCACTTAAAATCGAATTTTAAAAGATTTAGAGTCCTTTGAAAATAAAATCCTAAAAAAACCTGGTTTTTGGAAAATTTAAAGTCCTACGAAATAGTCCTTAAAAATCAAGATTTGGTAGATTTAAAGTCCTTTGAGAAGATTCTTAAAAATTTTTGGTCTTGCAATCCACTTTTTGAGGACTTTTAGTCCTATGGAAAAGACTTAAAAAATGGAGGATTTATAGTCCTTTAAGTCTTTTCTTATTGGTCATTTAAAATGTCCTTCAAAGCATCCAAGTTTGGGAGATCTAATTGTCCTTGATCTTAAAAAATCCACACTTATCCATAGTCCTTTAAAAAAATCTTTAGAAAAATATTTTTTGAAGGACTAAAAGCCCTTGGCAAAAATTCTAAAAAAAATCTAGTTTTGCAAGTCATAATGTTCTTGAATAAAATTTTAATAAAAACGAGTTTTGAAGTCTTTAGACTTAAAGTCCTAGGAAAAAATCTGAAAAAAATTGAGTTTTGGAGGATTTATAGTCCTTTAAAAAATATCCTTAAAAATTCTGGTTTCGGAAGACTTATTGTCCTTAGAATAAATCTTTATACAATCCACTTTTTGCGGCCTAGTCCTTTGAAAATTTCATCGATTATAGTGCTTTGAAGAAGTCATAAAAATAAACATTTTGGAGGACTTATAGTCCATTTGAAAAATCCTTACAAATTCTGGTGTTGGACGTCCTATAGTTCTTTGAATTGATGCTTACACAATCCGCTTTTTGATGACTTATAGTCCTTTTAAAACTTCCTTAACTATGGTCCATTGATTTTTTTTAAATACACGTTTTGGAGGATTTTTAGACCTATAAACAAATCCTTTAGAATCTATATTTAGGAAGGCAAATAGTCGTTTAAAAAAAAATTCTTAAAATTTTTTATGGTGGAAGATATAAAGTCCTAGAAAAAAATTCTTTAAAAGTCGAGTTTTGGATTTTGGAGAATTTATAGTCCATCGAAAAAGTCCTTTAAAATTCTAATTCCTAAAAAGTCGAGTTTAGGAGAATTTATGGTCCATCGAAAAAATCCTTCAAAATTCTTATTTTGAAAGACTTAAAATCCTGCGAAAAAATCCTTATACAGTCCACTTTTTAGGGCTTATAATAGTTTAAAACTATAGTCCTTTAAAAATTTGTTTAAGCCTATAGTCCTTTTGAAAAGTTATTTGAATAAATCCTTATACAATCCACGTTTTAAGGACTTATAGACCTTGGAAAACCTCCTTAAATATAGTCCTTTGGAAAAGCCTTTAAAAATCTCATATTTTGAAGACTTCTAGTTCTTTGAATAATATTGACTTATAGCCCTTTGAAAACCTCCTTAACTATAGTCCTTTGAAAAAAAAAAAACTTTACAAATCCCATGTTTTGAAGGACTTATAGCCCTTTGAATAAATTCTTTTACAATCCACGTTTTAAGAACTTATAGTCCTTTGAAAACCTCCTTAACCATAGTCCTTTAAAAAAGTCTTTAGAAATCCACGTTGTATAGGGCTTATAGTCTTTTGAAAACGCTCGTAACTAAATCCTTTGGAAGACGAACTTATAGCCCTTTGAAAACCTCCTTAAATATAGTCCATTGAAAAAACCTTTACAAATCCCATATTTTGAAGGACTTATAGTCCTTTGAATAAATTCTTATACATTATTGAAAATCAAATTTTACAGAATTTAGAGTCCTTTGAAAAAAAAAACCTAAAAAATCTTTTTTTTTTTTTTTTTTTTTGAAAATAATCTTTAAAAATAAAGTTTTGGAGGATTTAAAGTCCTTTGAGAAGATTCTTTAAAATTGTTGGTTTTGCAAGATTTTTAGTGCTTTGAATAAATCCTGTAAAATCCACTTTTTCAGGACTTGTAGTCCTTTGGAAAAGATTCTAAAAATGGAGGATTTATAGTCCTTTATGTGTTTTCTTTTGAAAACATCCCTAAACAATCCACATTTTGGAGGAACTTATTTGGAGGACTTTGAAAAAATCTTTAAAAAGTCCACGGTTTGGTAGGCATCCAAAAAAATACTTAAAAATTCCACGTTATGGACGAGCTTTGAACCATCCTTAAAAAGTCCACATTACCTTTAAGAAAACTCTATTTTTGAAGACTCACAGTCGTTTGAAAGCCTCCTTATATATAGTCTTTTCAAATAGTCTTGAAACCTACACTTTTTGTAGGGCTTATAGTCCTTTGTTTGGAAGACCTCGGAAAAATACTTAAAAATTCAACGTTATATAGGTCTTACAGTCCTTTAAAATAATCCTTAATCCAAAAATTTATTGGAAAATCCACGTTTGGAAGGATAAATTGTTCTTCAAAAACTTATTGAAAAAATCCACGTTTGGAAGGATAAATTGTCCTTCAAAAATTTTTTGGAAAAATCCACGTTTGGAAGTATAAATTGTCCTTCAAAAATATATTGAAAAAATCCACGTCTGGAAGGATAAATTGTCCTTCAAAAATGTATTGAAAAAATCCACGTTTGGAAGGATAAATTGTCCTTCAAAAATTTATTTAAAAAATCCACGTATTGAAAGATAAATTGTCCTTCTAAAATTTATTAAAAAAAAATTCACGTCTGGAAGGATAAATTGTCCTTCAAAAATTTAAATAAAAAATCCACGTTTGGAAGAATAAATTGTATTTGAAAAATCCACGTTTGAGAGGACCAATCGTCCTTCAAAAATTTATTTAAAAATGCTCGTTTGGGAGGACCAATCGTTCATCAAAAAATTATTCTAGAAATCCATGTTTGGGAGGACCAAATGACCTATAAAAATGAATTTTAAAATCCACATTTGGCAGGATAAATAATTTTTCAAAAATTTATTTTAAAAATCTACGTTTGGCAGGATACAAAATTTTTCAAAAATTTATTTTAAAAATCCACATTTTAAAGGACAAATTGTCAATCAATAATCTATTTTAACGTGGAGCGAGAGACAAATTATCCTTCAAAAATATAATTAAAAATGTTACCTTTACCTTCTAAATTGTCCTTAAAAATGTTATTTAAAAATTCACGTTTGGGAAGAACTTCTATAAATTTATTCAAAAAATTCAGGTTCGGAAGGACAAATTGTCCTTCAAAAATGTATTTAAAAAATCCTCATTTGGTGAATCAATCTACGTTCTAAAAATTATTTTAAAAAATCCAAGTCCTTTGGAAAGAAACCCTTCAAAAATCAACTTTTTACGGAAAACATGGTCCTTTCGGAAATGAAAAAATTCTCATAGTCCTTTTAAACATCACTAATCGCCGAAAATGCAATCCTGAAATTTCTGTTGCCACAGACGGCCAGAGTAGCATAGCTCAATGATGTTGTAATTTAGCCATTAAATCTGTTGCCACCAAAAAGGACGACCAATATGGATGGTTACTGCTTACTGGCTACTAGCTGTCCCTGGGCCCGGCATCAATTTGATGCAAATGACCAGGCAAGCATAACATTTGGGTGGGGCCTTCATCCGCATCGTAATCGTTTTGGTTGATGGTGGTCATAAAATGCCAACACAACACTTTCTGGCGATGGCAGAAAACGAGCCATTCGGTGTTTTAATTTTATCAGTAAGTGGATGTGTGTGTGTGTGTGAGTGTGCATGTTTGGCTGAGTTGGTGCAACGCACATGTCGGATATGGTCGGTCATGTTGCATGTCAATTGGAAGAAAGGAAGAGGTAGAACGATTTTTTCGTGTTTAATTTTTTGTGGGGCATGGAATTGCAGGATAATAGGGTGTTAGAGATTTCCAAATGTTTAAGAATTATTTTTCAAAGATTGCCAAAGCTCGTGGATTTTTTAACTATTTTTAAATATTTGCAAGGCTCGTGGATTTTTTTTAAATTATTTTTAACAAGTTGCAGGGCTCGTGGATTTTTTAAGAATTATTTTTAACTCGTGGATTTACTAAAAATTATTTTCAAATAGTTGCAAGGCTCGTGGATTTTTTAAAAATTATTTTCAAATAATTGGAAGGCTCGTGGATTTATTAAAAATTATTTTCAAATAGTTGCAAGGCTCGTGGATTTTTTAAAAATTATTTTCAAATAGTTGCAAGGCTCGTGGATTTATTAAAAATTATTTTCAAATAGATGCAAGGCTCGTGGATTTATTAAAAATTATTTTCAAATAGTTGCAAGGCTCGTGGATTTATTAAAAATTATTTTCAAAAAAATTGGAAGGCTCGTCGATTTATTAAAAATTATTTTCAAAAAATTGGAAGGCTCGTCGATTTATTAAAAATTATTTTCAAACAGTTGCAAGGCTCGTGGATTTATAAAAAAATATTTTCAAATACTTGCAAGACTCGTGGATTTATTAAAAATTATTTTCAAATAATTGCAAGGCTAGTGGATTTATTAAAAATTATTTTCAAATGATTGCAAGGCTCGTGGATTTATTAAAAATTATTTTCAAATAGTTTCAAGGCTATTGGATTATTTAAAAATTATTTTATTTTTTTAACGATTTTATAATTATTTTTTGTTTTAAATTATTTTAAGGTTTATTTTTTAGATAATTTCAAATCTTGTGGATTTTTTTAATTTTAAATATTAAATTTTATTCCAAAATGATCGGGAAATGCATGTTTTGAGTATTTATTTACCCAGTGCTTCTTTTAATTTTAACTAGATTTGTGGATCTTTAAAATTATTTTTAAAAATATTTTCAAATCCCAACGTTTTTTTTAATTATTTCCTTAGTATTAAATATTTAAAGATAAATATTTTTAAGGATATTTGGGGGATGGAGGAGTTTATACATAATTTTTGAAAAATTGAGAGACTCTTGTATATTTTAAAATATTTTTTAATTGTTTCAAAGTTTTGTGGAATTTCTACAATTATTTTCCTAATATTTTAAAGGCTCCTGGATATTAAAAAAAAACTATTATTTTAAATATTTGAAAGCTCGTGGATTTTTAAAAGACTCTTGGATTTTAAAAAATAACTTTTTAAATATTTTAAAGCCTCGTGGACTTTTAAAAATATTTTTTCAAATATTTCAAAGACTCGTGAATTTTAATAAATAACTTTTTAAACATTTTAAAGCCTCGTGGATTTTTAAAAATATTTTTTTACACATTTTAAAGCCTCGTATATTTTAAATATTCTTTTAAAAATTTTAAAGGCCCTTTGGATTTTTAAAAATATTCTTTTAAATATATTAAAGCCTCGTGGATTTTTTAAAAATGTTCTATTAAATATTTTTTAAGCATCGTGGATTTTTAAAACTATTCATTTAAAAATTTTAAAGCCTCGTGGATTTTAAAAAAATATTTTTTTTAAATATTTTAAAGATTTTAAAAAATATTTTTCTAAATATTTTAGTGGCTCTTGGATTTTTTAAAATATTGTCTTGAACATTTTAAGGGCTTGTGGATTTTTAAAAATATTCTTTCAAACATTTTAGAGCCTTGTGGATTTTTTTAAATAATCTTTTCAATACTTTGAAGGCCCTTGGGTTTTTTTTTTAAATATTCTTTTAAATATTTTGAAGCCTCTTGGATTTTTAAAAATGTTCTATTAAATATTTTTTTAAGCACCGTGGATTTTTAAAAATGTTCTTTTAAACATTGTAGAGGTTCGTGGTTTGAGAGTTTTCCCATAATAATATGTCCACCCTAGTTCTCGAACATGCATGCGTATCCCCTTTCCTCTACATGTGATTGCAATTATTGAAACACTTCAGTTTTTGTTTTGTTTTTTTTTTTTTTTGGTTTCTGGGGCCCTGTAATAGGAAGTGAATTTTGGCATTTTGTGGCAAATGTATTTCGGGGATACTTGTTTTCCTCTGCTCCTGGAAACACATGCACAACAACAAAAGGGAAAAAGAAAAAAAAGAACATTGTATATCCTATACATGGACCAACATGGCTGTACCATTTCCGTATTCAGTGTCCATTTGAGGTGTACACACAGCTACATAACATATCGGTTTGAATATTTTCAAAACGACCTCGTTCTGATAGTTTTAATCCTGTTTACATACATTGTTATGTATGGCTTTATTTTTAGAAACAACTTCATGTAGTTGTTTGGATTTTGTTGTAGTTGTTTGTGTTGTTTTTCCTCTTAAAGCGAAATTTTCATTTCATGTCAATGGAAAAATCGGACAGACTTAGATATAGTTTTAACAGGTTTTGGGTTTTTTTTTTTTGAAAACGTTCTTGACACATTGAAGCGTAAAATTAATCGTGGCAGCCAGGTTTTGTTGTGGAATGGCGAGAAAAGTTGTTGCTACACCGAGAACCAATAGATAAATTTTATTAGGCATTGGGTACAAATAAAAAATATTTTTCTATCAATATCAATAACCAAGTTTTGCCTAAAATCCTCAACTCCCATCTCACCTCTCATATCTAGCTTCCACCCCACGATTTCGTAATGACTACCCTAATCCGTTAATTTCTTAATATTCCTCCAAGATTCCAACATAAATTCTCCCAAAACATAGAGGATCTCCTTGAACTTTGTGCAATTTTTCACTGTCATCGTTACGCACGACTGCAACTTATGAAGCTACGAACAAATCCTTTAACTACTAATTAAGTTTTAAAAACTTTCGCCAAAAACAGGAAGTTCATTAATATTTATAGGATATTTCATAGAAAATGAAACGAACCAAAAAAAGAAAGGCCGACTAAGGAGAACCAAAACGAATGAAATGCATTTTTAACATTTATTCGAGAGAAATGAAATGAAACGAATAAAACACCAAGGAAACCAAAACTGCACTAGACCAGAACAAAAGGACTCAAATTAATTTATCACTCACTACAAGGATTCAATACAATGGCTGAGGATGGGGTGAAAAAAAACGAATAGAAAGGCAAGTGAGAAAAAGGGATAAAGCTCCGTTAAGTCGACCTACAGAGATGCTGCTTTAAATATCAGTCTGGTATCAGAAGAGAACCGCACCAGGGTCTTCTGAGTTGGGAACGTAATATATTTGCTGCATTCTAAAAAAAAAAGGTCACGTGAGATATTTCGATCAATGCCTTAACATACTCAGATGTCCAAAAAAATGATCGCGAAATTCAAAGCAAACCAATTTCAATTAGAGTTTTCCCAATTAACATAATTAACTCTCACAAAAACATAAGTAGGTAAATTATGGGAGTTCTGGAACAACAATTAAAGAACCATTATATGGTTTCCGTTTGATGTAGCATAGACACACACACGTTATGTGATGACATGTTGGTGTCGCCCTATGTTCATTAGCAAGGACACAATCGCAGTAACATGTAGTGTAAGCCTGTGACTGAGATTGAAAGAATAGATGACACCCTGTGATCGTGATGTAAGTTCAGTCTGTTTACTCAAAGGACCAAGGCGAATTGAGAGAAAAATTTAGACAGTTGAAAATTTAGGAGTTAGAAAATAATTTTCTGTTTTTTTCTAAATTTTAGTAGAAAATATTTTTCAAAACTAGTTAGAAATGTCATTGGAGTTTTGAAAATTATTTCCAAATAAATAGAAGGCTCGTGGATTTAATAAAAAATATTTTCAAATAGTTGGAAGGCCTGGAAAATTATTAAAAATTATTTTCAAATAGTTGGAAGGCTTGGGAATTTATGAAATCTTTTTTTAATTTTTGAAGATTTGTGGATTTTTAAACATTATAATAGTTAAAAGGGGTGTGGATTAATTAACAATTATTTTTAAACAATTGGAAAGGTGTGGATGTTTAAAAAAATATTTTAAAATAGTTGGAAGTCTTGTGGATGTTTAAAATTTTTTTTTTCAAATATTAGGATGTCGTAGGGATTTACTAAAAATTATTTTCAAAAAGTTGGAAGGCTCATGGATTTTTTAAAAAAATTTATTCAAATATTTGGAAGGCTTAGGGATTTATTAAAAATTATTTTCAATGAGTATGAAGGTTTTGAGATTTTTGAAAAAATGTTTTCAAATTATTAGAAGGCTCATGGATTTATTAAAAATTATTTTCAAATAATTGAAGGGCTTGTGGATTTATTAAAAATTATTTTTAAATAATTGAAGTGCTCGTGGATTTATTAAAAATTATTTTCAAAATGTTGGAAGGCTCATGGATTTTTTAAAAAAATTATTTTCAAAATGTTGGAAGGCTCATGGATTTTTTAAAAAAAATTATTCAAATATTTGGAAGGCTGTATGAAGGTTTGGAGATTTTTTAAAAAAATGTTTTCAAATTATTAGAAGGCTGGTGGATTTATTAAAAATTATTTTCAAATAATTGAAGGGCTCGTGGATTTATTGAAAATTATTTTCAAATAATTGAAGTGCTCGTGGATTTATTAAAAATTATTTTCAAATAGTTGGAAGGTTCGGTGATTTAATAAAAATTATTTCCAAATAGTTGGAAGGTTCGGGGATTTATTAACTATTATTTTCTAATAACTGGAAGGCTTGGGGTTTTATTCAAAAATATTTTAAAATAATTGGAAGGCTTGGGGATCTATTAAAAAATATTTTCCAATAATTGGAACGCTCACGGATTTTTAAAAATTGTTTTCAAATAGTTTGAGGTGGATTTTTTAAAATCATTTTCAAATAGTTGGAAGTCTTGGGGATTTATTAAAATTTATTTTCCAACTTTTGGAAGGATTATGGATTTTTAAAAATGATTTTCAAGTAGTTGGAGGGTTGGGTTTTTTTTATTTTTTTTTTTTTTTTCAAATAGTGTAAAGTCTTGGGGTTTTATTAGAAATTATTTTCAAATAGTTCACAGGCTCATGGATTTTTAAAAAATATTTATTCAAATAGTTGGAAGTCTAAAGGATTTATTAAAAATTATTTTCAAAAAAATTGGAGGCTCGTGGATTTATAAAAAATTATTTTCAAATAATTGGAAGGCTGAGGATTTATTAAAAATTATTTTCAAGTGATTGGAAGGCTTGGGGATTAATTAAATTTTATTTTGATATAATTGGAAGGCTCGTGGATTTATTTAAAATTATTTTCAAACAGTTCGAAGGCTCGTGAATTTATTAACAATTATTTTCAAAGAGTTGAAAGGCTTGGGGATTTATTAAAAAATATTTTCGAGTAGCTGGAAAGATTATTAGTTACTAAAAATTATTTCCAAATACTTGGAAGATTTAGGGTTTTGTTAAGAATTATTTTCAAATAGTTGGAAATCTTGGGGATTTATTAAAAATTATTTTCAATTTGTTGGAAGAATCGCGGATTTTTAAAAATTATATTGAAATAATGGAGGGGGGTTTATTAAACATTATTCTCAAATAGTTGGAAGGCTTGGGGATTTTTTTAAAAATTATTTTCAAATAATTCGATGGCTTGTGATTTTTTTTTAAATTATTTTTAAATAATTGGAAGGCTCGTGTATTTATTAGAAATTATTTTCAAACAGTTGGAAGGCTCATGGATTTTTAAAAAATATGTATCCAAATAGTTGGAAGTCTAAGGGATTTATTAAAAATTTTTTTTCAAAAAATTGGAAGGCTCTTGGACTTAAAAACAATTATTTTGAAATAATTGGAAGGCTGGATTTATTAAAAATTATTATCAAACAGTTCGAAGGCTCGTGAATTTTGTAAGAATTATTTTCAAATAATTGAAAGGCTTGGGGATTTACTAAAAATTATTTTCGAGTAGTTGGAAAGCTTATTATTTAATACAAATTATTTCCAAATACTTGGAAGGCTTAGGGATTTGTTAAGAATTATTTTCAAATAGTTGGAAATCTTGGGGATTTATCAAAAATTATTTTCAGTTTGTTGGAAGAATCGTGGATAGTTTTAAAATTATATTGAAATAATTGAAAGTCTTGTGGATTTATAAAAATTATTTTAAAATAGTTTGAGGTGGACTTTTTTAAAATCATTTTCAAATAGTTGGAAGTCTTGGGAATTTATTTAAATTTATTTTCAATTTTTGGGAAGGATCGTGGTTTTTTAAAAATTATGTTCAATTATTTTCAAAATTATTTTAAATAGTTGAAAGTCTTGGGGATTTATTAGAAATTATTTTCAAATAGTTGGTAGCCTCATGGATTTTTAAAAAATATTTATTCAAATAGTTTGAAGTCTAAGGGATTTATTAAAAATTATTTTCAAAAAAATGGAAGGCTCGTGGATTTATTAAAAATTATTTACAAATAGTTGGAAGGCTTAAGGATCTATTAAAAATTATTTTTGAGGTTTTAGTAACAATTATTTTGATATAATTGGAAGGCTCGTGGATTTATTAAAAAATATTTTCAAACATTTCGAACGCTCGTGAATTTATTAAAAATTATTTTAAAAACATTTCGAAGGCTCGTGAATTTATTAAAAATTATTTTCAACAGGTAAAAGGCTCGTGGATTTAATTAAAATTATTTTGGAGTAGTTGTTGTATTAGATATTAAAAATTATTTCCAAGGCAAGGCTTAGGGATTTGTTAAGAATTATTTTCAATTAGTTGGAAATCTTGGGGATTTATTAACAATTATTTTCAAATTGTTGGAAGAATCGCGGATGAAATAATTGAATGTCTTGGGGATTTACTAAAAGTTAGTTTCAAACAGTTGGAAGGCTTGGGGATTTTTTAAAAATTATTTTCAAATAATTGGATGGTTCGCGAATTTTTTTTAAAATTATTTTCAAATGATTGGAAGGCTTGTGGAATTATTTAAAATTGTTTTCAAGTAGTTTTTCAACTCGGGGACTTTTTAAAAATTATTTTAAAATAGTTTTAAGGTTTGGGGATTAACTAAAATTTATTTTCAAATAATTGGAAGGCTTGGGGAATTATTAAATATTATTTTTAAATATTTGGAAGGCTTGGTTTTTTTTTTAATTATTTTCAAATAATCGGCAGGCTCGTGCATTCATAAAAAACTGTTTTCAAATAGTTTTCCAACTCGGGGATTTTTTAAAAATTATTTTTAAATAGTTTTAAGGTTTGGGAGTTAATTAAAATTTATTTTCAAACAATTGGAAGGCTTGGGGAATAATTAAAAATTATTTTCAAATAGTTGGAAGGAAGGAAGATTTGTTAACACTTTTTTATACCCTCCATAACCTTCCGAATGAAATGAAGTAGGTTGATAAAATTTTACTCAAATGTATATAATGTCTGCAGAACTTTTGGTATTGAAAATGGGCCATGTGGGTCCATGTTTTGGTATAGCCCCCATATAATGCTACCTCCCAATTTTCGGTATTTTGGTGATTTAAGCGACATTATTCACCGGAATTGTTTCAAATTTGGCATTTGAAGTTCCCAATGAATACTACAGAAAATTGTTTGTGCAGGTCCACGTGTTCGTATAGCCACCATATAACGGTACCTCCCGATATTCGGTATTTTGATGATTTTAGCGACATTATTCACCGAAATTGTTTCAAATTTGGTATTTGAAGTTCGCAATGAATACTTAAGCCTACGACAGAAAATTGTCTGTGCAGGTTCACGTCTTCGTATAGCTCCCATATAAGGGTATCCCCCGATATTTGGTATTTTGATGACCGATTTTTCCGATTTTTTTCTAAGTTTTGCATTTGAATATTGTAATGGCTTAGACAAAAGTTACATATGTAAGTTCATGTCGTCGTATAGACCCAAATATAACCTCTAAATTTGGTATTTTTAAAATTTTAACAGACTTCTTAACGGATTTTATTTTTCGCGTGGAGGGTATTTAAAGTTCGACCCGACCGAACTTACAGTCGTTCTCCTCAGCACCTAAATGCAATTTTTATGATTTTTTCCAATCCCCAACTCCATGAGTTTCAATTTATTAATATTTATATTTCCAGGCTTGTCCTCAATTATGTGACATATTGTATGACAAGTCTATAATACCCTTCATCCCTATCCAAGAAACTTTGCTTTAACCATACAGCAATTGCTCGAGAAATTGAATGTTTTGTTGACTGGCCGTTCGGCTGGCTGATGTTTCGAAATTTTCTTTTCTACGGAAGCTGGATGAAGTCATCAATGCCAATAAAAAAGGAAGAAAAAATAACGGAAGTAAAGAAAACTCTGCCACAGTTGATTTCATCAGAGATCAAAATGGTTAGAACAATTTCTCCACCCACGCCCCTTGCTCTTCTCCACCCACAATGTTTTTGGGGTTTGGGAAATCAACGCCTGATTGATTTCATTTAATGTACAATTTTCCAATTATTCTACCATCCGCTACCCCCATCCACACTCACACATTTCCAAAGACAATGGCAAAACATGAAGAGAATTTCTAGAATTTCCTGGGAAAAAAAATCAGCAATAAACGTTTACAAAAGATAACTGCGAATGTGGGAGAGGGAAAATTCAAAAAAAAAAAAAAAAAAAACTGAACGTTCACCAAATCCAGCCACATTTATTTTAACATAATGAGTTTTGTGGTAAATGGCAGCGTAATTTTTTGACCATTTATTTGTTGTTGTTGGTGCTGCCATTGTGGCTTAGTCAATGGCGTCAGGAATTGAAATGAATTGAGCCTAATTGCGGAAGTTATACGCTCGAGAATTAGTTTTATATATTAACTTTTGATATCCTCTTTTCTTTTTTGTGGCCTGCAATCATCTCCATTATTCGCCATTCGGTTTCTTTTGTTTCCTTTTTTAGCTCCTTGGAAGGGGAGGACGTGGGGAATGGTATTCCTTCGATTGTTACGTTCGACTTAATGTCGATTTAGCAGAGAATGAAATGTCGGAAACAATAGCTAATGAGGAAATGACATAATGTTGCTAAAGAGGAATGCCCTATCTTCGGTAAGGTTGGGTATGTTGGGGCGGAGAATATATTATATATAGGACATATTTTAAATATTCTTAAGGAATCTACGCCCCTTTCCAAAAATCAGAAATATAGAGCTAGCTTCAAAATATTTCTTTTTTTTAATTTTGAAAATCACTTTTTCGAGCTCAGGATATGCTTCAAATTAATTGTTTAAAAATCCATGTTTTTGGACCTGAGAATAGGCTACAAAATAACCTTTGCAAAATCCACGTTTTTGGAGCAGAGGATAGGCTTCAAAATAACTTTTGCCAAATTCACGTTTTTGGAGGCGAGGATAGGCTTCAAAATAATTTTTAGAAAATCCACGTTTTTGGAGCTAAGGATAGACTTCAAAAACATTTTTTTGGAGGATCCATTTTTTTTAGCTGAAGATAGTCTTCTAAATATTTTTTTTGTGGAAAATCCAAATTTTTGCACTGAAGTTAGGCTTCTAAATATTTTTTTTTTTTTTTTTTTTTGGAAAATCCAAATTTTTGGATCTGAGGATTTGCTTCAAAAAATATATTTTATAAATTTTTGAGAATAGGTTTTAAAATAACTTTTGCAAAATCCACGTTTTTGGAGCTGAGGATAAGTTTAAAAATAATTTTTGAAGTCTTCAAAATATTTTTTTGTGGAAAATCCAATTTTTTGCAGCTGAAGTTAGGCTTCTAAATATTTTTTTTTTTGGAAAATCCACATTTTTGGATCTGAGGATTTGCTTCAAAATATTTTTTTTTTTTTTTTTTTGAAAATATTTTGAGAATAGGTTTTAAAATAACTTTTGCAAAATCTGCGTTTTTGGAGCTAAGGATAGGCTTCAAAAATTTTTTGAAGGATCCATTTTTTTAGCTGAGGATAGTCTTCAAAATATTTTTTTTTTTGTTTTTTGTGGAAAATCCAAATTTTAGGAGATGAATTTAGCCTTCTATATATATATATTTTTTTTTTTTTTGGAAGGAGCTGAGGATAGGCTTCAAAATATTTTTTGGAAAATTTCACGTTTTTTTCCTGAGAATAGGTTTTTCTAGAAAATCCACGTTTTTGGCCCTACGAATATAGAGCCCGCAGTAGCCATTAAAACCAAACAATATCTCTCTCATATCTCTTTTGTAATTGCATTGTTGTGTCCCATCCCCTCTTCATTTTTCTTTTCACACAAAGTTTTTAACAGATTTGAAGGAAAAAAAGGAATCTGCAACAACGGTAATTAGTGTCTTGTGAAGTTTCGAAGCCCAGTTAGTGTAAATCAGGATTAATGGACATTTGAACAATGGCCAAATGAACAAGACATTGGCGGCAATACATATTTTAATTTATGTTTCCAGAACAGTGTTGGCTTGTTTGTTTGGAATACCATAGTATTTTGTTGTTGCAAAATGGTCAGGCTTAATCCCTTTATTGTTGTTTTTATAAAAACAAAGTTTGTTTATTAGTAGAGAACTATGGTAATGTTTACCAGGGGGTAAGGCAGGGAATTCCTGGGTTTCGGAAAGAGCCACAAATCCTCATCAGTTCCCTTGTTTTATGTCTGGGATATTCTCCCCTGGAGTTATTTTAAAATAACTCCCATGACAAATTTTTTTTTACCCAAGTGACGAGATCGTAAGCTCAATTGGTTTCCAAAGAATTAAATAAAACTGAAAGTATTCCCTTAAAAAAATTAACTACATTTGAAGTTCATTTTTCCACGATATTTTTTTTAAATAATAAACTATTGGTCCATGAAAATATTTTTTTGGTACTAAAAGAATTTTCTAAAAATCCAAGTTAGGTACTGAAAGCTCTGTTGCTTTTTGCAAAAAAAAAAAAAATATTATTTTAGAAACGAGGGTCTGTGGTATGTGGGTTCCTTAAATACTCCTCGTTTAGTCCTTAAAAAATTACAAAAAAAAAAAAAATAAACGTTTGATCCTTCAATTTTGTTTTCTAATTCCCGTTTGATCCTTGAGTTTCTGTTTGTTTTTGGAAAATATTATTTTAAAAATGGAGATCTGTTCGTCCTTATAATAATTCATTATTTGGTCTTTTTAAATTTAAAATTTTAAATTTTCCTAAAATCTACGTCTGTTCCTCAAGAGTCTGCTTGTTTTTGACAAAAAAATCCTGTCCTATATATTCTTCTGAAAAAATCCAAATTTGGTCCTAAATTTTTTTTTTTCTGACAAATCCACGTTTGGCCTTCCCCCACTTTTTAAAAACAAATCATATTTAGTCCAACTTTGGATCTTTATTTTCTTAATAAAAATCGGTTAGAAAATATCATTTAAAAATCCACGTTTGGTCCTTGGAAAAAATACCATTAAGAAATCCTTGAGAAGTCTTTTCAACAATATTCTTCAAAAAATTCTTAAAAAAGAATTACAAAATTCACGTTTGGTCCTTGAAAAAAACCCTTAAAAAATTTGAAATCCAAGTTTGGTCCTTGAGAAAATATTCTTCAAAAAATTCTTGAATAAGTAATTTTTAAAAAATTCACGCTTGCTCCTTGAAAAAATATTTTTTTAAAAAATCCACGTTTGGTCCTTAATGTAATATTCTTTAAAAAGTCCACATTTATTAGTCCTTGAAAAAATATTCTTTAAAAAATTCATGATTGGTCCTTGAAAAAATATTTTTTTAAAAATCCACGTTTGGTCCTTGAAAATATATTCTTTAAAAAGTCCACATTTATTGGTCCTTGAAAAAAATATTCTTCAAGAAATTTATGTTCATTTTTAAAAAATTCAATGAAAAAATATTTTTTTAAAAAATCCACGTTTGGTCCTTAAAAAAATATTCTTTAAAAAGTCCACATTTATTGGTTCTTGAAAAAATATTCTTTAAAAAATTCACGCTTGGTCCTTGAAAAAATATTTTTTTAAAAAAACCACGTTTGGTCCTTAAAAATATATTTTTTAAAAAGTCCACATTTATTGGTCCCTGAAAAAAATATTCTTTAAGAAATTCACGTTTATTGGTCCCTGAAAAAATATTCTTTTGGTCCTTGAAAAAATATTTTTTAAAACATCCACATTTATTGGTCCGTTAGTCCTAGAAAAATGTTCTTAAAAAAATATATTGGTCTGTTAATATTCTTAAAAAAATCTATGTCCGTTAGACCTTGAAAAAATATCCTTTAAAAATTCATGTCAGTGGGTCCTTAAAAAAAGTTTCTTTTTAAAATCCATCTCCGTTCGTCTGTGAAGAAATATCATTTAACAAACTACGTATGTTGATCCTTGAACAATCCTTTAAAATTCCTAGTCCATTGGTCTTTGAAAAATATGATTTTAAATCCCACTCCGTTGGTCCTTGAAAAAAATGCCCCTTAAAAATCCACGTTCATTGGTCCTTGAAAATAATATTCTTTTAAAATCGAAGTCTGTCGGTCCTTAAAAAATCGTGAAAAAGTCCTTGAAAATAAGATACTTCAAAAAATCCACGTTCTTAAAAAATGTTTTCTTTAAAAAAACCTGCAGTTGGTATCTGAAAAGATATTCTGAAAAAATCCAATTTTGAAGACTTGTAGCTCCTGGAAAAAAATTCTCTTTAACATATCCAATTTTAAGTACTGTTGCCCCTAAAAAAATATTTTTTTATTAAATCCAAATTTGAAGAGCTCTTGGTTGTAGTTCAAAACCAAAATATTTATGCCCAACCTCTATATGCAATAAATAAACTGTCAAAATTTCTAATTTTCTCATTTAAGCAGAACATAAGAGCACCATAAGTTGTAATATGTTCTACTCTGAGTACCCCTGCAACAGTGATAGAAGGCAAAGGAAAAAATTGTAGAAAAAAAAGTAAATTGTCACTGTTATCAAAATGCAATTCCTAAACTGTTCCCTGCCCTCCCTCACCCAAAAAAAAACTTAAGTCATAATATCTTTCTTTTTTAGAAATGACATCCGGACTCAATTTAGAAACCCAACAGGCTTCGCCCTCTCTCCGAAGACTAGTCAGACCATCATCATCATCGTCGTCGTCGTCGTAGAAGGACGTTTAACAAAATATATTGCCCTTACATGGCAAAAATTTCTAAAGTGCTATAAATTCATCATGTGTGCAATGTTGCATTACCCGAAAAACCGAACACCCGGCAAAAATGCAGCCAATGCCAAACGAAAAGGACGAGAAGTCAAAAAAAATATATATTTCTCTTCAGGCCAAGCTGTTGCAAGCCTCAGTGGTTGGTTATATTATATTTCATATCATTCATTCGCATGACTCCCCCGTCTGTGCCAAAGTCCCTGAGGACAGGACCAGGCCCTGGGAGCCAAAAATAACACCAACCACCAGCAACCAATAAGGACGAAAAGGAACAAAAACAACAGCAACAACAACAACATATGGAGAATATTTGCCAACCAAGAAATGCTATAAATTGCAATTTTGTATGTCCTGCCTATGAGTTTTTTCGGTTTTTTATCCTTTTTTCCAGCTTGACGTTTGTTGTTTGTTGCAATTAAGTTTGAAATAAAACTTTTTTGTTGCTGTTTGCTTGTAAACATTTATGATAAGAATTCCAATAAATTTATGGTGGGTTATGGTTGCGGAAACAGGGGTGGGAGCGGTGTGATAAGTTTCCGAAAAGAAGAAATGGAATATTTTTTTTTAAATATTCAAAAATAATACTGGATATAGAGGCCTTAAATAGGTCCTAAAATATTTTTAAAAATCCGCATTCTAGAGGCTTTGAATAGGCCTTGAAATATTAAAAAAATCCACATTTTAAAGTCCTTGAATAGGTCTTGAAATATTTAAAAAAAAATCCACATTTTAGAGACTTTGAATAAGCCTTTGAAATATTTTAAAAAAATCCACATTTTAGAGATTTTGAATAAGCCTTTGAAATATTTTTAAAAAATCCACGTTTAAGAGGCCTTGAAATATTTTTAAAAAATCCACATCTGGAAGGTCTTGAAATATTTTTAAAAAATCCACGTTTAAGAGGCCTTGAAATATTTTTAAAAAATCCACGTCTGGAAGGTCTTGAAATATTTTTAAAAAATCCATGTTTAGGGATCCTTAAAATATGTTTAAAAAATCCACGTCTGGAAGGTCTTGAAATATTTTTAAAAAATCCACGTCTGGAAGGTCTTGAAATATTTTTAAAAAATCCACGTCTGGAAGGTCTTGAAATATTTTTAAAAAATCCACGTCTGGAAGGTCTTGAAATATTTTTAAAAAATCCACGTTTAGGGATCCTTAAAATATGTTTAAAAAATCCACGTCTGGAAGGTCTTGAAATATTTTTAAAAAATCCACGTCTGGAAGGTCTTGAAATATTTTTAAAAAATCCACGTCTGGAAGGTCTTGAAATATTTTTAAAAAATCCACGTCTGGAAGGTCTTGAAATATTTTTAAAAAATCCACGTCTGGAAGGTCTTGAAATATTTTTAAAAAATCCACGTCTGGAAGGTCTTGAAATATTTTTAAAAAATCCACGTCTGGAAGGTCTTGAAATATTTTTAAAAAATCCACGTCTGGAAGGTCTTGAAATATTTTTAAAAAATCCACGTCTGGAAGGTCTTGAAATATTTTTAAAAAATCCACGTCTGGAAGGTCTTGAAATATTTTTAAAAAATCCACGTCTGGAAGGTCTTGAAATATTTTTAAAAAATCCACGTCTGGAAGGTCTTGAAATATTTTTAAAAAATCCACGTCTGGAAGGTCTTGAAATATTTTTAAAAAATCCACGTCTGGAAGGTCTTGAAATATTTTTAAAAAATCCACGTCTGGAAGGTCTTGAAATATTTTTAAAAAATCCACGTCTGGAAGGTCTTGAAATATTTTTAAAAAATCCACGTCTGGAAGGTCTTGAAATATTTTTAAAAAATCCACGTCTGGAAGGTCTTGAAATATTTTTAAAAAATCCACGTCTGGAAGGTCTTGAAATATTTTTAAAAAATCCACGTCTGGAAGGTCTTGAAATATTTTTAAAAAATCCACGTCTGGAAGGTCTTGAAATATTTTTAAAAAATCCACGTCTGGAAGGTCTTGAAATATTTTTAAAAAATCCACGTCTGGAAGGTCTTGAAATATTTTTAAAAAATCCACGTCTGGAAGGTCTTGAAATATTTTTAAAAAATCCACGTCTGGAAGGTCTTGAAATATTTTTAAAAAATCCACGTCTGGAAGGTCTTGAAATATTTTTAAAAAATCCACGTCTGGAAGGTCTTGAAATATTTTTAAAAAATCCACGTCTGGAAGGTCTTGAAATATTTTTAAAAAATTCACGTCTGGAAGGTCTTGAAATATTTTTAAAAAATCCACGTCTGGAAGGTCTTGAAACATTTTTAAAAAATCCACGTCTGGAAGGTCTTGAAATATTTTTAAAAAATCGACGTCTGGAAGGTCTTGAAATATTTTTAAAAAATCCTCGTTTAGTAAGCCTTGAAATATTTTTAAAAAATCCACCTTTAGGGGTCCTTGAAATATGTTTAAAAAATCCACCTTTAGGGGTCCTTGAAATATGTTTAAAAAATCCACGTTTAGGGATCCTTGAAATATTTTTAAAAAATCCACGTTTAGGGATCCTTGAAATATTTTTAAAAAATCCACGTTTAGGGATCCTTGAAATATTTTTAAAAAATCCACTTTTAGGGATCCTTGAAATATTTAAAAAAAAATCCACGTTTATGAGGTCTTGAAATATTTAAAAAAAAAACAAGTTTAGAGGGGCTTTAAATATTTAAAAAAAAATCCTTGTTTTTTTTCAAAAATCCACTTTTAATAGTCCTTTGAATATTAAAAAATCCTCTCCTTAAATATTTTTGAAAAATCCAGTTCTAAATGACATGCTTCAGATATCACCCTCACCCTTTCCCCTCCCACCATCGTCCATCCTTAACTAACCTTTCCATTGTTCTAGAAAGGATACCAGAAAAATCCATTTCGTATCTTAACAATTCACATGGCATCCTGGTTGTAATTGTAATGAATTTGCCCAACCAAGGCACTAACAATCCGACAAACAAGACAACTTGGAATGACACCACGTCGTGGCTGTTATTCTCGACTTCGCCGTCATTTAACTTGGCACTTGTGGCGGCCGTCATTTACACCGATACGTAATTGTACGCATTTTGCCATATTATTACGAGATTTTGTACAATTTGAACATCTATTTCCGCTTGAGAGAACACACACCACATGTCTGTGAGAGAGAGAAAGGGCACACACACACACACTCTCATCTCTCGTAATAGGTATTTGAAATACAAAATATCGCGTATGTGTGATATAATAGATTTTTGGGATTCCAAGCTGGATGAAATGTCCTCTACACGATTCTGTTGTTCCTACAAAGGTGGCAAATGAATGTAAGAGAAAAAAGAAATACATTGTAATCATCACAGTTGGAGTATTCGCTAAATATCCTTTCTCCCCACACACACATACACACATACACACACACACAAAAACACCCACTTTCATTTCATTCCAACTGCGTTTTTTTTTCTTTTTGTTACCATTTCAATTTATTCATTCGTTTATCCACCAATTCCATTGAAAACGTTGTCTCGTTAGTTTCAAGTTGATGTAATTTCCCAGGACTTACCTGGGTAGAGATAATTTAAGTTTATTCACTTGCGACAACAGGATTTCGGGCAAAGTTCTACATGATAGTAGGCATGCTGAGTTTTCTACATAAACTTGGAAATTTAAAGACTTTTTAAGGAAATTTTTTCTAAAGAAAAACTTTAAAATAAAATAAACGTAAGTTTCTCAAAGATATATAGAGGAATAAATGTGGAATAAACGAGGATTTCTAACGAAAATTTAGAAGGTTCTAGAGGACAATAAACATTGGTTTTTAAAGGAAAAATTTGAAGGTCCAATAAACTTAGGACAATAAACATGGATTTTTTAAAGAAAATTTTGAAAGACCTATAGGACAATAAACGAGTATTTTTAATAGAAAAATTTGAAGGACCTAAAGGACAATAAAAGTGGATTTTTTAGGGAAATAAACGTGGATTTTTAAAAGAAAAATTTGAAGGACATATAGGACAATAAAAGCGGATTTTTAAGGGAAATAAACGTGGAATTTTTAAATATTTTTTTTTTAATAAAAAAATAAACTTGGATTTCTTTAAAGATTATTGTGAAGGACCTATAGGACAATAAATATGAATTTTTTAAGGGACATTTTTGAAGGACCTATAGGACAATAAACATGGATTTCTAAAAAAATATTTAGAAGGACCTACAGGACAATAAACGCGAATTTTTGAATTACATATAGGACAATAGACATAGACTTCTAAAAAATAATTTTTCAAGGACATATTGAGCAATAAAGGATCAACACACCTTCAAGCGTGGATTTTTTAAGGAATATTTTTCCAGGATTAACAGACCTTCAACCGTGGATTTTTTTAAAATATATTTTTTTCCAGGATCAACAGACCTTTAACCGTGGTTTTTTTTTTAAAAACATTTTTTCCAAGACCAACAGACCTTCATACTTGGATTTTTTAAAAATATTTTTTCTAGCATCATCAGACCTTCAACCGTGGATTGTTTTAAAAAAATATTTTTTTTTCAGGATCAACAGACCTTCATACTTGGTGTTTTTTCCAGGATCAATAGACTTTCAAACGTGGATTTTATAAAGAATATTTTTTCCAGGATCATAGGACCTTCAAACGTGAATTTTTCAAAGAATATTTTTTCCAGGATCAACAGACCTTCAAACGTGGATTTTTTAAAGAATATTTTTTCCAGAATTAACAGACCTTCACACATGGATTTTATAAAGAATATTTTTTCCAGGATCATAGGACCTTCAAACGCGAATTTTTCAAAGAATATTTTTCTCAGGATCAACAGACCTTCAAACGTGGATTTTTTAAAGAATATTTTTTCCAGAATCAACAGACCTTCAAACATGGATTTTTTAAAGGATATTTTTTCCAGGATCAACAGGTCCTCAAACGTGGATTTGTTAAAGAATATTTTTTAAGGATTCAACAGACCTTCAAACTTGGATTTTTAAAAATATTTTTTCTAGCACCATCAGACCTTCAACCGTGGATTTTTTAAAAAAATATTTTTTCCAGGATCAATAGACCTTCAAACTTGGATTTTTAAAAATATTTTTTATAGCACCATCAGACCTTCAACCGTGGATTTTTTAAAAAAATATTTATTTTTCAGGATCAATAGACCTTCAAACGTGGTTTTTTTAAAGAATATTTTCCTATGATCAACATATACTCACACATGGATTTTTTAAAGAATATTTTTTCCAGGATCATTGGACCTTCAAACGTGAATTTTTAAAGAATATTTTTTCCAGGATCAATAGACCTTCAAACGTGGATTTTTTAAAGAATATATTTTTCCAGGATCAACAGATCTTCAAACGTGGATTTTTAAAGAATATTTTTTCCAGGACCAGCAGACCTTCAAACGTGGATTTTTTAAAGAATTTTTTTTCCAGGACCAGCAGACCTTCAAACGTGGATTTTTTAAAGAATATTTTTTTCCAGGATCAATAGACCTTCAAACGTGGATTTTTTAAAGAATATTTTTTCCAGGATCAATAGACCTTCAAACGTGGATTTTTTAAAGAATATTTTGTCCAGGATCAATTGACCTTTCAACGTGGATTTTTTTAAGAATATTTTTCCAGGATCAACAGATCCTCACACGTGGATTTATTAAAGAATATTTTTTCCAGGATTAATAGACCTTCAAACGTGGATTTTTTAAAGAATATTTTGTCCAGGATCAATTGACCTTTCAACGTGGATTTTTTTAAGAATATTTTTCCAGGATCATAGGATCTTCAAACGTGGATTTTTTAAAGAATATTTTTGTTTAACAGATGTGGATGTTTTAACGGAATATTTTTACCAGAATCAATAGACCTTCAAACGTGGATGTTTTAACGGAATATTTTTACCAGAATCAATAGACCTTCAAACGTGGATGTTTTAACGGAATATTTTTACCAGAATCAACAGACCTTCAAACGTGGATTTTTAAAGAATTTTTTCCCGGATCAATGGACCGTAAAACGTGGATGTTTTAAGAGACATTTTTTCCCGGATCAATGGACCGTAAAACGTGGATGTTTTAAGAGACATTTTTTTCAGAATCAACAGACCTTCAAACCTGATTTTTTTTTAAGAATATTTTTCTTGTGGATTATAAAGAACACACATGTGGATTTTAAAGAAAAATTTTCTAGGATCAAAAGACATTCAAACATAGATTTTTTAAAGAAAATTTTTCTAGGATCAAAAGACATTCAAACGTAGATTTTTTAAAGAATATTTTTCTAGGATCAACAGATCCCCAAACGTGGATTTTTTAAGAATATTTTTTCCAAAAGAATATTTTTCAAGGACAATAAACGTGGATTTTTAAGGAATATTTTTTTCAAGGACCAATAAACGTGGATTTTAAAGGAATATTTTTTCAAAGATCAATAAACGTCGATTTTTAAGAAATATTTGTCCAAGGACAATAAACGTGGATTTTTTTCAAGGAACTACTGAATAATAACCCTAGATAGTTAGAATATATTTTTTTCAAGGATCTACTGAATAATAACCCTGGATATGTAGCAAAGACAACAAATGTGGATTTTTATAGAACTGATTTTTAAAGTGAATCAGGCTTGTACCTAGCATGTCTTCAAACGTACATTTCTGAAAACATTTTGTCAGGGACTAAATGACCCTTAAAATTTTTAAAGGAGGTCTATTTGACCTTCAATTGTGAAAATTATTAACAAAATCAAAAGACAAAATTTTCTCCAGTGTAATTTTTAAGAATAAATGTTGAAGGATTAGAGGACCTATGTAAGAATATTTTTTTAAAGATAAGGGGATTTATAGGCGGAATAAATTCAAGGATATCGAACTTCAATTTTGAAGAATGTTTTTCAGGAACCGAACAGACATATAAACTTGATATCTTGAGAATATATTGTCAACGACCTAATGACCCAGAAAGATTTAGAGCAAGGACTATGATAGCATTCTGAACAAGGATCAACAGGAAAAAAACGAGAATTTCTTCAAGGACCAATAGCCCATTAAATCTAAATTTTTGGGAGTATTTTTTGAAGTATCAAAGGATCTGGAAATGAAAATATTTTTAAGGACTTCAAACCAGAATTTTTAAGTGTATTTTTCAAGACCCTCAAAATTGCATTATTAAAAGGAATAGTTTCGTGAAACCAACATATGCGGATATCTTGAGAATGTTTTTTTAAGGAAAAATTACTCATAATAAATTGGAACAAGGACAAAAAGATCTCTCCAAATATTACATATCCGTTCCAGGACCGATAGTCCATTAAACGTGACTTTTAAGAATATTTTCAAAGGACTTTTTCGGAACCAGAAGCCGTATAAACGAATATTTTTTCTTGAAACCAATAGGACTTCAAATATGGATTTCTTGAGAATATTTTGTCCAGGATCAAATGACCCATAAACTGGAATTTTATGAGGACCAACTGCTTAAACGTGAATTAGGAACTATAAATTTAGATTTTGTAAAAATATTTAGTTTTGTAAACAAAGGACCTAAGATAAGGGATTCATTTTTAAAATGCTTGTTTTTAGGGCCAAAGATCTTCTTTATGGATAATTTTCCAAAGAGCAACACGTTTGGGTTTTTAGAGGATTTTCAAGGACATTTAAATGAGGATTTTGAGAATATTTTTTTAAGAGCCAAAGACCTATAAATGCAGTCTATGTAAGGTAGTATTTTTCAAGGACCTAAGGACTTTCAGAAGTTGAAGATATATTCTCAAGAACCTTAATTTTTTAGCGTAATACCTTGTCAACCATTACCTACCCTTTTTTCCCCATTTTAACAACTTCTTGCAAAAACCTCTCAAGTATCTCCCAATAGCATTAAATTGCTCTGTGTGTATAATTTTAACAATCTTTATTAAATTGAATCTGCGACACATTTGCACCACATCTAGCGTCAATGTCTCCGGGAATAACGCAACAGCGGCAACTTGCTGTGAAAATTTGCGAACATTTCGAACAAAAATACCAAACATACTTGTTGCATTACAACCCAGAAGAAGTTTTTCCTGCTCAACAGGGGTGAGCGACAAATGAAACTTTAACGAATGTTGACGGGGTGGCGAATCTTTGAAATGTCTGTTAGTGTTTTGTGCGAAACGTGACAATGCGCTTACCTGCTGCAATGATTGTTTTAACGTTAGCATTGCCGACAACATATTGAAGAAACTTTGTCCATATGAAATTCGCATTACTTTCTTATTTTTATCTGTGGTGAGCAGGGGATGGGTTCGGGGATCCATAGAGGTGGGTGTGTGTAATTGTGGATAGCCTTTAATTTTGATTGTTAGGGCATTGCAGATATAATGGCCACACTTGACAATTATATCGAATATTGGCTTTGAAATAAGGTTTAGCATCGGTTTTAGATGCAGGTATAACAATATACAAGTCATACGAGACATAGAAGGATACGGGATTGATCAAAAATATATATTTTGAGGTTAAAAAAGTTATAATAGATTTTTCAAGGACGTTTTGAGCAATAATCATGGGTTTCTTGAAAATATGTTTTAAGGACCAACTGACCAAACTTAATGAATGTCTTAACCTTAATGAATATTTTTTCCAGGATCAACATACCTTCAAACGTGGATTTTTAAAGAATATTTTTTTTCAGGATCAGCAGATCCTCAAACGTGTTTTTTTAAGAATATATTTTTTTTTCAGGATCAGCAGATCCTCAAACGAGTTTTTTTAAGAATTTTTTTTTTCGAGGATCGACAGACCTTCAAATCTTTTTCCATGGTCAACAGACCTTCAAACTTAATGAATGTCTTAACCTTAATGAATATTTTTTCCAGGATCAACAGACCTTCAAACGTGGATTTTTTAAGAATATTTTTTTCTCAGGATCAGCAGATCCTCAAACGTGTTTTTTAAGAATATTTTTTTCAGGATCAACAGACCTTCAAACGTGGATATTTTTTAGAATATTTTTTGTCAGGATCAGCAGATCCTCAAACGTGATTTTTTAAAGAATTTTTTTTTCCAGGATCAACAGACCTTTAAACGTGCATTATTATATATTTTTTTAATTATTATTATTTTTTTAATTAATGAATCCTCTACAAATCTTCTCTTTTGATGTATAAGGACCTCAATTTTTATACCCTAAAAATTTAAAATTTTGTAACACCTCGCAATGTTGGTCCTAGACACACGATATTATGTATTGATCTCCCTATCAAATTTCCATCGTAATTTCCAATCATTGTAGCCTAGATGAAGCCTGGAGATGATCGCTAAATATTTGATAAATGGATCAAAAACACTAAAAATGTTTTTTTGAGTTGCTCTATAGGCCATAATTATATCCCAGTCCACGTGAAAATTTTACAAGGTGTTAGAGTTTAAAACATGGCAGAAGCCTACCAATTTGCATGGTCATGTCTATTATCCTTTAGGTCCTTGAAAAAAAAATATTTAAAAATCCACGTTTATTGTCCTTTAGGTCCTTGAAAAAAAATTAAATAATTCCTTGAAAAAAAAAATTATTTAAAAAATCTAAGTCCTTGAAAAAAAATTATTTAAAATCCACGTTTATTGTCCTTTAGGTGTAAAAAAGTACCAAAATTTCCATTAAACCGTGAAATTTTGTTTGTGCCGTCCAATTCACAAATACATTTTTGACAATTATTTATACGCTAATAACCAAAAGCGGGTCAAATCGATCACAACGTTCGTGGGAAATTGTTTTGAATCCCCGACCAACAATCCAAGGTAACATTTTAGCAGGACCCCCTAAAAAACCCTGGCTGAATGCCTTTCACATATTTAAACAAGTTAAAAAGTAGTAAGTTCGGACGGGCCGAACTTTGAATACCCTCCACCATCTGGAATGAATTTGGAAATAAAATTCTTAAAAAATTCTGTTAAAATTTTAAAAATACTGAATATAGCCGTTATTTTGGTGTCTATACGACGTGGACCTACATGGGCATTGTTGGCCATAAGTCATTACCATATTCAAATTCGAAACTTAAAATAAACGGTGAATAACGCAGCTAAAATAATAAATCAAAATATCGTATATAGGGAGGTAGCGTTATATCGGAGCTGTGCGAAGACCTGAACCAGCATAGACAACATTCTGTCATAGGCTGTAGCATCCATTACGAACTTCAAATTCGCGTCTCAAACAATTTCGGTGGGTTTTGTACCTAAACTCGTCAAAATACCAAATATAGGGAGGTACTGGTATGTGGGGCCTATACGAAGACCTGGAACTGCATAGACAATTATCTGCAACAGACTGTAGATCCCATTACGAGCTCTAAATACGTAATTTGAAACAATACCGGGGAATAATGACGGTAAAATCATAAAAATATCCATTACGTATCCATTACGAACTTCATATACCAAATTTGAAACAATTCTGGTGAATAGTGTCGCTAAAATCATCAAAATACCGAATATCGGGAGGTACCGTTATATGGGGGCTATATGAAGACGTGGACCTGCACAGACAATTTTCTGTCTTAGGCTGTAGTAGCCCTTTCAAACTTCAAATACCAAATTTAAAACAATTCCGGTGAATAGTGTCGCTAAAATCGTCAAAATACCGAATATCGGGAGGTACCGTTATATGGGGGCTATACGAAGACGTGGACCTACATAGCCCATTTACGAACTAAACCTGCCTACTGAAAAAATAAACATGTGTGCAAAATGTTAGCCTTCTATCTCTATTCGTTCGCAAGATAGCGTGATTACAACAGACAGACGGACAGACAGACAGACGGACAGACGGACAGACGGACAAACAGACAGACAGACGAAAATGACTGAATCGACATAGAATTTTACGCTGATCAAGAATATATATACTTTGTTGTTTCTGTCATGAGTATTTCGAGGAGTAACAAACGAAATGACAAAGTTAATATACCCTCCATAGTATGGTGGAGGGTGTAAAATATAAAAAACTATATTGAATATCCTTTAAAAATCCACTTTGAATACCCATTAAAATTCTATAAAAATCCACGTTCAGTTTCATTAAAAAAAATCTGATAAGAAATCAACGATAAATAATCTCTAGAAATCATATTGAATGTCCTTTTAAAATACACCTTAAATATCCTTTAAAATCCTCGACGAACGTCTGTTAGAAACTCACTAAAAATCCAAGTTAAATGACCTTAAAAGTTGCTTTAAAATCAACATTGAATGTCTTTAAAAAAAATCTTTAAAAAGTTAACGTTGTATTTCCTTCAAGAATCAAGGTTAAATATCTGTTACAAATTCTTTAAAATCAACGGTGAATATCCTTAGAAAATTCTCTAAAAATCACATTTAGTATCCTTAAAAAATTCTCGATGAGAGTGCATTAATACTCTATTAAAATCCATTTTGAATGTCCTTAAAAAAAAATCGTTAAAAATCCACATTAAAATCAATGGCGAATATCCTTTAAAAATTTATTAAAAATTCCACTGAATGTCCTTCAAAATTCCAATTAAAAATCTTGGATGAATATCCTTGAAAAATCCTTGATGAACGTGTAACTTCTCTAAAAATCACACTGAATGTCCTTTACAAATCCACATATAGTATCCTTAAAAAATTCTCGATGAGAGTCCTTTAAAACTCCATAAAAATCCATTTTGAATGTCCTTAAAAATCCACGTTTAATATCGACTAAAAATCAACGGAGAAAATTCTTTAAAAATCCACGATAAATACCCTTTAAAAATCCTAGATGAATATCTCTCAAAAATCATTGATGAACCTATTTTGAAATTATGTAAAGACCACGTTTAATGAATGTTGCAAATCCACCTTGAATATCCTTTAAAAATCCACCCTAAATATCCTTAAAAAAAAAACATTTATAAAATCAAATTCAGCGGTGAATATCTTTTAAATTTTTTTTTTTTAAATCAACATTGAATATCTGTTTGTTTCTCTTTCGAGACGAGCTTAATGATCTGAAATTTGCAGTGAAAAGGAAAGCCAGATAGACCCTATCACACACTCTTCACTATGCGACGCGTTTCGCCGTTGGTTAAGCGGCTCATCAGGCATATTTGGTGTGGATGATGGCTTACAAGGGCCGTTCCCTGAAAAAAATATTTTAAAACCCTATTTGAATGTCCTTTAAAAATTATTTAATATCCTTCGAAAATCCTCTATAAACGCCCTTTAAAAACTCTATAAAAATCCACGTTAAATATCCGAATAAAAAAATCCTTAAAACCCAGATTGAATGTCCTTTTACAAAATCTTGAATAATTATATTGGATGTCCTTGAAAAGTATTTTTAAATCCACGTTAAATATCTTGTAAAGATCTATGGCGAATATCCCTTAAAAATGATTAAAATCCCAGTGAATATTCTTTAAAAATCCACAAAAATATCCTTTAAAATTCTTGGGTGAATATCCTGCATAAATCCTTGATGAGAGTCCTTTAAAAATTGTCCTTTTAAAATTGAATGTCCTTAAAAATCTTAAAAAAATCAACGTGAAATGTCATCTAAAAATCAACGGTGAATATTCCTTAAAAATTGAATCCCTGAAAATTTTTTTAAAATCCACGTTAAAATTCTATTAAATATCAGTGCTGATTGTCCTGAAAAAAGATTATATAAGAATCCACATTGAAAACTTTTAAGAATATTTTAAATATGTGTTACAAATTCTTTAAAATCCACATTGAATGTCCTTTAAAACCCCTCCTTAAATATACTTTAAGGATCTTAAAAATCCCAGCTTGAATGTCCATTAAAAATCAAAGGTGAAAATTCTCTAAAAATCACATTGAATGTCTTTTACAAATCCACATATATTATCCTTCAAAAATTCTCGATGAGAGTCCTTTAAAACTTGATGAACGTACTTAAAAACTCTGTAAAAGACCACGTTTAAGAATGTTGCAAATCGACCTTGAATACCCTTTAAAAATCCACCCTGAATGTTCTTAAAAAAACATTTATAAAATCAAAATCAGCGGTGAATATCTTTTAAAAAATTTTTGAAATCAACATTGAATATCTGTTTGTTTCTCTTTCGAGACGAGCTTAATGATCTGGAATTTGCAATGAAAAGGAAAGCCAGATAGAACCTATCACACACTCACCACTATGCGACGCGTTTCGCCGTTGGTTAAGCGGCTCATCAGGCATATTTGGAATGGATGATGGCTTACAAGAGGCGTTCTCTGGAAAAAATATTTTAAAACCCTATTTGAATATCCTTTAAATATGATTTAATATCCTTCGAAAATCCTCTATGAACGCCCTTTAAAAAACTCTATAAAAATCCACGTTAAATATCCGAATAAAAAAACACCTTCAAAATCAACGTTGGATATCCTTTAAAAATTCCCTAAAATCCAGATTGAATGTCCTTTTACAAAATCTTGAATAATTATATTGGATGTCCTTGAAAAACATTTAAAAATCCACGTTAAATATTTTAAAAAAATCTTTGGCGAATATCACTTAATGATTAAAATGATTAAAATCCCACTGAATATCCTTTGAAAATCCACGAAAAATATCCTTTAAAAGTCTTTGATGAATATCCTTCATAAATCCTTGATGAGCATCCTTTAAAAACTCTCTTAAAGTCCACATTGAATGTCCTTAAAAATCTTTAAAAAATCAACGTGAAATGTCATCAAAAAGTCAACGGTGAATATTCCTTAAAAATTGTTTAAAATCTGGAAAAAATATTTTAAAACGCTATTTATCCTTTAAAAATTAAAAATTATTGAATATCCTTCAAAAATCTTAAATGAATGTCCTCCACGTTAAATATCCGAATAAAAAAATCTTCAAAATCAACCTTGGATATCCTTTAAAAATTCCTTAAAACCCATATTGAATGTCCTTTACAAAATCTTCAATAATTATATTGGATGTCCTTGAAAAACATTTAAAAATCCACGTTAAATATCTTGTAAAGATCTATGGCGAACATCCCTTAAAAAAATGATTAAAATCCCAGTGAATATCCTTTAAAAATCCACGAAAAATATCCTTTAAAAGTCTTGCATGAATATCCTTCATAAATCCTTGATGAGCGTCCTTTAAAAACTCTCTTAAAGTCCACATTGAATGTCCTTAAAAATCTTTAAAAAATTAACGTGAAATGTCATTTAAAAATCAACGGTGAATATTCCTTAAAAATTTAATCCCTTAAAAATTGTATAAAAACCACGTTAAAATTCTATAAAATATCAGTGCTGATTGTCCTGAAAAAAGATTCTTTAAGAATCCACATTGAAAACTTTTAAGAATATTTAAAGAATCTATATTAAATTACTTAAAAAAAGAAAAAACATCCTTAAAATATTTTCTAAAAATCCAAGCTGAATGTCCTTTAATTTTCCTTAAGGATACAAGTTGTCCTTAGAAAAACTTTCTAGATTCCTTACAAATCCGCTTCTGCTTTAACCCTTACAAAAATATCAATTGTTGTATTCATTAGCATTTCCTTGTTGCCCAGCCTCTTCTGATAAATGAGGATGTATATACGATAGTAACCCTTGGCAACAAAGTGGGGTATGCTATTCTTTTCAAGTTTTAAATTGCGCCAACTATAATGACCCTAAAAATTTCGAGCTAGAAAAAAATGGCATTATTTTTTATTTTCAAAAAATAAAAATCCCTTTCAAACTCACCTCTGCGACTGGACATTCCCTGGGCATTGTGCCATATTTCAAGACATTATTTAGCCAAACATTTAGCAAATAGAATGCCGGCATTTTGCTTTGCTCCAATACTTCACAAAAATTCACATCGAAACCCAGATTTTATTTCATGGCTCGTTTCGCGTCAGTTTCATTTCAACACCCAACAAATTCCAAACGGGATAGGTTACTTTTTTCACAATCTCAAAATCAAAATTTAAGGTCATATTTCGGTTGCCAATAAAGAGGGTGTAATTGGAGATATATTCACGATTGTAGTCCGCCTGGGTTTTTTGAAAGAAAAATTATTTTCTCTGCAAGGAGATCGGAAATTAGAGATTTTTCAAAGTACATTTAAAAATCACTTATTTTTTGTTGTAAACTAAGGGGATTTTGTAAGAGGCAAATTATGATCCAATACTTCCCTCTTTAATATCCCTAGAACCCCTAAAAATCTCATCCTTGAAATTCACTTTGAAAATCTTAACAATCCACTTTAAATATCTGCCAAATGTTGTAAGGACGTCTTTCAAAAATTCCTAAAAAATTAAATGTCCTTAAAATATTTTTTTAATTTCAAATTTAGATACCCTTCCAGAGGGCTTCAAAATGTCAAAAGAATCCACTTTGAATGACTTCACAGAATTGTTAAAACTCGTTAAATATTGAGATTGAATGTCCTTACTTATCCTTAATATTGGGTTAATTTATCTTAGACTTTCCCAAAAATCCTTTTTTTTAATCTACGATGAAAAACCTCTTAGATGTATCAAAAATCTTTAAATATCCAAGTGGGAGATCCTTACAATAACCTTAAAATTTCTAAAAAAAACATTTTTAAATGTCCACAGCAAACATCTTTAAATATTTTTATTTATATGTAAAAACTCTAATATTTTACGTAACAAAAGTGAGTATAACAGTTATATTATTGTAATAGAACTCTTATAAAACCGTTTATATTATTTAAAATGCTTCAAAATGGTTTAAAACGCATTTAGAACCAAAAATTGCGAGTATAACAGTTTGTATAACACTTTGGAAAATTGTATAACAGTTAACCAAAATTAAACAAATGGCTTTAGAATTCATACTGCCATTAAATATTATTAATTTTTGAAAAGTTAATGGAATATACAACCTCATTAAGGTGCTGGTATGACACTTTTCATGTATAAGTGTTATACCAACACCTTAATCATTTTAACGTAAATTATAAAAATTGTGTGAGAGTGCAAGTAATAAAGCTAATTCTTTAATTTTGAAAAAAAATGTAATATAAATTTTCAAAGTGGTGTGCTAACTGTTATACTCGTAAATTTTAAAATACATTCATATAGAAATACAAGACCTTAATGAGGATGAGGGTACACGTCCTCATATATATCTACAAAAATTATAAAAATTTGATGACTCTGTAAATTGTACAGTTATTTCCCTAATTTTGCTAAACTGTTATACAATTTTTCAAAGCCTTATATTAACTGTTATATTCGTAAATTTTTGAAGGCATTCATATAGAAATATTTATGAATAGTTTAAAACGTATTTAGAGCCAAAAATTGCGATTATAACAGTTTGTATAACACTTTGGAAAATTGTATAACATTTTATCAAAATGAAAAAAAATGAGTTCAGAACTTACACTGCCATTATTTTTATCATTTTTGACAAGTTACATCCACAATAAGGTGTTGGTATGACACTTTACATATGTAAGTGTTATACAAATATTGATAAATTGACGCAAAAGTTGAAAGAGATAACTTTTGCGTCAATTTATCAATCACATCACATTGACCGAAATACTAAAATTGTTTATTTTTCATTTATTGTCTTTGTTTTCTATTTTCGAATATAACTACATTCTAAAGCTAATGCCACACGACGTTTATCGAAATTAGAAAAATTAGCCTCACAATAAAATAATAAAAATTATTAACTCATTTAGAGAAACAATAATAATTACCATTAATGCGGGCGTGTGCTGTGTTTTCAAAGTTCTCCGAAATTAGTCACAGCAGAAAAGCACCCACAACGTACTCCAAGCCCAACACATTTAGAATAATGAACTCCCATAGGATCATCTTGTATTGGATTATAATTTGCCTTTTACAAAATCCCCTTAGTTTACAACAAAAGGTAAATGATTTTTATTAAAAATATATTCAATAAAAAATATCTTTCAAAAAATAGAAGCGGACTACAATCGTGAATATATCTCCAATTACACCCTCTTTATTGGCAACCGAAATCTCACCTTAAATTTTGATTTTGAGATTGTGAAAAAAGTAACCTATCCCGTTTGGAATTTGTTGGGTGTTGAAATGAAACTGACACGAAACGAGCCATGGAATAAAATCATGGGTTTCGATGTGAATTTTTGTGAAGTATTGGAGCAAAGCAAAATGCCGGCATTTTATTTGCTAAATGTTTGGCTAAATAATGTCTTGAAATATGGCACAATGCCCAGGGAATGTCCAGTCGCAGAGGTGAGTTGGAAAGGGATTTTTATTTTTTGGAAATAAAAAATAATGTCATTTTTTCTCACTCGAAATTTTCAGGGTCATTATAGTTGGCGTAATTTTAAGCTGGAAAAGAATAGCATACCCCACTTTGTTGCCAAGGGTTACTATCGTATCTACATCCTCATGTATCAAAAGAGGCTGGGCAACAAGGAAATGCTTATGAATACAACAATTGATATTTTTGTAAGGGTTAAATAAACAAATGTTATTTTTTATGAAATTTAATCTTTAAAATTTCAATGGGAAAAATATTTATAAAGAAATTAATTCTGTATGTGGAGACTTCAGGAAAAATATTCGTAAAGAAATCTATGATCTGATGACTTCAAGAAAAATATTCATAAACTACTCCAACATTTTTTGATTTTAGGAATATTTTTCATAAATAACTTTACGATAAGAAATTCCAAAACACTTTCAGCATCTGGTAATATTAGGAAAAATATTCGTAAACAAATCCATGATCTGACGTCTTTAGAAAAAATAACAACATAATCCCGGATGTTTTGATTTAAGGAATAATATTTATAAACAAAAAAAATGAGTTGGTAATATAAAAATTCTGGAAATTATTTTCATAATCCAACACAGGATTTTTTCTGATTTATAGGAAAAGTATAAATTTGTGAATTAGGTGACTTTTGAAAAATATTCATAAATAAGTGAGGATTTGGTGACTTCAGAAAAAATCTTCCTAAAAAATCCTGGATCTGGAGACTTAAGGAAAACTATTCTTATTCATAAACAAATACAGGATTTGGTGATTTTAGGAAAAATATTCATAAATAAATAGTGAATTTGGCAAATTTGGAAAAATATTCATAAACAAAAAAATGATGGTCTGGAGACATCAAAAAAACTTTTCCTAATGAAATCCTGGATCTAGATCTAGACTCAAAAGAGCTAAATAGTTGCTTCGCTTGGCCGAAAGAGGTGAACAGCCGAATTTGCTTTTCTCCGATGAGAAAACATTCGTTGTCCAGCAGTTTGTAAACAAAAAAATATGATCGTGTTTACTTACTACAGAGGTTAGCTGAAAATGTGCACCATCGGTTGGCCACCAGAACTCAAGCGAGGGCCATTACAGCCGATGGTCGCACTTCGCTCGTTTTAATCGACCGTGGCATCAGAATAAATGCCGAATATTATCGCGAAAATAATCTGGAGGGCGCATTAAAGCCTTGGGCACGCAGAGCAAACATTTTGGCCGCAGACCTTGGACATTTCAACAGGACTCAGCACCATCACACTCAGCACGTGCCACCCAAGAATGGTTACAAAATGAGGTTCCTCGCTTCATTTCCAGCGCAGAATGGCCACCATAAACTCCGGATATTAAACCGTTGGACTACTGTGTCTGGAGTATTTTGGTAAGCAAGGTTGACACTAAAAATAAGCGCTTCGCCGGAATGGGCCAAAATACCACAGAGCAAAATTCGGACAGTGTGTGACGGTTTCATTGGCTGTTTGAAGGCCATAATTCGCGCCAAAGGTGAATTTTTTGCTTTCATTCAATAAAATTAAAAAAAAATGTAAAGATTATGGCGTTTGACTTTGTTGCAGTTTTTATACCCTCCACCATTCTATGGAGGGTATATTACCTTTGTCATTCTGTTTGTAACTCCTCGAAATATTTATAATATACCTACAATATTCTGAATCAGCGTAAAATTCTAAGATTATCTAGCTATGTCTGTCTGTCTGTCCGTATGTTGTAATCACACAATCTTTCGAACGAATTGAGACTGAAAGCATAAATGCATAGTTTACCGGTAGTCAGGTTAAGTTCGTAAATGGGCCATGTCGGTCCTCGCTTTCGTATAGCCTAAATATAACGGTACCTCTAGATATTCGGTATTTTGATGGTTTTAGCGACATTATTTACCGAAATTATTTCGAATTTCATATTTGAAGTTCGTAATGGGTACAACAGCATATGACACACATTTTATATGCAGGCCCACGTCTTCGTATAACCTCTATATAATGGTACTCGGAATTTTGACGATTTCAGCAACATTATTCATCGGAATCGTTTCAAATCTTAATGTAGTACGTATGAGAAAAAAATTCATAGACAGGTCCACGTCTTCGTATGGCCTCCACATGATGGCACCTTCCGATACTCTGTATTTTCATGATTTTTCCGACATTATTCACCGTAATTATAACAAATTTCGTATTTGAAGTTCGTAATGGACATTACAGCCTATGACAAAAATTTCGTATGGAGGTCCACGTCTTCGTTATAGTCCCCATATAACGGTTTTCATTTAAGTGGTAGTTTTCGGATTTTTTTTTTCTTAAATATTTCAATTTCCTTCGAAAATGTTGGAGGTTATATAAAGTTCGGCCCGGCCGAAATCAGCTACTGTTTTACGTTTTTATCTCTCCCAATATACTGGGGGAAATATTATTAGAGAAAATATTCCTGGATATTGCGAACATTTTTCTTGCATTTAACAAAAAAATCTGGAATGAAAAAGAAAACTATTCTTGGATATCAGGAAAAATATTTGCGAAATTAGGAATAATATACATGAATAGTAGGAAAATTGTCATTGATATTAGGAATAATATTATGGGATATTTAGAAAAATATTTCTAGAAATTAGGATAACACATAAACATATTCTTAGGTTCTATGAAAAATATTGTTGGATATTAGGAAACATATTCTTGATATTACGAAAAAACTCTGGATGTAAGGAACAATTTTCTGGGATATTGGGAAAGATATTCTTAAATTTTAGGAGAAAAATACTAAAAAAATTCTGTAACATTTTTAGTAAAATTTCTGAGATGAAAAAAATATATTCTGGAAATTGGAAAAAGCAAAAATATACATGTATGTTAGGAAAATTGTCATTAATATTAGGAATAATATTTTGTGATATTGAGAAAAATAATCTTGGGTATTAGGGGGAAATCTTGAATATATGAAAATATTCTTAGATTCTATGAAAAACATTCTTGGATATTAGGAAACACATTCTTGATATTATGAGAAAAATCTTGGATACTAAAAAAACTATATTAGGGAAAATCTTTGGAAATTTAGGAATAATATTCATGGATAGTAGGAACATTTGTATTGATATTAAGAATTATATTTTAGGTATTTCAAGTGTTCACGATTTATGAACAAATATTCTTAACAAATTAATTTTCTAGCATTTTGAAAAAAATATTCTTAAGAAGTTCATAGAATTTGATAAAAAAAAAGTTCTTTTATTTATTTTTCACCATTAAATCAACCGTAGAATTCATGAGCATTTCCCTTTGATCATTCCTCCGTATATACATAAGCACTCCAAGGCGATAGTATCCCTTGGCCACAAAGTTTGGGATGCTATTCTTGTCGATTTTAAAATTGCGCCAGGTATAGTGGCCCTATTTATCCAAAAAAAGAGATTTTAAAAGTTTCAAAGAGATACATTTGTTTCCAAAACATACCTCCCTGATTGGACACTCCCTTGGCAGTTCACCATATTTCCGCACATTATTCATCCACACACCAAGCAGCTGGAAACCCGGTGTTTTACTCTGCTGCAGCAATTCACAAAAATTCAAATCAAAAGACATGATTTTACTCCAAGCATTCTCTTTGGCAAATGTCATATGCATTGTTAAGAGATTCCAGACGGGATCGGAAATCCGCCGGCTAACAACTAGATCCAAATTTACGCTAGAGTTTTGATTGGCAATTGTCAGAGAATAATTGGAGGCATAGTCACGATTGAAACTGGTTTCAGTCTGAAGGAAGAATATGGATTTTTTCTGGCAAAAGGGAAGGAGAGAATTTTAGATTTTTTTTTTTTTTTTGATTTAAAGAGAATTTACTCACCCTTTGATGTTGTAAACAGGAGGGTAGTTGCATAATCAGAATGAGAAGGAAATATAAAAGAATTGTAAAATATGCCATCATTTTCAGTGAATATTTTTTTTTCGCTTTTTTGAATTTTTGCTACATTAAGAACGATTCTTTCTGAAATGTTGATAATTGTTGTATTTCTAGAAAACAATATTTTTGATTTTTATAATTGAGATAAACTAATGAGCCGAATATGTACAAATATAATTATACTTTTTTCCAACACATTAATGTTATTCTAATAAATTACTAAGGTCAATAGACAAGCCGAAACTACACAATTTTTGAAAAATCTATTAAAATAATAATCATGGTTTTAGAAACATACATTTGCAACAAATGCCAGCAGAACAACCTGTTCTGTTCCAAAACCTACAAGAATCTAAAAATATGATTTCGATAACGGATTTTTTTCTCAGAGATATCGAAAAAATCAAAAATTCTTCAGTCTATGAATTTTCATAAAACACAGAGTGCTACCGGAGGAATAATAGAAGAATTTTTTAGGACTACTTTCGAGAACGACAAGCCGAGCGAATAAAATAATTTCTATTCAAGGAACAAATACATTTTTCTGTATTTCTTCAAAAAATATTTTCCAGGATCACAAGATCGTAGATATGTTTATACCCTTCTCACACCGCAAGATCGTAAACTAATCAAAACAAGTAAAAAAGCAGTAAGTTCGGCCGGACGGAACTTTTAATACCCTCCACCAATTGGTACAAATTTGGCAATTTCCAAAAAAAATCCGTTAAAAATTCTGTTAAAATCTTAAAAATACCGAATGCTTATACGACGACGTGGACCTGCATAGGCAACTTTTGTCATAAGTTATTACAATATTTAAATGCGAAACTTGAAGAAAAATCTGTTTATAATGTAGCTAAAATCATCAAAATACCGAATATGGGGAATACCGTTATATGGGGGCTATACGAAGACGATGACCTGCACAGGCAATTTTCTGGCATGGGCTGAAGTATTTATTTCGAACTTAACATGCGAAATTTGAAACAATCCCGGTAAATAATGTCGCTAAAATCATCAGAATATTGAATATCGGGGGGGTACGGTATATGGGGGATATACGAAGATGTGGACCTACATTGCCCATTTTCTGTCTTATGCTGCAGTACCTATTACGAACTTCAAATACCAAATTTGGAACGATTCCATTAAATAATGTCGCTAAAATCACCAAAATACCGAATATCGGGGGGTAACTTTATATGGGGGCTATTTAAAGACGTGGACCCACATGGCTAATTTTTTGACTTAGGATGTAGTATCCATTACGAACTTCAAATACCAATTTTGAAACGATTCCGGTAAACAATGTCGCTAAAATCATCAAAATACCGAATATCGGGGGGTACCGTTATATGGGGGCTATACGCAGACGTGAACCTGCACAGACAATTTTCTGTCTTAGGCTGTAGTATCCATTACGAACTTCAAATGCCAAATTTGAAACAATTCTGGTGAATAATGTCGCTAAAATCATCAAAATACCGAATATCGGGAGGTACCGTTATATGGGGGCCATATGATAACTTGGACCTACATGGCCCATTTACGAACTTAACCTGCCTACTGGCAAAATATACATGTGTCCAAATCTATCTCAATTTGTTCGAAAGATAGCGTGATTACAACAGACAGACGGACAGACAGACAGACAGACACACAGACAGACGGACATGGCTAAATCGTCTTAGAATTTTACGCTGATCAAGAATATATGTACTTTGTTGGGTCTGACAAGAGTATTTCGAGGAGTTACAAACGGAATGACAAAATTAATATAGTATGGTAGTATGGTGGAGGGTATAAAAAATATTTTTTTTCTGGGACAAAAGAAAAACCCTGAGGAAAAGTCAAAAGTCGTGCGGGCCGACTATATGATACCCTACACCACTATGCGTCTTTAATAGAGCCCCCGTTACAAAAAAAGCTTATATTGGGAATTTATGTGAAGTAGGTCATACCAACTATGAATCTTATTTGAATGCGTATCATGGCTTTTTCACACTTTTGGAACCATATCAAACTCTGAATCGATTTTCGACAAATTTGATGGAGGTTTTGTACTCTTAGTTCCGAATAATATTGCTGATATCAATTCCATAAGAATTATGCTAAAAAATATTTATTGGAGCAATAGGTATACCAGACCGAATTCACCAAATGGTAAAATTCGGTTGAATATAAAAAAATCTATTCAATTTGGGCTGATATTACATATAATGGGCGTAATATCCGTAAGATCGGTGAAGCTATATTAAAGTCTGTACCGATCTCGATAAAAATTGGCAGAGGTATTTTCGAGCAGTATGTGATGCCCGGTATCAAATATCATTGTTGTTACTCATGTGAAGGACTTTAACACCAACTCGGATGAAGCATATACAGGGTGTGATAAAATAAGTTAAAAAGCTGTAAGTTAGGCCGGGTCCAAACTTTGAATACCCTCTACCATTTGGAACGAATTTAGAAATTAAAATTCATAAAAAACTATGCTTAAATTTTAAAAATACCGAGTATATATTATATTATATTGGTGTCTATACGACGTGGACCTACATGGGCATTGTTTGTCATAAGCCATTACCATATTCAAATTCGAAACATGAAATAAACCGTGAATAAGGTAGCTAAAATCACCAAAACATCGTATATAGGGAGTTACCGTTATACCGGAACTGTGCAAAGACCTGGACAAGCATAGACAACAGGCATCCAGGCTGTAGCATCCATTACGAACTTCAATTACGATATCTCACACAATTTAGGTGGGTATTGTACCTAAAATCGTCAAAATGCCGAATATAGGGTGGTACTGATATATGGGGCCTATACGAAGACCTGGACCTACATAGACAATTTTCTGTCACAGACCCATTACAAACTCTAAATACGTAATTTGAAACAATTCCGCTAAATAATGACGCTAAAATCATCAAAATACCGAATATCGGGAGGTACCGCTACATGGGGGTATACCAGGCCGTGGGCTTGCACAGACAATTTTCTGTCTTAGGCAGTAGTATTCAGTGCGAACTTCAAATACCAAATTTGAAACAATTCCGGTAAATAATGTCGCTGAAATCATAAAAATACCGAATATCGGGAGGTTATTTGGGGTATACGCGGACGTGAACCTGCACAGACAATTTTCTGTCTAAGGCTGTAGTATTCAGTGCGAACTTTAAATACCAAATTTGAAACAATTCCGGTGAATAATGTAGCTAAAATCATCAAAATACCGAACATCCGGAGGTACCCTCATATGGGGGCTATAAGCAGACGTGAACCTGCACAGACAATTTTCAGTCTTAGGCTGTAGTATTCAGTGCGAACTTCAAATACGAAATTTGAAACAAGTCCGGCAAATAATGTCGCTGAAATCATAAAAATACCGCATATCGGGTGGTACCGTTATATGGGGGCTAAATGATAACTTGAACCTACATGGCCCATTTACGAAATTAACCTGCCTACTGGCAAAATATACATGTGTGCAAATCTATCTCAATTTGTTCGAAAGATAGCGTGATTACAACAGACAGACGGACAGACAGACAGACAGACACACAGACAGACAGACGGACATGGCTAAATCGTCTTAGAATTTTACGCTGATCAAGAATATATGTACTTTGTTGGGTCTGACAAGAGTATTTCGAGGAGTTACAAACGGAATGACAAAATTAATATAGTATGGTAGTATGGTGGAGGGTATAAAAAATATTTTTTTTCTGGGACAAAAGAAAAACCCTGAGGAAAAGTCAAAAGTCGTGCGGGCCGACTATATGATACCCTACACCACTATGCGTCTTTAATAGAGCCCCCGTTACAAAAAAAGCTTATATTGGGAATTTATGTGAAGTAGGTCATACCAACTATGAATCTTATTTGAATGCGTATCATGGCTTTTTCACACTTTTGGAACCATATCCAACTCTGAATCGATTTTCGACAAATTTGATGGAGGTTTTGTACTCTTAGTTCCGAATAATATTGCTGATATCAATTCCATAAGAATTATGCTAAAAAATATTTATTGGAGCAATAGATATACCGCACCGAATTCACCAAATGGTAAAATTCGGTTGAATATAAAAAAAAATCTATTCAATTTGGGCTGATATTGCATATATGGGGCGCAATATCCGTAAAATCGGCGAAGCTATGTTAAAGTCTGTATCGATCTCGATAAAAAGTGGCACAGGTATTTTCGAGCAGTATTTGATGCCCGGTATCAGATATCATTTTTGTTGCTCATGTGAAGGACTTTAACACCAAATCGGATGAAACATCAACAGGGTGAGATAAAATAACTTAAAAAGCAGTAAGTGCGGCCGTGTCGAACTATGAATACCCTCCACCATTTGGAACGAATTTAGAAATAAAATCCTTAAAAAATTATGTAAAAATTTAAAAAATACCGAATATAGTCGTTATTCTGGTGTCTATACGATGTGGACCTACATGGAATTGTTTGTCATAAGCCATTACCACATCCAACTTCGAAACTTGAAATAAACGGTGAATAATGTAGGTAAAATCATAAAAATATCGTATATAGGGAGGTAGCGTTATATCGGAGCTGTGCGAAGTCCTGAACCAGCATAGACCATTTTCTGCCATAGGCTCTAGCATCCATTACGAACTTGAAATACGCGTCTTAAACAATTTCGGTGGGTATTATACCTAAACTCGTAAAAATACCGAATATAGGGTGGTGCTGATATATGGGGCCTATACGAAGACCTGGACCTACATAGACAATTTTCTGTCACAGACCCATTACAAACTCTAAATACGTAAACAATTCCGGTAAATAATGTCGCTAAAATCATCAAAATACCGAATATCGGGAGGTACCGTTATATGGGGGCTATACGAAGATGTGGACCTGCACAGACAATTTTCTGTCTTAAGCTGTAGTATCCATTATGAACTTCAAAGACGAAATTTAAAAGAATTCCGGTGAATAATGTCGCTTAAATCATAAAAATACCGAATATCGGGAGGTACCGTCATATAGGGCCTATGCCAAAACGTGGACCTTCATGGCCCATTTTCAATACCAAAAGTCCTGCAAACAAAATATACATTTGAGTAATATTTTATCAATCTACTTCAATTCATTCGGAAGCTAGAGTGATTTCCACCGACGGATAGACGGACGGACATCGCTAAATCGAAATAGAAATGTATGCTGATCAAGAATATATATACTTTGTGGGGTCTAAAATGTGTATTTCGAGGTATTACAAACGGAATGACAAATTTAATATACCCTTCATACTATGTTGAAGGATTTTGAATGAAAGCCAAAAATGTCGGAAATATCATAAAATTTTAGAATAAGTTTAGATTTTTTTGAATTGGTCACCTTTGGCACGAATTATGGCCTTCAAATGGCCAATGAAACCGTCACACGCTGCCCGAATGTTGCTTTGCGGTATTTTGGCCCATTCCCGGCGAAGCGCTTGCTTGAGGTGATCGACAATTTGGTATTTTTTAGTGCCAACCTTGCTTTCCAAAATACTCCAGACACAATAGTCTAACGGATTGATATCCGGAGTTTTTGGTGGCCATTGTGCGCCGCTGGAAATGAAGCGGGGAACCTCATTTTGTAACCATTTTTGGGTGGAGCGTTCGGAGTTCGATGTGGTGCTGAGTCCTGTTGGAATGTCCAAGGTCTGCGGCTAAAATGTTTGCATGCCCAAGGCTTTAATACACCCTCCAGAATATTTTCGCAATAATATTCGGCATTTATTCTGATGCCACGGTCAATTAATACGAGCGGAGAGCGGCCCACACCATCACCATATCCGGCGTTTGAGTTCTGGTGACCAACCGAAGGTGCACATTTTCAGCTGACTTCTTTGGCAAGTAAACACGATCATTTTGTTTGTTTACAAACTGCTGGGCAATAAATGTTTTCTCATCGGAGAAAACCATATTCGGCAGTTCACCACTTTCGTCCAAGCGAAGTAACTGTTTGTCTTTTTTGAGTCTATTTTCTTTATGGTGCGGTGTAAGTTCTTGCGCTTTTTGGAATTTCAATGACTTTACCCCGAGCTCATTTTTCAATATTTGCCGAATGGAATATTGCAATATGTTCAGCTCATGAGCCATTTTTCGGCCACTGCGATGCGGGTTTCGATCAAGTCGCTTCTTTATTTTTCGAACCATTTCTGCTGATGTTGCTGTTTTCTTCCGACCACTTCCTTGACGTCGGGGGCCTACGCTACCAGTATCACTGTAACAAGCGGTGGTACGAGATTTATTCACATTTAAATGCTGGAGTGCTCTAACAATGACCACTTGTGGTTTTCCAGCCAAATATAAAGAAATCACAATATCCCGCTTGAATTTCAACACGAATAATTTTTTTTTTTTTTGGAAAATTCTCACGAAAATGCTTTTGTACACTTATAAACAATACAATGAGCTGTCACTGGAATAATTTTAACAGCTGTCGGAGGAGTGGCTTAGAAATGATAGCAGTCTGAAGTTGTTTGCAGAATTTTCATCCCACCCTGTATAATTTGATCTATGAAATGTGGTTTTAATTGATTTATAATTAACCTCTTTCCCTCATTTCAAAATACTAAAAAAATTAAAAATAAAATTAGGAATTCTATTTTTAGCGAAAAAAAAGATTAAATTTATTTCAACTGCGAACCTCTAGCGGGAAAGATGAATTGGAACCCTTCCATGACGTTTCTTATGTGGATAATTTTTCTAACCCATTTGAAATTTAGTCATGCGGCAAAGATCAAGGTATCAAAAAAATATCCAATAATTCTCAATTTATTTCTACTCAATTTTGGTTTGATTTTTCTTTTCTCTAATTTTTTTTTTTCATTTTCAGTCTAAAGTGGTATTTTTTCACAATGCAACCAGGTACTTCAATCCGAACTTCTTGAACAAATATGAAATCCAGTTTTCTCCCGATCGTCAAAGTATGGATTGCGAAGCTGTTCTAATCCAAAACATCAGTGAACCTTTGTGGAATCGTTTTAGTGTCGAACTGAAATTGAAAAAGACCATCAACAGTTATCGGCCCGTTTTCATTTACGAGAGCAATATTTGTGAATTTTTGGGCAAAACTGCAAGGGAGACGCCCAACCTTTTTGCCATTTGGATACAAAATGTTTTGCGATATAGCAACCTACCTAAATCATGTCCTATTTTGGCGGTATGTGAAAATTAATATTTTTTTCTTTTCAAAAATTATTTCTTGATTTTTCTTTTTAATTTCAGAATACCTACAGTTGGCATAATTTTCGCATCGAAAAGAACAGTTTACCACCGGTGGTCTTGGTTGGATATTATCGTGTGAATTTTACGAATTTTCTCAAGACCAATAACGGTAGACTTACCATAAATAACTCGACCATTATTCTCATTATTAAAATGAAATAGAGGCATAGAGTTACACCTATTTCAAATATTCTGCAGGTGTTTGAATTTCTTAAAAAAAATCAGGCTTATTGGACTCAAAAAAATGCCTTTAAATTTGTTAAAAAAAATCCTCGTTTATTCAATAATGCCTTTGAATTTGTTAAAGAAAAACGACTATTAACCTCAATTAGGCTCTTGATTTTTTATTAAATGAATTCAGGTTTATAGTCCTTAAGAGAAGGTCATTGGAATTCCCAAAAAATACTTTTAGAGCTCTTGAATAATGCTGTTAGAATTATTAAAAAAAACTCCTTTAAGAGGGCAATTGATTTTTTTTAGAAATGCACCTTTTGGGACCTTGAAGAAGGCTCTTGAATTAAAAAAAAAAAATTCCAAAAAAAAAAAAAACAGTAAAGAAAGTCTTAAAGTCGGTATGATACCCTACACCACTTTGCTAATTTAGTAGAGCTCCACATAACAATTGAAAGTTTTTATGGGAGAATTCAATCCTACAAGCTATGATTATAATTATAATTTAAAGTTCAAAGGACTAAATATGCCGAAGCATTTATATCTTTTAAATTCGGACTTGTATTGCTCATTTGGTGCACAATTAATTTAAAATCGGATAAATATATATATGGGAGCTATATCCAAATTGGTACCGATCACGATAAAATTTAGCAAATATATTTCTGAGCTGTATTTGATATATTTCCGTGAATATCGTTATTACGGAGTGCATATTACGGTTGCGGGTAACAAATATGACAAATCGGATGAACAGTATATATGGGAGCTATAGCTATATCAGAACCGATCTTCGCCAAATATGGCATACCACCTTCTAGACTAAATTCGGTCGTAAGTGCCAAGTTTCATCCCATTTGGGCAAATATTAGATGTTTGGTGTACAATAAAAGGTAAATCGGACGAAGTTATATATGGCAGCTATATCCAACTCTGAACCGATCTCGATCAAATTTAGCAAATGTATTTCGGAGCTGTATTTGATATATTTCCCCAAATATTGTTGTAACAGGCTGCGGTGGACAAAAATAACAAATCGGATGAATAATATATATGGGAGCTCTAGCTATATCTGAACCGATTTCGATCAAATTTGGCATACTTATTTTCAGATTCAAACTGATCGTACGTGCAAAATTCCATACTATTCGGACTGATATTACACGTTTGGTGCACAATAAAAGGCAAATCGGACGAAGATATATATGGAAGCTATATCTAAATTTTGACCGATTATCTCCAATTTGTGCAAAATTTCATCTGAATAGGTCAATAAATGCGACCTGTACTTTGTTTACAAAAATACATGGACAGACGGACGGCGGACGGATGGACATGCATAAATCGACTCAGAATGTGATTCTATGCAGATCATCAAAAGGAACTATGGGTCTACCGCGTTTCCTTTTGCCTGTTACAAACAAATGCACAAAGACATATTACCCTGACCACCTTGTAGTGTAGGGTATACACATAAAAAAGATTCGTGGACTTGTTGTTGAAATCTATTTTTAGAGTCCTTTAAATTTGTTTAAAAAATCCACGTTTTTTGCCTGCAGAAAGGCTCTTGAATTTCTTAAAAAAAATTACGTTTAGAGCCCTTGAAGATGGCTCTTTAAATTGTTTAAGAATCCACGCTTAGAGTCCTTGAAAAAGACTCTCGGAATTGTTTTTTTAAAATCCACCTGCAGAATTCTTGAAGAAGGTTCTTGAATTTGTTACAAATAACCACGGAATCTACCTTTGCTTAAAAACTTCAGATTTTTTTTTTTTTGTGGCTTGGAGCTTGAAAAAGGCTCTTGAAAAAGGCTCTTAGAATTGTTGAAAAAGTTCACGTTCAGAGTTCTTAAAGAATGCAATTGGAATTTTTTTTGGAAATCCACCTGTAGAATCCTTGAAAAGCCTCTTGAGTTCATAAATCCAAGTTAAGAGCCCTTGAAGAAGGCTCTTGACAACGTTTTTTGGTCTCCAAAAAGGCTCTTGAATTTGTAAATAATATTCGCATTTGTAGACCTTGAAGAATGCAATTGGAATTGCTTCAGAAATCCACCTGGTTTCGGGTCTTTGAATAAGGCTCCTTGAAAAAATCCACATGGATTTGTTTCGGAAATCCATCTGTAGAGTTCTTTAAAAAAATGTTTTACCACGTTTTTTGGTCTCCAAAAATTACCTTGAATTTATATAAAATATTCACATTTGGAGCCTTTAAAGAAGGTTCCTTTATTTGTTTAAAAATTCTACGTTTATTGGCATCCAAAAAATTCTTGGAATTCTTTTAGAAATTCTCCTTTAGAGTCCTTAAAGAAGGCAATTAGAACTGTTGACGGAATCCATCTTTCGGGTCCCTGAATAATGCTCATTCGGGTCCTTGAAGAATTCTCTTTAAAAATTCAGGATAAAAGTCCTTGAAAAAGGCTTTCGGCGTTGTTCTGGAAACCCACTTTTAGAGTCCTTGAAGAAGGCCTTTGAATTAGTTTAAATTTTTTTTTTTGGGCCACCAAGAAAGCTCTTGATATTTTTTAAATAAACGTTTAGAGTCTTTAAAAAAAGATGTTTGGAATTGTTGAAACTTTTCACGTTCAGAGTCCTAGAAGAAGGCTCTTGCATTTGTTCAAAAGTCCATGTAAAGGCTATCTGAAAAGGCAACGTCTTCCTTTTTAAAAAAACAAACATTTCTTGGCATCCAAGAAGTAGTTCAAAATTTTCTTACTTCAGAAATTCTCCTTTAGAGTCCTTGAAAAAGTCTCAACGTTTACTGCCCTCCAAAAGAGCTCTGGAATTTATCCAAAAAAAATCACGATTAGAGTCCTTGGAGAAGACAATTGAAATTATTTTAGAAATTCCCATTTAGAGTCCTTGTTTTAAAGTCCTTGTTTTGGAAATCTTCCTTTACAGTCCCTTAATAAAGTCTTTGAATTTGCTAAAAGAATTCATGTTACTTGGCCTCAAAGAAGGGTCTTGAATTTAATCAAAAAGTTTACTTTTATTAGGAAATGTAAAAAATTGACATTTAGAATACTCTGAGAATTGTTTCAAAAATCAAAGTATTAAATCCTCGAAGAAGGCTTCCAAATTTTTTAAAATCTCATGTTTAGACCCCTGGTAGAAGACTTGTTCCAAAAAATTTAGACCCTTTGAAGAATACTGCTGGATTTTCAAAATATATTTGTTAAAAGCCCTTCGAAAGGGATCTTGGAATTCTTTTAAAAATTCACGTTAAGAGCCATCAAAAACGGCTCCTGGAATATATGTATTTATACCCCTTGAAGAATTGTTTTAATACTGACAAAGTTTAGAGATTTATGAAATTTGATTTTGGATCCCTTGAAGATTTTGTGTCCTTGAAGGATCTTGGAATTCTTGAAAAAATCCACATTAAGCTTGGAGTCCTTGAAAAAAGCTCCTGAAATTGATAACCTTTGAAGAAGACTCATGGAATTTATGTTTCGATACCTTTGAATTCATGTTTTGATCCATGTTTAGACCTCTTGAAGAGGGCTGTAAGAATATTTTTCAAATTTCCCGCTTAGAGCCCATGGAGAACTTTTTAAACATTCATTTTGGATTCCATGAATAAGGCTCTGGGAATTGTTAAAAAAAATCAGCGAAACGTTTCAAAAACTCACGTTTAAAAACTTTGAAGAAAGCTCTTAAAATTGCTTTAAAAAATTGGTTGAGGTACCTTAAATTCTTTAGGATGGCTCTTGGAAGTGTTAAAAAGCCAACTTAAGAAACCAAGAAGAAGGCTCCTGGCATCACTGTTAAGACCTCTTGGAATTCATGTCTTTATCGATTTTTAGACTCCTACTCCAAGTGAGTAGGGACCTTGGATATTTGATTTTGAATGGCTTGAAATTGAGACCTCGAAAATTCTTTCCAAAAATGCACGTATAAATTTCTTGAAAATGGATCCTGATATTGACAAACTTTTGAAGTAGGATCCTGTTTCAACAATGTACGTTTAGAGCCCTTCTTTATGGGCTCCTGGATTTTCTAAAAATATTAGTTAAGTGCCCTTGGAAAGGGCTCCAGGAATTATTTTCTAAAATGCACGTTAAGAACCCAGGAAGAAGGCTCTTCGAATCCATGTTAAGACCCCTTGAAGAGTACTTTCAATGTTCCACGTATAATGCCCTTGGAGAGTTGATTTCTAGTCCCTTGAAGAGGGCTAATAAAATTGTTCCAAAAGTTTAGAGCTCTTGGATATTTGATTCGTAAATCCCTGAAGAAAGCTCTTGGAATTGTAAAAAAACGTCTAGAGCCCCTAAAGACGGGTCTGGAAAATTGTTCTGGAATTTTTGATTCTTTGTGGGGGAGGTGCCAAAAGGAGTGGATCGATATATTCCACCTTTACAGCAGATCTTGTGTTTGTAGAAATAAAGGAATGTGAGAAAAATGAAGAGAGCAGGATGCCTATTTCGGATTTTATAATTGTTTTGGTTATTCAAAAATTTGACCCTTTGAGGGGAAGGTACCTGAAGGAATCGTCAGATCTTTATAAAAGATCTTGTGTTGATGAAAATATCTACCAAGTCCGAATGGAATCGTTTGAAAATTTCTCGTAGTATGAGCTTCACGGATATTCAAAATTTTGACCCTTTATGGGGGAGGTTCCAGAACAAGTGGACCGATGTATTCCATTTTCACACCAGACCTTGGGTTAATAAAAATATTGTGATATGTGTAATTTGAAGAGAATCGGACTCTTACATGGCATTTTATAAGAGTTACTATTATTAAAAAATGCTGACCTTTTATTGGGTAGGTACTTGATGGAGTGGACCGATATTGTCCGTTTTCGCACCAGATCTAGAACTGATGCAAATATTAGGGTTTTGTATAGTTGGGGCAAGATCGGATTATCCTTTTTTATAATTTCGACCTTTAGTGGGGGAGGTACCAGAAAAAGTGAACCTATATTGCCCATTTCCGAACTCGATGTAAGTTTGATAATAATATTACGATGTACCAAGTTTGCATCAAATCGGATACTCCCTTCAAGAGTTGTCGTGCTCACCAACCAGCCAAATGGATGGGTGGACATCCCTAGATCGACTCCAAATGTCCTGAAACGGATTTGGTCCAAAGAGACCTAGCGTCTAAAGCCGTTATTTCGATGAGACAAGTTTTGGTCGTATCAAATGATAAATAGCCTCGCCATATGGCTAAGGGTATAAAAACACTTCTGGAACGCTTAAAATAGCCTCTTGGAATTGTTTTTTTGTTTTTTTAATAGTCTTAACCACCCCTGAGTTTAGAGCCCTTAAAGAAAACTTTTCGAATTTAAAAAACTAATTTAATTTATGAATTTGGCAACTAACCCATGAACCACTAATCAAAATGTAATTGCTTTATTATTTATTTATTGTTTGTCCGGTTTTTTGCTAATTGTTTAACAAACATCAGCAGATTTCCCTATTTATTTCATTTTAATGACCACCCTCAATATTGTATCGGTTATTAATAATTTCCCAGTCGCAGTTGTTTTTAGATAATTCGTAATGTTTATGCGATATAAACCATTCAGGGCAAATGCCGGTATGCTGCTCTTTTCAACCTTGAAATTCTCCCAGCCATAGGTGCCCTGAAAAAATGAAACATAAAAATATAAAAAATTCCCATTTAATGAACAATCCCTTAGAAATCCCTTACCACCAACACGGGACATGATTTCGGAAGATTACTATACTTCAAAATATTCTGGATCCATAGAGCAATCATGTTTGTTGAGCTGGTGCGACCCGTAACACCAAGAAAATCACAAACATTGATTTCATAGTTGAATATCGATTTATAGCTCTCCTCCCTTTTGCCCTTCATCTCTATGCTGAGCTTATTCCAAACGGGTTGGGTTATATTTTTGATCACCATAACTTCACAATTGAAGCCTTGGCGATCCTCGGCGATATCAAAACTATATTGACTAAAATAATCCTTGTTGAAGGTTACATCGACATCTTGGAAGAGCAGCAATCGGGTCTGAAAAATATGGAAAGAAATTAATTTTATATGACGATTTTTTTTTTGGTCCACACACACAGACCTTTTGCCGGGCAGTAACATTTACAACGATATGTATAACTATTAACCAAATAAAAGTTCGGAAATTACAAGTCATTATTACGAAATTTTTCCGCTACAAACTTTGCCTGACATAAATTTTCCAAAACGAATTAAATTACTGATTTGTTTCGTCAGGTAAATTTTGCTTTTTATATGCCGCTCCACTACAGCATTCGAATTTCAAAATTTAATTTTCCTCAAAGCTTTGCAAAACATCGATTTTCAGACCATTATTTTTTACTTCCGCCAGTGGCAACAAATAATGTGTTGCCATAGCCTTTTAATGGGTTAAGGTGGCTACCAACTTAGTTGGAGCTCTCCTTATCTATTTAGGATCGCTAAGAGTGAGCAGAATTCAGGACAAATGTAGGGTAGTACATGGTCGGCTCGATAATCATAACCTCATTTTGTTTTTTTTTTATTTAATTTCAATAATCATTATGAAACCGTACGATTCGAGACGAAAAAAAAAATACGAAAACATTGCATAATTACACGGTGCAACAAAAAAATTACAGGCAAAAAAATAAATTTACTTTCATTCATTATTACCTAGAAATAGGCTAAATAAAATCGTTAAAAAATCCATGGTTACAACACTTGAAGAGAGACCTTGAAATCGTAAAAAAATCCATTTGAGGATCTCTTGAAGAATGGAAAAATATTTTCGGACCTTTGAAAAATTCCTCCTAAATTGTTTAAAAAATGCATGTTAAAAGCCATTGAAAAGGGATCTTTAAATAATTCAAAATATCTACGTTAGGAGCCATTTAAGAAAATTCCAGAACCTGTATAAAAAATCCACGTTTAGTGCCCTTGAAGATGGCTCTTGAAATTGTTTTATAAATTCAAGTTTAGAGCCCTTGAAAGTTAAGGTAAGGAAACCTCGTTTAGACTATTAAAGAAGGCTCGTATTTATTTATTTATTATTTTTTTATACCCTCCAATATAGTATGGAGGGTATATTACTCAACTCATCGAAATAATAAACAAAGCATATATTTTCTTGATCAGCGTAAAATTCTATGACGATTTAGCGCTGTCCGTTCGTCCGTTTGACCTTCTCTTGTAATCACGCTAGAGTCAAAACGAATAATTTTAGGAAGCTAACATTCAGATCAGTCTTTTTTCTGCAGGCAGGTCAATTTCGAATTTGGGCTATATCGGTCCAAATTTTTCAACGGAATTGTCTGAAAATTTGCACAAGGAGTTCCTTGTGAGTACTTTATCCCCTGGAAGAGAATTATCTATTGGTCCACGTTTTGGTATAGCTCCCATATGACGGTACCTGCCGATATTGGCCACATTGATGATTTGATATTGATGATTTTGGCCACATTTTTCCACGAATTTGTCTAAAAATGGGTATTTGAATCGTAAGTATAGGTCCACGTTTTGGTATAGCTCCCATATAACGTTACGCCCCGATATTCGGTATTTTGATGATTTTAGCCACATTTTTCAAAGGAATTGTCTGAAATTCTACACAAGGAGTTCTTTGTGAGTACTTCACCCCCTGAAATAGAATTGTCTACATAGGTCCACAATATCGTATATCCCCCATATTTCGGCACCTTCCGACATTCGGTATTTTTAAGATTTTAACAGAATTTTTAATGGATTTTATTTTTTATTTATTTTATTTGTTTTTAATATTTCCTAATTCGTCCCAAATGGTGGAGGGAATTCAAAGTTCGGCCCGGCCGAATTTACTGCTTGTTTTCTTTTTTTGTTTTTGCAAATGTCTCTGGCATTATTTTAAAAATCCACGTTCAAAATCCTTGAAGAAGGATGTATACCTTTGGCCAATGATAGATTATTTAAATATATTTTTACTTCTGTTACGATTATTTAAATTGTCGACCCTCTATGCAGTAAGTTCCAAACGAATGGGCCAATATTGCCTATTTCGCATCGGACCTATATAAATATGATATAAATATTGCTACGTACCAACTTTGGACTATATTGGTCATTTTTTTACTTTATATGAGGTACGAGTATGTAATAATTTTTAGAAAAAGCTGAAATATGCGTAAGGTACCAGATATAGTCGACCGAAGTATTCCATCATCATAATTCATCTAATACAGTTAAAAATAATTGTATGGGAAGAATTACAAGAAAATTGGATACATAATACGAGATCATAAATTCCATATTCACCTCAGGTTTCTGATTTCTTTGAGCGTTTTCTTTTTAAAAATCTTGAAACCTATGTGGTGAAGGTAGCAGAAGAAATGGTCCGATCTCTACCATTTGTATACCCTACAACACTATTGGGCCAAAAATTATGTAACACTTCGAAATATTGGTTTCCCACATAGGAAGGTATATATGGATCTTCCTATCTCGGCTAATCAAGCTACAGGTCGCAATTATGAACCGATCCTCACGAAATTGAAAATGGAGGTAGGGTTATGGTCAGAATAGAACCCTATTGTTTTTGGAGATGATCGCACGATATTTATGGGTTGAAATGGACCGAAAATAGCAAAATTTCCTGATTTTGCAGTTGTTCTATAGGCCACAAGTATGAACTAATCAATGCGAAAATTTACATGGAGTTAGAGTTTAGGAGTGGGCAGAAACCTACCAATTCGGACATCGGACAATAATTAGCGGGTAAAATATACCCTAATTTTTATGTAAGAAAATAGGAAAATGTCCAAGCCGCGAATATTTTCAATCCCAGCCAAATCAAAAATACATGAAAAGATCACTTCTGAACATGACAGTGATGCTATGTGCCAAGAAATCGGAAATATAGAAGAATAGGTACAATATATATGTAAAAGAATTGATCTTATTTATTCTGCTTATAAATCAAGAACCGCTGGGCCGATTTTCACAATTCCCATCAATTCGGAATGGTCTCTTGTCAGAAAACGATAAAATCTAAGAAAATCGCGGAAAAATGTACCAACAAAAAAGTGAATATTTTTTGTTCAATTTTTTTTAATTTTAGTCATATTTTTTATCGCATGCGATTTTTTCAATTTGACTTACAATTTTGAATTGTAAATTTTCTAAATTTTTACACCCCCCCAATACTACGTTTTAAGGGTATTATATGCATATCGCAATTATCGTCCGATCCTCACGAAATTTTGCATAGGGGTAGGGTTAGGGCCAGAATTAAAGCCTATTGTTCTTAAGATGTACAATTAGAGGTGCAAATGGACTAAAAAATTTAATTTCTTCTAATTTTTTAGTCGCTCTATAGGCCACAATTCAAAACTAATCGCCACGGAATTTTGCATCAGAAGAGAGTTAAGGACAGGGAAGAAGTCTAGCATTTTGGATGACCATTGGATTTTATTTAGCTGTAAAATGGATCACAACTTTCGTGTGAAATTGTTTTGAATACTTGACAACACTACGGAGAACGTAAATATTGGCCAAATTCTCCGGGTTAAAAAAAAAAACTAAGGGTAATCTCTGGGCGGGGCTCTTTGACATTATTTCAACGAACTCTTTCAAAATGGATTTGGATATAAGGGGATTTCGAATATATTGTAGTGTTGTAGGGTATCACATGGTCGGTCCGGTTCGACTATAGCCTTTGCTTACTTGTTTTTTTTTTAACCTTTTGTGGTGGAAATACCAGAAGAAGCGGACCGATATTGCCCATCTCAGAACTCGATCTATGTTTGAAAATAATATTACGATGTTCCAAATCCAGCCAGACAGACAGAGAGACGGGCGAGCGGATATCGCTAGATCGACTCCAAATGTCCTGAAACGGATTCGGTCCAAAGAGACCTAGGGTCTAAAACCGTTATTTCGACGTCTTGACCGTATAAAATGATATATACCCTCTCTAGCCATATGGCTGAGGGTATAATGATATTGAAGGCAATGAAGGCTGTTTGGAGAGAATGCTTCAGTAAAAACAAGTTTCTGAGAAAACACACTCAGGGTCGCCGAATTGTAGTGGAAGATGGTATGGTAACAGTTGGAAGATGGTATGGTATTTGTGATGAATATCAGCAGGTATTTATTTAATATTTCCGCTGATCAAAAATCAAACCTGGGTTTTTCTAAATTCAATCATTCATTTATTAAAAAAAATGTTCTCACTTATTTCAATCGAATTGCCGCCTTCAATGTTGTATCGCTCATTGGCAGCTGGCTGGTGTTCGTTTTCAGGTAATTTGTTACATTTATGCGATATATACCAGTTATGGCAAATGGGGGTATGCTGTTCCTTTCCACCTTGAAGTAATCCCAGCCATAGGTGCCCTACAAACAGGAAACTCCAATAAATTCGCAAAATGGAAAAAATTAAAATTTCAAAGGAAAAATTCGCATCTTATAAATTATTTACATACCGTCATAATCGGACACGACTTCGGCAGCTTACTGTACTTGAGAATATTTTGTATCCACAAAATGATCATGTTCGTAGAACTACAGCTCCCGCTATAACCGAGAAAATCACAAACATTGAATTCATAACTGAATATCGATTTGTAACGCTGGTCCTTTTTCGATCGCATTTCAATCGTCAACTTGTTCCACATAGGCTGGGTAATATTTTTAATTAATATGATCTCACAATCGAACCCATTGCGATCTTTGGTTAGGTCTATGCGATAATCCTTCAAGTAATCCTTGTTGAAAGTTATTTGCACCTCTTGAAATAATAGGGTTCTGGCCTAAAGGTGGAAAAACCGGAAAAATTAAAAATTAAATTTGGATAAGTTATCTTGACCTACCTTTTGTCTGGCCGCTTCATTCAGCATTAGGTGAATCACCAGTATTAGTATTCCCCAGAAAAATATGTAGCAACAAAAAGTCATGGTTTTGGAATATTTCCGTTACAGAACTGTTCACTAACTCCAATTTTCTAATGTGAATCAAATTACTGACGGCTGATATTTGTTATGACTGCTTTTTATAGGCCACTGCAGGGGATTTTCCTATCATTAGCAGGTAATTAGCAAGCCAAGGCGTGACATCATTTGGTGGCGAGAAAATCAAAATTTTCGTCGGTTCTCCCCACACTGTATCTTCGTTTTTATACCCTCCACCTTGGAAAGGAGGGTATATTAACTTTGTCATTCCGTTTGTAACATCCTTAAATATTCGTCGTAGACTCCATAAAGTATATATATATATATATATATATATATATATATATATATATATATATATATCTATATCTATAAAAGAGGAAAATGTTTGTATGTTTCTTTGTTTGTTTGTTTGTTTATTTGTAATTTATGGACTCGAAAACCGCTGAATAGATTTTCCTGAAAATTTCTATATATACTGCAACATCGCCTGAAAGTAACATAGGCTTTATACATTTTTGAATTTCCACTTGGAACTGGAGATATAGCATCAGAATCGGAGGTACCTCCCAAAAATTTAGATTTTATATGCACATATCTATTGATTGGTTGAAGATACAGTCTCCAAATTTGGAATACGTAACGGAATTTGGAACAAAAATAAGTTTGCCAAATTATATTGTAATCGGTTCAGATTCGGATATAGCTCCCATATATATTTTCGACCGATTTCGTTCATTTGATGCACCAAACACGCTATGTACCCCCAATTTCAACGAAATTTGAAACGTGTGATAGATTTTATCTAAAAAATTGATTTCCCAAATTATATTGAAATCGGTTCAGATTTGGATATAGCTCCCATATACATTTTCGGCCGATTTCATGTATTTGGTGGACCAAACACGATATGTATTTCCAATTGTAATGAAATTTAAAATAAGTAACGGAATTGGGAGCCAAAATGAATTTGTCAAATTATATTAAAATCGGTTCAGATTTGGATATAGCTCTCATATATATTTTCGACCGATTTCATGTATTTTATGCACCATACACGCTATTTATCTCTAATTTCAATGAAATTTGGAATATGTAACGGGATTTTGATTAGAAAATAAATTAGTCAAATTATATTAAAATCGGTTCAGATTTGGATATAGCTCCCATATATATTTTCCGCCGATTTCACATATTTGATGCACAAAACACGATACGTATTTCCGATTCCAATGAAATTCGGCATGAGTGGCTAAATTTGGTACAAAAATAAATTTGACAGATTATATTCAAATACGCTCAGATTTGATTATAGCTCCCATATATATACTCAGCCGATTTCACATATTTGATGCACCCAAAGCGAGAGAGACAAAATCTGGTACCGGAAAAATTTCCAAATTATATTGAAATCAGTTGAGGTTTGGCTAACAAATATATTTCGGTCGATTTCATACATGTTATGCACCAAACATGATATATATGACCGATACTAATGATATTCAGAATGTGTGGCGGAATTTGGTTACAACAATAAATGTGACAAATTAATTGGAAATTAGTTAAGATTTGGATATAGCTCCCATATATATATTCTCGGCCGATTTCACATATTTGACGCACCAATTTCAATGAAATATGAAAGGTGTGGCGGAATTTGGTGTAAAATAATTTTTTTTTTAAATTATATTTAAATCGGATCAGATTGGGATATGATTTTAATAAGAACCATTGACCCACAACGCCTTAGGCTAACACTAAAAAACAACACAACAATTGATTTGAAATACGCTTATTACGGGGAAGTATGTTGCTACGTTGAATTCACTAATTGCAATAGAAATGCTACTCAACTTCAAAAGATTGCAGTTTACTGCACGCTTGGTATTTGTTATGAAATAAATAAATCCGAAGGACAAACCCTTCGTGTATGTATGTCATTTTGGTTATTTACGCATTAAAGTAGTGCAAAATTTTTTTTTAAATGTGTTTTTTTTTAACCAACATATATTCGTAAATAAAATTTTGAACTCATATTAAATCAAAAGGGGTAGCGAAGCGCACCGGGTTCAGCTAGTATATATATATATATATATATATATATATTCATAATCAGCATAAAATTCTAAGTCGATTTAACGATGTGCGTCTGTCCGTCTGACTGTTGAAATCACGATACAGCCCACATTATTTGACGTAGAGCGCCAAAATTTAGCAGAGCTATTTGCATTGTGTCTAGGATGGTTGGTATTGAAAATGAGATATATCGGCCCACGTTCTGGTATAGTCCCCATATAACGGTACCTCCCGACATTCGGTATTTTGATGATTTACGCCACATTTTTTTCGGATTTGTCTGGAAATTGGTATTTGTAGGTCATAACGGGTCCCTGAGCGTGTGGCAAAACATTGCATGTATAGGTCCACGTTGTGGTATAGCCCCCATATAAAGGTACCTTCCGATATTCGGTATTTTAGTTTTTTTGCCACATTTTTTCACGGATTTGTCTGAAAATTGGTATTTGTTGGTCATAATGGGTTTCAGCTTCGGTGGCGAAACATTGCATGCATGGGTCCATGATTTGATATAGCCCCCATATAAAGGTACCTCCCGAAATTCTGTAATTTGATGATTTTTGCCACATTTTTTCACGGATTTGTCTAAAAATTGGTATTTGTTGGTCATAAAGGGTCCTAGTTCGTGTGGCGAAACATTGTAATTATAGGTCCACGTTTTGGTGTAGCCCCCATATAACGGTACCTCCCGATATTCGGCATTTTAATGGTTTTTGCCACATTTCTTCTAATGTTTCTTAGGGTAAGGTGGAGGGTATTAAAAGTTTGGCCCGGCCGAACTTAATGGTTTTTTTACTTGTTTAGCCTAGCCTGCGCCACACTGTGGTACAGGGTATTATGTCTTGGCGCTTTTGTTTGTCACACACAGAAGGACTCGAAATAGACCCATAAATCCCTTTGGCGATCTTCCTAGAATCACATTCTGAGTCTATGTGTGCATCTCCCCTCCACGTAAACAAAGTATAGGTCGGATTTATTGTCTGATTGATATAAAATAATCGACAAATCAGCTGTTTGGCCCCAGAACGAACCCTAGTGAAATTGGTGTTAATCCGATCAGATTTGGGTATAGCTCCCATATATACCTTCGTTCGATTTCAATTTCATTGTGCACCAAATGCGCAATATCAGTCCGAATCAAATAAATTTTAGCACACACACCTGAGTTCATTTCAGAAGTAAGCCCGGGAAATTTGATGAATATCGGTTCAGATTTAGATATAGCTCCCATACATATATTTTCGTCCGATTTCAATTTTAATGTGCCCCATATGTGTAATACTAGTCCAAATAGGATGTACAGGGTGAGATGAAAAAAAAACGGCAATCAACTTCAGACTGTTGTCATTTCTAAGCCACACGTCCGGCAGCTGTTAAAATTATTTCAGTGACAGCTCATTATATTGTTTACTAGCGTACAAAAGCATTTTGGTGAGAATTTTCCAGAAAAAAATTTTATTCGTGATGGAATTCAAGCGCGACAGTGTGATTTCTTTATATTTGGCTAGAGAACCACAAGTGGCCATCGTTAGATCCATCCAGCATTTAAATGTGAATAAATCTTTGGTGTCTGGTACCATCGCCCGTTACTGTGATACTGGTAGCGTAGCCCGACGACGTCAAGGAAATGGACGCAAGAAAACAGCAACATCAGCAGAAATGGTTCGAAAAGTAAAGAAGCGAAACTCGCCTCGCAGTGGCCGAAAAATGGCTCGTGAGCTCAACATATTGCAATATTCCATTCGGCAAATATTGAAAAATGAGTTCGGGGTAAAGCCATTGAAATTCCCAAAAGTGCAAGAACTTACACCGCAACAGAAAGAAAATAGACTGACTCAAAAGAGCTAAAGAGTTGCTTCGCTTGGCCGAAAGTGGTGAACGGCCGAATTTTTGTTTTCTCCGATGAGAAAACATTCGTTGTCCAGCAGTTTGTAAACAAATAAAATGATCGTGTTTACTTACCAAAGAGGTCAGCTAAAAATGTGCACCTTCGGATGGCCACAAGAACTGAGGCGCCTGCCATGGTGATGGTGTGGGCCGCCACAACAGCCGATGGCCGCCCACCGCTCGTATTAATCGACCGTGGCATCAGAATAAATACCGAATATTATCGCAAAAATATTCTAGAGGGTGTATTAAAGCCTTGGGCACGCAAAGCAAACATTTTGGCCCCAGACCTTGGACATTCCCAACAGGACTCAGCACCACATCGCTCTCAGCACGCGCCACCCAATAATGGTTACAAAATAAGGTTTCTCGCTTCATTTCCAGTGCACAATGGTCACCAAAATCTCCGGCTACCAATCCGTTGGACTATTGTGTCTGGAGTATTTTGGAAAGCAAGATTGGCATTAAAAACTACCAAAGTGTTGATCACCTCAAGCAAACGCTTCGCCGGGAATGGACCAAAATACCGCAGAGCAACATTCGAGCAGCGTTTCGACGGTTTCATTGGCCGTTTGAAGGCCATAATTCGTGCCAAAGGTGACGAATTCGAACAAATCTAAACTTATTCTAAAATTTGATGATATATCCGACACTTGTTGCTTTCATTCAATAAAACTAAAAAAAACGTAAAAATCACGCAAACATTTTGGCCCCAGACCTTGGACATTCCAAAAGGACTCAGCACCATCGCACCTAGCACGTGCCACCCAAGAATGGTTACAAAATGAGGTTTCTCGCTTCATTTCCGGTGTACAATGGCCTCCAAAATCTCCGGCTACCAATCCGTTGGACTATTGTGTCTGGAGTATTTTTGAAAGCAAGATTGGCACTAAAAACTACCAAACTGTCGATCACCTCAAGCAAGTGCTTCGCCGGGAATAGACCAAAATATCGCAGAGCAGAGCAACATTCGAGCAGCGTGTGACGCTTTCATTGGCCGGTTGAAGGCCATAATTCGTGCCAAAGGTGACCAATTCGAACAAATCTAAACTTATTCTAAAATTTGATGATATGTCCGACATTTTTTGCTTTCATTCAAAAAAATTTGAAAGAAAATGTAAAAATTATGGCGTTTGACTTTGTCGCAGTTTTTTATCTCACTTTGTGGGATCTAAAGATTATTTTCTAAAATTTTCACATAATTCATATAAAGTGAGGAATGTAGTCCGTAGTCTAATCCTGGTACCTCGCAATATTTATATCATATTTATTTATATCCCATACAAAATAGGCAATATTGGCCACTCTTCCCCACAGAGACTTCGGTTTTCTGTATCACACAGAGGCCTTGGCTTTCCGTCCAAACACAGAGACTTCGGTTTCCTGTACCACACGGAGGCCTCGCCTTTCCGTCCCACTCAGAGACTTCGATTTCCTGTACCTCACGAAGATTTCCGTTCCCCACAGAGACTTCGGTTTCCTGTAGCACACTGAGGCCTCGGCTTTCCGTCCCACTCAGAGTCTTCGGATTCCTATATCACACGGAAGCTTCGGCTTTCTGTCCCACACAGATACCTCGGTTTAATTCCCTGTGTGTATGATTACGGAGTAGTTGGTAATTGTAGCACGTAGAAGTAGTATTAATAACTGCGTCAACCGAATTCCCGAAAATCATCGCATCGTCGTTTCCGATCATCAATCGAATTCCCGAACATCATCACATCGTCGTTCCCGATCATCAACCGAGTTCCCGAACATCATTGCATCGTCGTTCCCGGTCATCAACCGTATTCACGAACCTCATCGCAAAATCTAAACCTCAACACACCCCATCATCACCGACGGCCGCCACTAGCAACCAACGACTGTATTATGGCACACATCTCCCGGTCTGTCAACCCATCGCATTTCATTTGTAGTATAAGTCACTCATATAAATAAAATCTCAATTTTGGTCCCACGTGGGAGAAAATAAACTGTTTATTCCGTAAGGTTTAGTGGGTCCTTATGGCGACCCTGGAAACAACAGCAACATCGAAAATTGTTCCAAAATTGTTAATTTTGAGCAAAAATCGATTAGAAAATAAGTTAAAAAGCAGTAAGTTCGGCCGGGCCGAACTTTAAATACCCTCCACCATTTGCAACGAATTTGGAAATTAAAAAAAAAATAAAATCCTTAAAAAATTTTGTTAAATTTTAAAAATACCGAATATTGTCGTTATATTGGGGTCTATACGACGTCGACCTACATAGGCATTGTTTGTCATTAGCCATTGCCGTATTCAAATTCGAAACTTGAAATAAACGGTGAATAATGTAGCTAAAATCATCAAAATATCGTATATAGGGAGGTAACATTATATCGGAGCTGTGCGAAGACCTGGACCAGCATAGACAATTTTCTGTCACAGGCTGTAGCATCCATTACGAACTTCAAATACCACATCTCAAACAATTTCGGTGGGTATTGTACCTAAAATCGTCAAAATACCGAATATAGGGAGGTACTGATATATGGGGCCTATACGAAGACCTGGACCCGCACAGACAATTTTCTGTCACAGACTGTAGTTCCCATAACGAACTTAAAATACCAATTTTGAAACAATTCCGGTGAATAATGGCGCTAAAATCATTAAAACATACCGACTTTTGGGATTTACCGTTATATGGGGGCTATACGAAGACGTGAACCTGCACAGACAATTTTCTGTCATAGGCTGTAATATCCATTACGAACCTCAAATACCAAATTTGAAACAATTCCGGTGAATAATGCCGCAAAAATAATCAAAATACCGAATTTTGGGAGGTACCGTTATATGGGGGCTATACGAAGACGTCGACCTGCACAGACAATTTTCTGTCATAGGCTGTAATATCCATTACGAACCTGAAATACCAAAGTTGAAACAATTCCGGTGAATAATGCCGCAAAAATCATCAAAATACCGAATATCGGGAGGTACCATTATATGGGGGCTATATGAAAACGTGGACCTACATGGTCCATTTACGAACTTAACCTGCCTACTAGAAATATAAACATGTGTGCAAAATTTTAGCCGTCTATCTCAATTTGTTCGAAAGATAGCGTGATAACAACAGACGGACAGACAGACGGACAGACAGACGGACAGACAGACCGACGGACATGGCTAAATCGACATAGAATTTTACGCTGATCAAGAATATATATACCTTGTTGGGTCTGACATGAGTATTTCGAGGAGTTACGAACGGAATGACAAAGTTAATATACCCTCCATAGTATGGTGGAGGGTGTACAAATTCTGGCATAAGTGGTTTATATCTAAGGCGGATTTTTTTCACGGCATCGACATATAATATAATACTTTGTGGAAAAATTAAAATAACCGGAATTTTATTATCAGACCTCGTAGAACTTACTGGAGAGATGACACTAAAGACCAATGTTTTTTGGAGATCATTTATGAAACAGAGCCAACATAGGCAGGTATTTATTAAATATTTTTTTCGGATCATCTATCCAACTTAGATTTTTCTGAATTCCTCATAAAATCTCAAATGTTTTTCAATCGAAGGGCCACCCTCAATTTTGTATCGCTCATTTGTACTGGGCCGCTGTTCGTTTTCAAATATTTTGTAACATTTATGCGATATGTACCAGTCATGGCAAATGGGGGTATGCTGTTCCTTTCCACCTTGAAATGATCCCAGCCATAGGTGCCCTAGAAATAGGAAAACCCAATAAATTCGCAAAAAGGGAAACAAATTGCAATTTTCAAAGGAAAAATCCAATATCTTATAAATTATTTACATACCGTCATAATCGGACACGATTTCGGCAGCTTACTGTACTTGAGAAAATTTTGTAGCCACAAAATAAATATGTTCGTGGAACTGCTGCTTCCGGTAAAACCGAGAATATCACACATATTGAATTCATAACTGAATAACGATCTGTAACTATTGTCCTTTTTCGATTGCATTTCAATCGTCAACTTAGTCCACACAGGCTGGGTAACATTTTTAACTAATATCATCTCACAATTCAAAGCTTGGCGATCTTTGGTCAGTTCCAAGCGATAATCCTTAAAGTAATCCTTGTTGTAGGTTAGTTGCACATCTTCAAATATCAGGGTTCTGGCCTAAACGAAAAAAAAAAACGAAAAATTAAAAATTAAATTTGGATAAGTTATCTCGACCCACCTTTTGCCTGGCCGCTTCATTCAGCATTAGATGAATCACCAGTATAAGTATTCCCCAGATAAATATGTAGCAACAGCAAGTCATTATTTTGGAAAATTTCCCGTTTCAAAATTGTGCACTAACTTCGATTTTCTAATGCGAATCAAATTACTGACGGCTGATATTTTTTCGGGCTGCTTTTTATACGCCACTGTAAGTGAGCGCTAATTGCCATTAGGAGGTAATTAGCAAGCCAAGGCGTGACATCATTTGATAGGGTGAAATCAGCTATCAGCAATTTTCAAACATGGCAACATGTATTGTATGTTGAGGTTCGCCTCTGGAATATCCTGGTACTTCTCGATTTTATGTTGTCACAAAGTTTTTGTTCGCAACAGCCCTCACGGCGTTTTTTTTTTTATAAGACCCTTCGGCTCTCTTGATAACGAAATTCCCGTAAACGCATGTCCTTCGACATCCCTTGTAAGCCCTGTGTGTCATTTTATTATCCTTAAATATCCTTGCAGACTGCTTAAGTACTTATTGAGATCTCTCGCAACAGTATCCACGAATATCCTTGTAGTCTGCTAAGTACTTATTAAGGTTTCTTGCAATCGTTGCTTTGAATAACCTTGTAGTCTGCTTGAGTATTTATAAAGGTCTCTTGCAATCGTATCCTTGAATATCCTTGTAGACTGCTTGAGTACTTATTAAGGTCTCCAGCAACCGTACCCTTGAAAATTCTTGTAGCCTCCATAAATACTTATTAAGGTCTCCAGCAACCGTGCCCTTGAAAATTCTTGTAGCCTCCATAAATACTTATTAAGGTCTCTCGCAGCCGTATCCTTGAATAATCTTGTATTCTGCTTGAGTACTTATTAAGGTCTCCAGCAATCGTACCCTTGAATATCCTTGTAGTCTGCATAAATACTTATTAAGGTCTCTCGCAATCTTAGCCTTGGATATCCTTGTAGTCTGTTTGAGTACTTCTTAAGGTCTCTCGCAATCGTAGCCTTGAATATCCTTGTAGACTGCTTGAGTACTAATTAAGGTCTCCAGCAACCGTACCCTTGAAAATTCTTGTAGCCTCCATAAATACTTATTAAGGTCTCTCACAACCGTACCCTTGAATAACTTTGTATACTGCTTGAGTACTTATTAAGGTCTGTCGCAATCGCAAACTTGGATATCGTCGTAAGCTGCTTCAGTACTTACTAAAGTCTCCCACAAACGTACTTTTGAAACCCCTTGTAGTCTGCTTGAATACTTATTAAGGTTTCTGGCAATCGTAGTCTTGAATATCCATGTAATATACTTGAGTACCCGTTAAGGTCCTTCGCAAGCGTAGCTTTGAATATTCCTGTAACTGAGTATGTATTAAGGTCTCTCGAAATCGTACCTTTGAATATCCTTATAGTGTGTTTGAGTATTAATTGAGGTCTCTCGCAGCCGCATCCTTGTAATCTGCTTTAGTACTTTTAAAGGTCTCTCGCAACCGTACCTTGGAATATCCTTGTAGTCATCTTGAGTACTACTATAGCCTTGAATATTCTTGTATTTCCCTCTACAAATTCTTGGAAAACTTAAGAATACTTATCCAGGTCTCAAACACCCGGCAGGAAGACTTGAAGTCTTTACACTACGAGCAATTTGCCAGATCACTTAACTAGACGAATCCCAGTGTGTCCATCTAAAATCCTGTGGACGGCGGGTCATGAGACTTAGTGGACCAATTAATGTTCCTTTACCTCATAGTAAATAAAGGAACTTCGAATACGCAGGGTGAGATCAAAAAAACTGCAACAAAGCCAAACGCCATAATTTTTAAATATTCTTGAATGGAAAAAAAAAATATCGGAAATAGCTTCAAATTTTAGAATAAGTTTAGATTTGTTCGAATTGATCACCTTTGGCACGAATTATGGCCTTCAAATGGCCAATGAAACCAACACACGCTGCCCGAATGTTGTTCTGCGGTATTTTGGCCCATTGCCGGCGAAGCTCCTGCTTGAGGTGATCGACACTTTGGTATTTTTTAGTGCCAACCTTGCTTTCCAAAATATTCCAGACACAATAGTCCCACGGATTGGTATCCGGAGATTTTTGTGGCCACTGTGCGCTGGAAATGAAGCGAGGAACCTTATTTTGTAGCCATTCTTGGGTGCCGCGTGCTGAGTGCGATGGTGCTGAGTCCTGTTGGAATGTCTAAGGTCTGCGGCCAAAATGTTTGCATGCCCAAGGCTTTAATTCACCCTCCAGAATACTTTCGCGGGAATAATCGGCCTTTATTCTGATGCCAAGGTCGATTAATACGAGTGGAGAGCGACCATCGGCTGTTACGGCGGCCCACAGCGTCACCATGGCCATCGCTTGAGTTCTGGTCTGGTGGCCAACCGAAGGTGCACATTTTCAGCTGACCTCTTTGGCAAGTAAACACGATCATTTTGTTTGTCTACAAACTTCTGGACAACGAATATTTTCTCATCGAAGACGGAGAAACCCAAATTCGGCAGTTCACCACTTTCGGCAAAGCGAAGCAACTCTTTAGCTCTATTGAGTCAGTCCATTTTCTTTCCGCTGCGGTGTAAGTTTTTCACTTTTTGGAATTTTCGAATTTCAATGGCTTTACCCCGAGCTTATTTTTCAAAATTTCGCCGAATGGAATATTGCAATATGTTCAGCTTACAAGCCATTTTTCGGCCACTGCGACGCGGGTTTCGATCAAGTCGTTTCTTTACTTTTCGAACCATTTCTGCTGATGTTGCGGTTCCATTTCCGTCCACTTCCTTGACGTAGGTGGGCTATGCTACCAGTATCACGGTAACGGGCGATGGTACGAGACACAAAAGATTTATTGACATTTAAATGCTGGAGAGCTCTTACGGTAGCCCCTTGTGGGTTTTCAGCCAATTATTAAGAACTCACACTATCACGCTTGAATTCCATCATGAATAATTTTTTTTTTCTGGAAAAGTCTCACCAAAATGCTTTTCGGCGCTTGTAAACAATATAATGAGCTGCCACTGGAATAATTTTAACAGGTGTCGGACGAGCGGCTTAGAAATGACAGCAGTCTGAAGTTGGTTGCACAAAATCTCTATGTCATTGGCTAAAGCCCGATTAATTGAACAAGCGATGACACTAGTCTATCTCACTCAGCGAAATTCTAAAATTTTCTCTACGAACCTCTGGATCCCGCTGAGCTATCCCAAGCTCAAAAATTACAAATCTAAGTCGTTAAAAGCTTCAAATAACACACATTTAAGAGTTATTTTTTATCATAATTTTCCAGGAGCATTTCCATGAGAGAAGTAATGCTCTTGATAAGCAACGCCATCTATTTGAGACCTTCTTCAGTGATTTCCAATATCACAACTAGATGGCGTTTTTTTTTTTTTTTTTTTTTTTTTTTTAATTGACAAGAGTTATCTGACGTGTAGGATAATTAATGCTCTGTTCCAATACCTGCAAGAATCTGCTAGTTTTGCAATTTTCTTCGATATCATAGATAGAAAATCGGCTATCGTAGTAAAAACTTTTACATTCTTTCAGTTCTAGTCGGTACACTACAACAAGATGGCGTTAGTTAGTTTCGCTTGAGCTGATTGTAGAGCAAGATAGCATTTTTATACGCGTTTTATTTGCTGCACATTTAAATTCAAATATGGTTATTTGTAAAAGAGAACAATTCCCCTAAATGAATAATGACACCTAGCTGTGACGTTAATGGAGGGGATATATCAATACCACACCTAGATGGCGCTATTTCCTAACATTCAACTCCATTTTATACGAGTTTTATCTGTAGCATTATCAATTCCCATAAAGCTCATTTACATAAGAGAATAATTCCCCTAATCGACAAGTACCTCATATCTGTAATGTGGCTGGAAGGTTATAACAATATCACAACTAGGTGGCGTTAGTTCGTGATTTTCAACTCCATTAATGCTTGAACCTCCGTTTCAAAAAAGCTTGATGCAAACAATTTAGATCTAACGTAGGCTATCAAACGGTCGTTTCGATTTCCATAGTCTAATTCAGCTCGTGCTAAATTTAATTTTAATAGTCATTATGACATCACAGCTCGTCGAGACAAGAAGAATTAGATTTCGTGACGTATAAAATAATTAAGCTTTGCAAGCAAAAATTTTCCATCCTGAATTGGGTTGTTAGAAACAACAAAAAATCAATCAGTGAATCAGTAACAAAAAAAAAATTGCGGGAATTTAGGGTCTACGGAGGTAAGCGGGAAACATTACGAAGGGAAGTTTAAAGATAGTGCTACAATGAAGCCATGACTTTAGGGAGATCTTCAGTTTTTATTTTCTTAAGGTCAAGTCTTAATATTTCAGATCGATTTTTTTCACAAAATTTCTTCAACTCCAATTTTTTCTCTCCATCGGGCTCAGAAACTCTGGGATTTAAAATTTCTTCCCTACACCCATAGACTTTTGTCCTTGTATCCCCTTTAAAGTAATTACTTTATTTTTAAGAAATATCCTGACATCCTGTTTAATTTCTTTGTAAATTTTAAATCAAAGCCTACGGAAAACTCTTTTTGACTTTCCAATCTCACTCAGGTCCTTGGTTACCTCCCCGTCAAATGTATGATTTCAAAATCTTTACCCATTGCACACAATGCAATCAATGATGCTCTCGAAATAAATAAGCGTTTTGTTGCCACTCCAAATGACAATGAAAAACAATGGTAGGGATAATAGAGGGAGGGTAGGGAGGAAGGGAGAGCGAAAGAGAGCGTGTGGAAAACTTTAACTTCCTGCCATGACACTCCATGGAGTTGAGTTTGCAATATGGTTATGGCGAACAGAACAATTGAAAACCATGTGCAGCAACATGAAGTGATTGGAATTGAAGTTGGAAAGTGAGAATGAAAGGATGCAACGGATTAAGGGGCACACTACCTGGACGATTTTTTTTTAAGAGTATCAAATGTGGTCGTTTACAAATATTTTTGAGAATATTTTTCGAGGGATCAAACATATTTTCGGAAGGATTTGATGGAATTTTTATGAATATTTTCTAAAGGATTTTTTTAAGGACGTGGATTTTTAAGACAATTTTCTCAAGGAACTAATCTAGAGATTTTTAAAGTCGGGATTCTCAAAGATCAAGCATGAAATTTTGATATTATTTTTCATGGTTTCTAAGGGACAAAAAACTGGATTTTGGACTGGAATGTATTCTGATCAAACTTGGATTTTTAAGGACCATTTTCTCAAGCCAAACGTGTATTTTTAAAGACTATTCTCTCAAGGACTAAATGTATATTTTTAAAAATTTTTTTAAGTATTAAAGGCAATTTTCTCAAGATTTAAATGTGGACTTCTAAAGACTATCTTCTCAAGGATCAAATATGGATTTAAAAATGGTTTCTGAAGGATCAAACGTGGATCACTAGAGACTATTTTCTCGGGAATCAAATGTGGATTTCTAAAGACTATTTTCTCAAGGATCAAATGTGGATTATTTGAATTTTAAAAAAAAATATATTTTCAAAGGGCCAAAGGACGTGGATTTATTAAAGAATATTTTTTTCAAAGGACCAAACGACGTGTGTTTTTAAAAGAATATTTTTTAAGGACCAAACGACGTGTGTTTTTTAAATAATATTTTTTTTCAATGGACCAAAGGACGTGGATTTTTTAAAGAATATTTTTTTTTCAAAGGAGCAAAGGACGTGGATTTTTTAAAGAATAATTTTTTCAAAGGACCATAGGACGTGGATTTTTTAAAGAATATTTTTTCAATAGACCAAAGGACGTGGATTTTTTAAAGAATAATTTTTTCAAAGGACCAAGGGACGTTGATTTTTTAAAGAATATTTTTTTTCAAAGGACCAAGGGACGTGGATTTTTTAAATAATATTTTTTTCAATAGACCAAAGGACGTGGATTTTTTAAAGAATATTTTTTCAATAGACCAAAGGACGTGGATTTTTTAAAGAATATTTTTTTCAAAGGACCAAAGGACGTGGATTTTTTAAAGAATATTTTTTTCAATAGACCAAAGGACGTGGATTTTTTAAAGAATATTTTTTCAATAGACCAAAGGACGTGGATTTTTTAAAGAATATTTTTTTCAAAGGACCAAAGGACGTGTATTTTTTAAAGAATATTTTTGAAAAAGGACCAAAGGACGTGGATTTTTTAAAGAATATTTTTTCAATAGACCAAAGGACGTGGATTTTTTAAAGAATATTTTTTTCAAAGGACCAAAGGACGTGTATTTTTTAAAGAATATTTTTGTCAAAGGACCAAAGGACGTGGAATTTTTAAAGAATATTTTTTCAATAGACCAAAGGACGTGGATTTTTTAAAGAATATTTTTTTCAAAGGACCAAAGGACGTGTATTTTTTAAAGAATATTTTTGTCAAAGGACCAAAGGACGTGGAATTTTTAAAGAATATTTTTGTCAAAGGACCAAAGGACGTGGAATTTTTAAAGAATACTTTTTCAAAGGAACAAAGGACGTGGATTTTTTAAAGAATACTTTTTCAAAGGAACAAAGGACGTGGATTTTTTAAAGAATACTTTTCAATAGACAATAGACCTGGATTTTTTAAAGAATATTTTTTTCAAAGGACGTGGATTTTTAAAGAATATTTTTTTCAAAGGACGTGGATTTTTTAAAGAATATTTTTTTCAAAGGACCTGGATTTTTTAAAGAATATTTTTCAAAGGATCAAAGGACGTGGATTTTTAAAGAATATTTTTTTCAAAGGAAGTGGATTTGTTAGAGAATATTTTTTTCAAAGGACCTGGATTTTTTAAAGAATATCTTTCAAAGGATCAAAGGACGTGGATTTTTAAAGAATATTTTTTTCAAAGGAAGTGGATTTGTTAGAGAATATTTTTTTCAAAGGAAGTGGATTTGTTAGAGAATATTTTTTCAAAGGACGTGGATTTTTTAAAGATTTTTTTTTTCAAAGGACGTGGATTTTTAAACAACATTTTTTCAAAGGACGACCTGCATTTTTTAAACAATATTTTTTCAAGGGACGACTTGGATTTTGTATACTATATTTTTTCAAAGGACGACCTGGATTTTGTACAAAATTTTTTGTCCATTTTTTCATCCGGCAAGTAACCCAAAATTCCTTCGATTTTTATGCCATCAGCTATATGGCTACAGAGGGTATATATCATTTGATGCGTGATGCGGTCCAAACCTGAATTATCAAAAAAACGGTTTCAAACCCTGGGACTCTATGGACCAAATCTCACATTGTGGAAAAAATAAAATAACAGGTATTGTATTATCAGATCTCGTATAAATTTCTGGAGAGATGACACTAAAGACCAATGTATTTGGAGATCATTTATGAAGAAGAGCCAACACAGGTAGGTATTTATTAAACATTTCCACAGATCATGTATCCAATCCGGCATTTTCTGAATTCCTCATTAAAAAGTTTTGAATCGAATGGCCGCCCTTAATGTTGTATCGCTCATTGGTAGTCGGCCGCTGTTCGTTTTCAGATAATTTGTAACATTTATGCGGTATATACCAGTCATGGCAAATGAGGGTATGCTGTTCCTTTCCACCTTGAAATGATCCCAGCCATAGGTGCCCTACAAACAGGAAAGCACAATAAATTCGCAAAATAGAAAAAATTAAAATTTCAAAGGAAAAATTCGCATCTTATAATTTATTTACATACCGTCAATATCGGACACGACTTCGGCAGCTTACTGTACTTGAGAATATTTTGTATCCACAAAATGATCATATTCGTGGAACTGCTGCTTCCGGTGAAACCGAGAAAATCACAAACATTGAATTCATAACTGAATATCGATTTGTAACGATTGTCCTTTTTTAATCGCATTTCAATCGTTATCTTAGTCCACATAGGCTGGGTAATATTTTTAATTAATATGATCTCACAATCGAAACCTTGGCGATCTTTGGTCAGTTCTATGCGATAATCCTTCAAGTAATCTTTGTTGAAAGTTATTTGAACATCTTGAAATAATAGAGTTCTGGCCTAAAGGGAAAAAAACGAAAAATTTAAAATTAAATTTGGATAAGTTATCTCGACCCACCTTTTGTCTGGCCGCTTCATTCAACATTAGATGAATCACCAGTATAAGTATTCCCCAGATAAATATGTAGCAACAAAAAGTCATTGCTTTGGAAAAGGTCCCGTTACAAAATTCTTCACTAACTTCAATTTTCTAATGTGAATCAAATTATTGACTAGATGATATTTGTTGTGGCTGCTTTTTATACGCCAACGAATTTTCCAACCATTAGCAGGTAATTAGCGAGTCAAGGCGTGACATCATTTGGTAGGGTGAAATCAGGCTGTCAACCATATTGATTCGGTCTTTGTCTTGTCTGTTGTGGTTCGTCTCTGGATTCTCCTCGCACTTTTCAACTCTATATTGCCTCAAAGTTTATCTCCGTACGACCCTTGGAGCTTTTCCATACCGAAATTCAATTAAACGCATATCATTCGACACCATTTGTAAGTCCTGTGTGTCCTTTTATTATCCTTGTAGTCTGCCTAAGTAATTATTAAGGTATCTTCTGAGTACTTATTAAGGTCTCTCGAAACTGTACCTTTAGATATCCTTGTAGTTTTGAGTACTTCTTTAGGTCTCTCGCAATCTCGCTTTGAATATTTCTGTAGCCTGCTTGGGTACTTATTAGGTCTCTCGCAATCTCGCTTTGAATATTTCTGTAGACTGCTTGAGTACTTATTAAGGTTTCTGGTAGCTTTGAATATTCCTGTAACCGACTACGTATTAAGGTCTCTCGAGACCGTCATAATTTAACTTTAATTTTAATTTAACTTTAATAGCCATTTTTATGGTCCTTCGGTTTTATGAAATTTTTTTTTTAAATCCACGTCCTTCGGTCCTATGAATTTTTTTTTTTAAAAATCCACGTCATTCGTTCTTATGAAAAAATTAATTTTTAAAATCCACGTCCTTCGGTCCTATGAAATTTTTTTTTTTAAAATCCACGTCCTTCGGTCCTATGAAAAAAATGTATTTTTAAAATCCACGTCCTTCGGTCCTATGAAAAAAAATTATTTTTAAAATCCACGTCCTTCGGTCCTATGAAAATTTTTTGTTTTTAAAATCCACGTCCTTCGGTCCTATGAAAATTTTTTGTTTTAAAAAATCCACGTCCTTCGGTCCTATGAAAATTGTTTGTTTTTAAAAATCCACGTCCTTCGGTCCTATGAAAAAAAAAAAAATTAAATCCACGTACTTTGGTCCTATGAAAAAAAAATTTTTTTAAATCCACGTCCTTCGGTCCTATGAAAAAAAAAATTATAATCCACGTCCTTCGGTCCTATGATTTTTTTTTTTAAATCCACGTCCTTCGGTCCTACGAAAAAAAATTATTTTTAAAATCCACGTCCTTCGGTCCTATGAAATTTTTTTTTTAAAAATCCACGTCCTTCGGTCCTATGATTTTTTTTTTTTAAAATCCACGTCCTTCGGTCCTACGAAAAAAAATTATTTTTAAAATCCACGTCCTTCGGTCCTATGAAATTTTTTTTTTAAAAATCCACGTCCTTCGGTCCTATGAAATTTTTTTTTAAAAAATCCACGTCATTTGGTCCTTCGCAAAAATATTTTATAAAAAATCCACGTCCTTTGGTCTTCGAAAAAATATTTTATAAAAAATCCACGTCCTTTGGTCCTATGAAAAAAAATTCTTTAAAAAAATCCACGTCCTTTGGTCCTATGAAAAAAAATTCTTTAAAAAAATCCACGTCCTTTGGTCCTATGAAAAAAAATTCTTTAAATAAATACACGTCCTTTGGTCCTATGAAAAAAAAATTCTTTAAAAAAATCAACGTCCTTTGAATAAATATTTAAAAAATCCACGTCCTTTGGTCCTTCGGTAAAATATTTTATAAATATCCACGTCCTTTGGTCCTTCGGTAAAATATTTTATAAATATCCACGTCCTTTGGTCCTTCGGTAAAATATTGTATAAATATCCACGTCCTTTGGTCCTTCGGAAAAATATTTTATAAATATCCACGTCCTTTGGTCCTATGAAAAAAATTATTTAAATAAATAAACGTCCTTTGGTCCTATGAAAAAAAAAAATTCTTTAAATAAATACACGTCCTTTGGTCCTATGAAAAAAAAATTCTTTAAAAAAATCCACGTCCTTTGAATAAATATTTAAAAAATCCACGTCCTTTGAATAAATATTTAAAAAATCCACGTCCTTTGGTCCTTCGGTTAAATTTTTTTATAAATATCCACGTCCTTTGGTCCTATGAAAAAAAAATTCTTTAAAAAAATCCACGTCCTTTGATCCTATGAAAAAAAATCTTTAAAAAAATCCACGTCCTTTGGTCCTATGAAAAAAAAAACAAATCTTTTAAAAAATCCACGATCTTTGAATAAATATTCTTTAAAAAATCCACGTTCTTTGAATAAATATTCTTTAAAAAATCCACGTCCTTTGGTCCTATGAAATAAATCTTTAAAAAATCAACGTCCTTTGGTCCTTCGAAAAATATCTTATAAAAAATCCACATCCTTTGGTCCTATGAAAAAAATATAAAAAAAATTCACGTCCCTTGGTCCTATGAAAAAAAAATCTTTAAAAAAATCCAGGTCCTTTGGTCCTATAAAAAAAAATTCTTTAAAAAAATCCTGGTCCTTTGATCCTATAAAAAAAAATTCTTTAAAAAAATCCAGGTCCTTTGGTCCTACAAAAAAAATCTTAAAAAATCCACGTCCTTTGAATAAATATTCTTTAAAAAATCCACGTCATTTGGTCCTCGGAAATATATTTTATAAAAAATCCACGTCATTTGGTCCTTCGAAAAAATGTTTTATAAAAAATCCACGTCATTTGGTCCTTTGGAAAAATATTTTATAAAAAATCCACGTCCTTTGGTCCTATAAAAAAAATATTAAAAAAAATTAACGTCCTTTGGTCCCATGAAAAAGAAATCTAAAAAAAATCCACGTCATTTGGTCCAAGAAAAAAAATTTAAAAAAATCCACGTCCTTTGGTCCTATAAAAAAAATCTTTAAAAAAATCCACGTCCTTTGGTCCTATGAAATAAAAATGCTTTAAAAAAATCCACGTCCTTTGGTCCTATGAAAAAAAATGCTTTAAAAAATCCACGTCCTTTGGTTCTTTGAAAAAATATTCTTTAAAAAATCAATGTCAACAGACGCACAGAGAGAAGCCTGGCCCTGGCCAATACCAGTAGCAACGAATTCAGAAATTCAGATCTAACGTAGGGCATCAAATGATAATTTCGACTACCTCAGTCTAATTAAGCTCGTGCTAAATTTAATTTTAATAGTCATTATGACATCACAGCTCGTCCAGACAATAGTAATTAGACTTCGTGACGTATGAAATAATAATGCTTTGCAAGCTCAAATTTTCCATCCTGAATTGGGTTGTTAGAAACAAAGAACCGCAAGTATATATTATAAAAATATCAATCAATCAATAAAAATTTAAAAAAGATATTTTGTATCTGCGGAGGTGAACGAAAAATTTTACAAAAGGATGTATAGAGATGGTGCTACAATGCATGCAGGACAACATCATTTTTTTAAGAGAATTTTCGAATTTTTTCACAAAATTTCGGACTTAGAAACTCTGGGATTTAAAATTTCTTCCCTCCACCCATAGACCTTTGTCATTGTATCCCCTCTTGTAGCCCATTAACGTAATTACTTTATCTTTAAGAAATATCCTGACATCCTGTTTAATTTCTTTGTAAATTTAAAATCAAAGCCAACGGAAAACTCCTTTCGACTTTCCAATCTCACTCAGGTCCTTTTCAATCTCACTCCCGTCAAATGTATAATTTCAAAATCATTACCCATTGTACACAATGCAATCAATGATGCTCTCGAAATAAATAAACGTTTTGTTGCCACTCCGAAATGACAATGAAAAACAATGGCAAGGATAATAGAGGGAGCGAGAGAGAGAGCGTGTGAAAAACTTTAACTTCCTGCCATGACACTGCATGGAGTCCAGTTTGCAATATGGTTATGGCGAACAGAACAATTGAAAACCATGTGCAGCAATATGAAGTGATTGGAATTGAAGTGGGAAAGTGAGAATGAATGGATGCAATGGCTTAAGGGGGACACTACCTGCAGGATGTGTTTTTTTCAAAGGATCATGTGTGGAATTTTACATAAATTTTTAAGAATACTTTTCGAAGGATTAAACATATTTTCGGAAGGTTTAAATAGAATTTTTAAGAATATATCCTAAAAGATTTTTCTAATGGACTTGGATCTTTTAAGACAAATTTCTCTACAAACAAATATAGGGATTTTGAGAGACAGGGTTCTCAAAGATCAAACATGAATTTTGAGATTATTTTTTCGGGTACATGGGTCTCAAGGACAAGAACAGGGATTTTTGAAGAATATATTCTGAACGATCAAACTTGGATTTTTAAGGACCATTTTCTTTAGCCAAAGGTGTATTTTTAAGGTTATTCTCTCAAGGACTAAATGTATATTTTTGAAGATTTTTTAAGCATTATAGACAATTTTTTCAAGATTTAAAGGTGGATTCATAGGAACACTTTCTCACGGATCAAACAAGGATTTATAAAAACAGGTTTCTCAAGGATCAAAAGTGGATTACTAGAGACTATTTTCTCAACAATCAAATGTGAATTTCTGAAGAATATTTCTCGAGGATTAAGCATAGATTTCTAAAAAATAGCTTTTCCAGGATCAAACGTAGATTTCTAAGGATTATTTTCGCAGGGATCAAAGGTTAATTATTTAAAGATTATTTTTCAAAGGATGCTGATTCTTTAAAGAATATTTTTTCAAAGTACCAAAGGACGTGGAGTTTTTAAAGAATATTTTTTCAAAGTACCAAAGGACGTGGAGTTTTTAAAGAATATTTTTTTCAAAGGACCAAATGACGTGGAGTTTTAAAAGGACCAAAGGACGTGGAGTTTTTAAAGAATATTTTTTCAAAGGACCAAAGGACGTGTAGTTTTTAAAGAATATCTTTTTCAAAGGACGTGGAGTTTTTAAAGATTTTTTTTAAAGGACGTGGATTTTTTAAAGAATATTTTTCAAAGGACGTGGATTTTTTAAAGAATCTTTTTCAAAGAACGTGGATTTTTTCAAAGGACCTAATTTTTTAAAGAATATTTTTCAAAGGACGTAATTTTTTTAAAGAATATTTTTCAAAGGACCTAATTTTTTTAAAGAATATTTTTCAAAGAACACGGATTTTATAAAGAATATTTTTCAAAGGACGCGGATTTTATAAAGAATATTTTTCAAAGGACGTAATTTTTTTAAAGAATATTTTTCAAAGGACGTAATTTTTTTAAAGAATATTTTTCAAAGGACACGGATTTTATAAAGAATATTTTTCGAAGGACGCGGATTTTATAAAGAATTTTTTTCAAAGGACTTGGATTATTTCAAAGGACCCAAGAAGAATATTTTTTCAAAGGAAGTAGATTTTTTGAAGAATATGTTTTCAAAGGACCTGAATTTTGTTAAGAGAACTTTTTTAAAGGGCCTGGATTTGTTAAAATGGATTTTGTAAAGAGCATTTTTACAAAAGGCGTGAGTTTTTTAAAGAACATTTTTTTCAAAGGACCTGGATGTATTAAAAATATATTTTCAAAGGACGTGGATTTTTAAGGAACATTTTTTCAAAAGATGTGGATTTTTAAAGAATATTTATTTAAAGGACCTGCATTTTTTAAAAATATTTTTTCAAAGGACGTGGATTTTAAAAAGAATGTTTTTCAAAGAAGGTGGATGTTTTCAAAGGAACTAATTTTTTTAAAGAATATTTTTCAAAGGACCTAATTTTTTTAAAGAATATTTTTCAAAGGACGCGGATTTTAAAAAGAATATTTTTCAAAGGACGCGCATTTTATAAAGAATATTTTTCAAAGGACTTGGATTATTTCAAAGGACCCAAGAAGAATCTTTTTTCAAAGGAAGCAAATTTTTTGAAGAATATGTTTTCAAAGGACCTGAATTTTTTTAAGAGCATTTTTTTAAAGGGCTTGGATTTGTTAAAAATGTATTTTCAAAGGACGTGGATTTTTAAGGAACATTTTTTCATAGTGGACTGTAAATGACTTATCTTCCCATTTTCCAAAAGTCTTCCACTACCCACTGTAGTGCATTCATCTCTTTGTATCCATGCTTCCAAATCACATCGAGTATATATATATCCTCGTCCTGTCTCTGATTGTCTTGCATTGAATCCATATTGAAACAAATGTTAATATAAAAACTCTTTGTGTGTACTTTAGGAAATTGCCATCATTATCTGTATCTTTATTTTGTTAATGTAACATTTTAAACAATTGATGGCGTTGGTCGTGATGGTGACTCGCCGTGGGATTGAATGGATCGATTGTGTGGAAATAAATGTGACAGCACAATAGGGAGGGGAGTATGAAAAAAAATATTCTCTAAATATTGAACCTCCTTTGAAAAAATATTCTTTAAAAAATCCATGTCCTTTGAAAAAATATTCCATTAAAAAACTCGTGTCCTTTGAAAAAATATTCATAAAAAATTCGGGTCCTTTAAAAAAATATTCATAAAAGAAATCCAGTTCCTTTGAAAAAATATTCATAAAAAAATTCGGGTCCTTTGAAAAAATATTCATAAAAAATTCGGGTCCTTTGAAAAAATATTCTTTAAAATATCCACGACCTTTGAAAAAAAAAAACATTCTTTTAAAAATCCACGTTCTTTGTAGAAATATTCAATAAAAATTGTACATCCTTTGACCTTTGGTCCTTTGAAAAAAATATTTTTTAAAAAATCCACGACCTTTGACCTTTGGTCCTTTAAGAAAAAAATATTCTTTAAAAAATCCACGTCTTTTGGTCCTTTGAAAAAATATTCCTTAAAAAATCCACATCCTTTGCTTCTTTGAAAAAATATTCTTTAAAAAATCCACGTCTTTTGGTCCTTTGAAAAAATATTCCTTAAAAAATCCACGTCTTTTGGTCCTTTGAAAAAATATTCCTTAAAAAATCCACATCCTTTGCTTCTTTGAAAAAATATTCTTTAAAAAATCCACGTCTTTTGGTCCTTTGAAAAAATATTCCTTTAAAAAATCCACGTTTTTTGATCTTTTGAAAAAATATTCCTTTAAAAAACCCACGTCCTTTGAAAAAATATTCCTTTAAAAAATCCACGTTTTTTTATCTTTTGAAAAAATATTCCTTTAAAAAATCCACGTCCTTGGATCCTTTGAAAAAAATATTCTTTAAAAAATCCACGTCCTTGGATCCTTTGAAAAAAATATTCTTTAAAAAATCCACGTCCTTGGATCCTTTGAAAAAAATATTCTTTAAAAATCCACGTCCTTTGGTCCTTTGAAAAAAATATTTTTTAAAAAATCCACGTCCTTTGGTCCTTTGAAAAAATATTTATTAAAAAATCTACGTCCTTTGGTCGTTTGAAAAAATATTCTTTAAAAAATCCACGTCCTTTGGTCGTTTGAAAAAATATTCTTTAAAAAATCCACGTTCTGTGGTCATTTGAAAAAATATTCTTTAAAAAATCCACGTTCTGTGGTCATTTGAAAAAATATTCTTTAAAAAATCCACGTCCTACGGTCCTTTGAAAAAATATTTATTAAAAAATCTACGTCCTTTGGTCGTTTGAAAAAATATTCTTTAAAAAATCCACGTCCTTTGGTCCTTTGAAAAAATATTTATTAAAAAATCTACGTCCTTTGGTCGTTTGAAAAAATATTCTTTAAAAAATCCACGTCCTTTGGTCGTTTGAAAAAATATTCTTTAAAAAATCCACGTCCTTTGGTCCTTTGAAAAAATATTTATTAAAAAATCTACGTCCTTTGGTCGTTTGAAAAAATATTCTTTAAAAAATCCACGTCCTTTGGTCCTTTGAAAAAATATTCTTTAAAAAAATTCACGTCCTTTGGTCCTTCGGAAAAATATTCTTTAAAAAATCTACGTCCTTGGATCCTTTGAAAAAAATATTCTATAAAAAAATACACGTCCTTGGATCCTTTGAAAAAAATATTCTTTAAAAAATCCACGTCCTTTGGTCTATTGCAAAATATTCTTTAAAAAATCCACGTCCTTTGGTCCTTTGAAAAAAATATTTTTTAAAAAATCCACGTCCTTTGGTCCTTTGAAAGAAATATTCCTTAAGAAATCCACGTCCTTGGATCCTTTGACAAAAATATTATTTAAAAAATCCACGTCCTTTAGTCTTTTAAAAATATATTCTCTAAAAAATCCACATCTTTTGGTCCTTTGAAAAAATTATTTTTTAAAATATCCACGTCCTTTGGTCTTTTGAAAAAAATTCTTTAAAAAATCCACATCCTCGTTGGGTAGCTCCTGAAAAAAATGTCCCTCCCTCCAGACACCCTTTGTTCCACAAGCACTCCAAATTCCTCCACATAAATCTTTTCTCAAACATTTTTTTTTTCTAATTCCAGACACGATTCTTGCTGGTAAAACACAAAATACTTCCTTTCTAAGTGGCAGGAAAAAAAAATGAAACGAAACAAGAAAAACGCCAGTGATTAAAAGAAATGATACCATTCCAAGAAGTAACACCTACACCTATACTCCTACTCACATCGAGTGCATGAAGTCGTCTCCTACAGATTATCAATGTCAACAGACGCAAAGGGAGAAGCCTGGTCCTGGCCAAGACCAGTAGCAACGAATTCAATATCAAGTTGGATATAACAACAATATTATCGATAATATTGACACTTCCTGCAATCAAATTGCAACATTATACCAACACATACATACACACGAACACCAAGCCTTGCCACGAGGCAGCATTAACAGCCAGCAACAGCTCCGCATCATTATTATCCTTAACGCATTGGAAAACTTCAACGACTTTTATAAATATTTTTCCTTCACGCAAGCAAGTGCGATTTTTCCTGCTGCAAGGTATGAACCTAAGGCAGCCTTGGGGGAAGGTGTTGGAAGGGTGCTGCCACAACCAGCATCAGCAGACCCGGTCTGGCAGTTGAAAGTTTTCCTGTTGCTGTTCGCCTTTGATGATTGCAATTTTATGAGACTGAAGGATGAAATTTACTATAATATCCGTTTATAGTTTTTCAATGGCAATGACTGTCATCTCATAAAATATCCAAGCTGACAGAGAGCATAGCAGGCAGGCAGGCAGGCGGAAGGAGAGACAGACAGCCAGCAACATAGACGCAACGTAGGTACCCAAGTATTTATCGTTTATGTGAATGCTGGAAAACCGGCATGGCTTTATTTTTTTCCTTCTCCAACATCTCAGCGTTGTTGTTATTTGTTGAGATGCGCTAAAAAGGATTTTTATCCTAGGTCCTGGTTTTTTTCCCGCATTATTGAGGAGATAGAGAGTGAGAAAAATTCAATTTACACGATGATTACACGTGCTTCTTCCTTCAGCGGCTGGCGTTGACAGGAATTCAGTTTTTTTCCTCCATCTTCGTATTCTTCTGATCACTTAAATTGCAGCATAATTTTTGTTGCATGCAGCATTTTAATTATGTGAATGTAGGAAGCTTTAAGTTTCCCAAAAGGAAGTATTATTTCGATAACAATAACAACAAAGAGGATTCTTTAAATAATAATTTGAAGAAGGATTAACGGGGTTTTCCAAAAAAACAATTTTTATGTTCCACTTCATTTCGGATTTGTTTAAAAAAAATCCTTCCAAAATCCAAAATACTTTAAACTTGGATTTTTTAAACATTTCTTGAAGAACACCCGGAACTCCAAAGTTGTTTTTTTTTTTCAATTCAAAGAGCAGCAGAGCTTTCAATTTGGATTTTTAAAGGGGAACAAGAACTTCTTTTAATGATTTTATTTTTCAAGTACTCATTAAGTTTTACCATAAATTTTTAATTTTCCTTTTAAGTTTCAATGTGGTTTCTAATGAGTTTTAGTTTCTACATCCCATGAAGCATTAATCTTCATATTAATATTCACCAGCTTTGCATTTCAAATGTCTTATATCCTAGTCGTGGATTAACTTTAAAATAATTTTTTTATATAATCCACGACCAAATGCATTTGAAAAATATTTTTAAAACATATATTATAATTCGCCTCAATAAGTATTCAGTGAAAATCCACTTTTGTTGGTCCTTCGAAATAAAAATATCCAAATTTGTAGGTCTATAAAAATAAAAAATAAAAAAATGTATTTTTTTTGTCAATTGGAAAAAATATCCTTTAGAAATTCCACATTTTTGGGTCATTTAGAAACATTTAAAAAAACTTTTGTTGATCCTTCGAATAAATATCCATCAAAAATATTTGTTTTTTTTTTTCAAAAAAAAAAAAAAAAAATCCTTCAAAAATCCCACAATTATGGGTTCCTTTCTTTGTTCCTTTGAAAAATATCCTTCAGAAACTTATTTTCGTTTTACAATTATTCTTTTAGAAATACCTGTCCTTAAAAAAATATTTTATAAAAAACTCATTTTTTCAGAGCTTTGGAAAGTTTTTTTTCAAATCAACTTTTGAACTTGAAAAAATCCTTCCATTCCACAATTATGGATTTCTTTCTAAAATATTACTTTAAAATTCCAATTCCTTCGAAAACATCCTTCAGAAAATCCAAAATTGCGGTTCATTTTTTTAAATAAAATTAATTTAGTTATTTTGTTTGTTCTTTTTTTTGAAAAAAAAAATATCTTTTAGAAGTTCAATATTTGTTATAAAATTACATATTTGTTCTTTTCAAAAAAAATGCCTGAAAAATTCGACAATTATGGGTTCCTTTTTTTGTTCCTTTGAAAAATATCCTTCAAAAACTCATTTTTCTTTTAAAAATAACCTTTTATAAATACCTGTCCTTTAAAAATATTCTATAAAAATTCAATTTTTTTTCAGAGCTTTGGAAATTTTCTTTTTTTTAATCAACGTTTGTACCTGAAAAAAATCCTTCCATTCCACAATTATGGGTTTCTTTCTAAAACATTACTTTAAGATTCCAAATATGTTTCAGAAAATTCATATATGTGGTTCGTTTTTAAAAATAAAATTAATTTATTTATTTTTTTTTTTTTTTGAAAAAAATATCCTTTATAAGTTTAATATTTGTGGGTCATTTGAATTTTTGTTAACTTTTTTTTATCCTTCGAAATAATATCCTTCATATTTGTAGGTCATTTGATTTGATATTCTTGAAAATATTTGATATTCTTGAAAATATTCTCCTTTGTCAGTCTTTTGATAAATATTCTATAAAAATGCTATTTTTTGAGTCCTTTAAAAATATATTCCTACAAAAAATAACCTTGGTGATCCTTTGGAAAAATATCATCGAAAATTCCACATTTGTTGGTCCTTGGAAAATCCACGTTTGTAATTCCTTTGAGATACATTTTGTGAAAAACCCACATTTGTTTTCCTGAAAAAATTATACTTTAAGAACTTTACACTTTGTTGTTGCTGGAAAAATATTTTTAAAAATCCACGTTTTAATCTTTTTTCAAAGTTCAATTTAACTATATCGTAGTTCTTATGTCTTTAGAAATCTATGAGTTTTGGTCCAAAAAATATATATAATGGAATTTTGCTACTTTAAAACATATTTTTTAATTCAGGATTATCATATAAATAATATTAATAATATTATTATAAATACATAAATGTTGAATATTTATATATCTAAATCCTAGAAACCAAGAGTGACCTCAATATCAAAATTTAGAATTCAAGCTCTATTCATTCACTCATCGGCAAATTTTGTAGCACTCTCCTTACCTTAGAACTATATACCAATTGTGGCCTCCGTCATAAATGTATTACAATACTTTTCTTGCTCATATACTATCAAATCACCTTCATCCCTCAATTCCCGATACCAACAGAGACCTCAATATCAGATTACAAGCCTCCAGCTCCATGTCTTCACTCAATTTAGTAACACTTATTACTTTTCGAAAAATTATGGTACACATTTCCAAAACCGCCTTCATATCTTAACCATAGACACCGTCAGATACCTCAATATAACATTTGACGATTTCAGCTCGATTCCTTCACACAATCCTTCGTGCATTTCCAAAACCACCTCCATATCCTCAAATTTGAGGATTTTAGACCTACCCCTTCACCCAATACCAAATGTAGTACAATTTAGTACTTTTCGAAAAATTAAAGTACACAAAACGTTTTTCGCTCTATTTCTTCACATAGTACCAAGTTTAGAACTATTTAGTACTCTTCGTAAAATTAACTACTTTTTTAATTCCATCTAACATTAGATACCTCAATGTAAAATTTGAGGGTCCAGCCCTATCCTTTCACGTAATACCCAATTTAGAACCAATTAGTACTTTTCGAGGAATTATAGTACACATTTCCAAAACTACCTCCATATTTTACCCAGAGAGACTAACAGTCATATTCATATTAAATTTCAGGTTTTCAGTTCTATTCCTTCACACAATACCAAATATAGTACTATTTTCATACATTTCCAAAACCATTTCTATATCTCAATTCCAGATACCAACATAGACCTCAATATGAAATTTAAGGGTTCCTGCCCTATCACTTCACCCAAATTTAGTGTTCTTCGTAGTTTTGGTACAATTAAGGTACACATTTCAAAAAGTCCCTCCATATTCCATTTCTAGATACCAACATAGACCTCAATATCAAATTTGAGGATTCCAGCCATATAACTTCATCCAGTACCTAATTTATTACCTATTGTACAAACATTTTCAGATCGCCTTCACATCTCAAACACAGATATCATCAGTAATCTGAATATAAATTTTTATCATGTATCTCTATCCCTTCAACCCATATCAAATTTTGTACCACTTAGTTTTTTCGTACAATTATAGTACACATTTCCAAAACCATCTCTATGGCTACACATGAATCGCGATCCTAATATTACATTTGAGATTTCAAGCACTATGTGTTCAGCCAATACCAAATTGTACCAAATATAGTACTATTTAGTACTTTTCGTGCACCTGCTGTGTACATTTCCAAAAACACTCTTTTATAACAAACCTACCATCTACAGAATCCCAAACACAACATTTCAAAATGTCAGCTTCATTCGTTCACCCTTAAAAAAAACTGTTCCATATTTAGTACCATTTAGTACAGTTGGCACACTTAGGACACATTTCCAATACCACCTTCATATATCAAACTTACTTTCCAAACTTGAATCTCATACTAATAATTTTTTTAGATCACATAATACCAAATGGTACCATTTTAGAAGTTTCGTAATATTTTAGAACTTTTTGTAAACTTTAAGTTGGAATTTCCAAAACCCCTTTGGTACCTCCATCCTGCACTCTCATTTCAAATTTCAGAATTCTAGCTCATTCCGTTTGTCCAATATAACGTTTTATACTTTGCAGTACATTTTAGTACTTTTCGTACCCTTTTAGTGCGCATTTTTAAAAAACCCAGTACAAGCTCTAGCTCAATTTCATATTTTCCAAATTTCTTATTTCAAGAACTGTCTGTTCACCTAATACCAAATTGTACCAAATGTAGTACTATTTAGTACATTTCGTGCACTTGAAGTACATATTTCATAAACCACCTTTTTATCACAAACCTACCACCGACATGGACCTTCACACAAACTTTGAAAATCCCTGCTTCCATTCGCCCTAAGCTACTCTGCTCCAAATTTAGTACCATTTAGTACAGTTCGCTCACTTAGTACACATTTCCAAAACCACCTTCATATATAAAACTTACTTTCCGACCTTGATTTCCATATCATATTTCAGGTTTTTAACTATATCCGTTCAAATAATTCAAAGTGTTACTGTTTTAGAAGTTTCGTTACATTTTAGAACTTTCGTAATCTTAAAGCTCGAATTTCTAAAATCCCTTCCATCCTGCACTCCATTAGTGACTCTCATTTCAAATTTCAGATTTCTAGCTTAATCCTTTTGTCCAATACAACGTTTTCCAGTTTACAGTACATTTTAGTACTTGTCGTACCCTTTTAGTGCGCATTTTTAAAAAGCACAGCCTTAGTAAAACTTTACAGAAACTTCAGAGAGGAAACAAATAAAACATGTGACAGCCTAAAGCCTTCGGTTGGAAAATCTTTCCCTTCATTAGCTTCCTTCTTTTCATTCACCAAGCTGTGCCGCAGAAAAAATCCTGCGACCATGTTAATGTTATGGCATCCGATTTCCAACGCAAAAGCTTCAGCGCAAAATATTGCGGAAAAGAAGAAAGAAATGAAAAAAACTGGTCTCTATCAGAGACGTAGATAATAATCGTTTTCACTCTACACGAAACTAGTAGTGGGGAGGCTCGGAGAAATGCAGCTACGTCATTGCTTTTATCCTTTAAATTTCCCCACTCTTCTTCTTGACTATTTGCAACGGCCATTGGAATTGGTGAATCCTTTCTTGTCCTTTGATGCGACAGTTGTTTTTCGCAAAATTATGACATTTTGCTGCAAAGTTTATGCGAAACAACTGCGAGCGTATCCAACTCCCTCTCCCTATATCCCTCTCTCTCCCCTTTCTCACTCGCTGTTTATGGTCTTAAGTTATTAAAGTTTTGTTTCGTTTGTTGTCGTCATTTCGTGGGCAGCAATTGTTGTTTGCAGGACTTTGTCGTTGGTTCTCTATTTTTTTTTTTTTTTGGTACCACACGTCTCCATTGTGCATTGTCCTTAAATGCTAATTGCAGTTGTTGCCAGAGTGGCACGAAATGCGCTAAATCTGCTATAAAACGATGAGATAATCCTTGTGATGTGATTTCCAGTTCTTTTTTCGCTGCTGCTGCTGTTTTTAGTTTCGTGTTTTTTTTTTTAACTGCCATCTGCATTATCTCTCGCTGTTCATCTTTTAATTGCAAATTTTCCAAAGAAGTTTTGTGTAATAAATTACAAAAAAAAAGAACCAGTTCGACAGATGTATTAAGAGCTTATCGGCTGATTTATTAGTAGTGCATGCGTGATTATTGATTGCAGGATTATTGGGATAGGATTTTTTTCTTATTTTAGTTACGGAATGCAATTCTAAAAATGTCCTTTGGAAATAACAAAAAAAAATAAATTATTAAAAAATGGTGCGTGGACGTGTGATGGATATTTTGGTTCTTTGGATATTTTTACTAAAAGGATATGAAAAGTACTAAAATGTACTAAAAATTTAATACCTTTTATTGGACAAATGAAATAAGCAGGAATTCTGAAATTTGAAATGAGAGTCACTTATGGAGAAAACGATAGAGGGTTTTTGAAAATTCAAACTTTACGGTCTCGAAAAGTTCTAAAATGTTACTAAACTTCTAAAATGGTACCATTTGGTATTATGTGTAGGACAAGAGCTAAGAATTTTAAATTTGGTATGAAAGAAAGAAAGTTTGATACATGGAAGTGATTTTGGAAATGTGTACTACATAAGTGTGCTAACTGTACTAATTGGTACTAAATTTGGAACAGTTTGGATTAGAGTAAACGGATGAAGCAGGGATTTTAAAATTTTAAATGGAAATCTCTGTTGGTGGTAGGTTTATGATAAAGAGGTGGTTTGTGGAAATGTGTACTAAAAGTACTAAATAGTACAGGGTTGCCAATATTCGACGGGCCCACGTTTTTTTTAAAAAAAATCAAAGAAAAAAATAAAAATTTGGCGTTTGGTAATGTTAATCATTTAATTTTTTCCAAGTAGATTTGTTTACATCAATTTTTGAATATGATATCTCTCAAATGGCCGCCTCTGGCGTTGATGACGTATTGTGCCCTTTTTGCTGCATTTTCCATCGTTTTTGCCAACATTTCGGCCGGAATAGCGGCTATTTCTTCACGAATGTTGTCCTTGAGCTCTTCTACGATCCTTGGTTTGTTAACGTTAACCTTTGACTTCAAATATCCCCACAAGAAGAAGTCAGGCGGCGTCAAATCGGGCGAACGCGGTGGCCAGTCCAAATCACCACTTTTCGACATCAAACGGCCCGGAAACAAATTCTTCAGAAAATCGATTGTTATGCGACTTGTGTGCGATGGAGCGCCGTCTTGTTGAAACCAGAACTGCCTCATACGCTTTCGACGAATAATTGGCATCACAAAATTGGTCATCATGTCGCGATAACGCTCCTGATTGATGGTAACAGCATAGCCATTTTCATTTTGGAAGAAAAACGGCCCAATGACCGTTTTCGCACTAACGCCGGACCAAACTGTGACTTTTTCGTCATGAAGAGGCACTTCTTGAATCTCCTGAGGATTTTCAGTGGCGTAAAAACGGCAATTTTGCTTATTTACGGTCCCATTCAATGTGAAATGGGCTTCATCGGACATGATAATTTTGTTCCAAAATTGCTCGTCATCTTCGGCCATTTCGATGACTCTTTGGGCCCATTCCAATCGACGAGGCTTGTCCGCAGGCAACCTTCTTTGCGTCAATTGAATTTTGTACGGGAACAAATACAAATCAATGCGAATAATCCATTGTAAAGTGGACCGAGCCATGCCAAACTGCTGAGAACGGCGTTTTTGGGATGTTCTTGGGGACCTCTCAACACTGGCTCGTACGGCAGCGATATTCTCGGCCGATCGCCTTGGTCGACTTTTATATGGCCTCTTCGGATTAGAAAGAGCCTTACCAGTCGGAAATTTTTCGTATAAACGCTTAATGGTGTTCTTAGAAGGCGCACTTCTCACATTTTTTAATGTTTTAAAAGCACGTTGAGTTTTCACAATAGACTTCTTCTTTTGATTGTAAATTTCAACTATTTCGCGTGGCGTGTATTGGTTCATGGTAAAAATCTGCTTAGACTGACGCTTCAAACGCGGTATGTCATTAAGCGATGTGACATCTCTGTCAAAAGTTATGGCGTTGCCAGATGGGTCCGTCGAATATGGGCAACCCTGTACTATATTTGCAACAATTTGGTATTGGGTGTACAGATGGTGCTTGAAATCTTAAATTTGATTTAAGGGTTGCTGTTCATGTCTAGACTAGACATATGGAGGTGGTTTCGGAGATATGTACCATAATTGTACGAAATGCACTGAATGGTACTGTACTTGCTATTGGGTGAAGGGATAGATATACAATTCTGAAAATTTCATATCAAGATTGAAAATGTGAACTATAGTTTCGTGAAAAATATTAAATAGTACTAAATTTGGTATCGAGTGAAGGGATAGACCTGAAAACGTGCTATTTGATATTGAGGTCTCTGTTGGTATCTTGCATTGAGAAGTAAAGGTGGCCTGGTGAATTTGTACTAAAAAAGCACAAAAAGTACTAAATAGTAATAAATTTCGTATTGGGTAAAGGAAAAAAAACTGATATCTTTGAATTTGATATAGATATAACTGTAGGTTTTTATGGTTAAGATATGGAGGTGGTTTTGAAAATATGTACTCTAATTGTTAGAAAAGTACTAAATGGTACTAAACTAAGTATTGGATGAAGAGATAGAGCTGGAATCCCGAAATTTGATATTGAGGTCTCTTTTGGTATCTGGCGTTGAGATCTGGTGGTGGTTCTTCATATACGTACTATAATTGTTCGAAAAGTCCTACAGTGTACCAATATTGGAGAACTAATAGTGTCTAGAATGGAGAGATGCAGATTGTTTTGGATATGCGTACTAGGTGTCACGAATTGGGTATTGGGTGAAGGGATAGAGCTGTAACCGTCATATTTTATATTGCGATAACTGTTGGTTATTAGGAGTACTAAAATTGTACGAATAGTACTAAATGGTACTTATTTCTGGTAAAATTCCGAAATTTTATATTGAGGTCCCTTTTTGTATCTGGTGGTGTGTTTTCAAATGTGTACTATACTTGTAGGAAAAGTACTAAATAGTACTAAATTCGTTATAAGGTGAATGGATAGAGATGAAATTCTGAAAATTTATATAAAGGTTACTGATGATATCTATGTTTAAGATTTTTTGATGGTTTGCAAATGCATCCTATATTTGTACGAAAATTAATAAATGGTACTAACTTTGGTATTAGGTGAAGGAATATAGCTGGAATTTCGAAATTTAATCTTGAAGTCTCTGTTTGTATTTGGAATTCAGATATGGAGGGGATTTTGCTCATTTCCAAAATCCCCTCCCCTATAACTAAAATGGCTAAACTTGATATTGGTGAAGGGATAGAGCTGAACTTTTGAAATTTGAACGAAAAGAAGAGCTGGTTTTGGATATGCGTACTATAATTGTACTAAATTTGGTAAGGAGGGGAATCAAAGAGCTGAAAACCTAAAATTTGATTTTAAGGTCACTGTTGATATCTGAGGTTAAGTTATGGCGATTTTTTTGATAATTCGTACTTTAACTGCACAAAAGTACCAAATGTTATCAAATTTGTTTTTGGGTGGAAGGATAGGGCTGGAATCCTGAAATGTGATCTTTTTATATTTGGAATCGAGATATAGAGGTGGTTTTTTGGCAATATGTACCATATTTATTCGATAAGTACTAAATTGTACCTAACTTGGTATTGGGTCAAGGGATAGAAATGAAATTCTGAAATTTAATATTTAAAATTACTAGTTGTAACTGCGTTTGACATTTGGCAGTGGTTTGCAATTGCATCCTATATTGATACGAAAAGTACTGAATGGTACTCAATTTGATATTGGGTGCAACTTTTGGTGTCTAGGATTAAGATATGGAACGGTTATGCAAATAAGTACTAAAATTAAAAGGGAAAGTACTAAATGTTACTAAATTTGGTATGGAGTGAATGTATGGAGCTGGAATTTCGCAAATGTAATATTCAGGTCACTGCATGTACATAGTGTTGAGATCTGGTGGCGTACTATTATTGTTCGGAGAGTACTAAATGGTACTAAATTTGCCATTGAGTAAATGGGTATAGTCTGGAAATTGAATATTAAGGTTTTTATTGGTTTCCAGGGTTTAGATATGGTGAAGGCGAATTTCTATTACAGAACAAATAAAAAAGCTGTTAGTTCGGATAGGCCGACAATTGATAATTTTGAAATTTTTCAAAAAAAAAAAAAAAAAAATTAAATCCGTTAATAATTCTGTTAAAATCTTATAAATAATGATAAAATATTCAAATGCGAAACTTAAAAAAATCGGTGAACTATGTCCTAAAATCATAAAAATACCAAATATCGGGAGGTACCGTTTTATGGGAGCTATACCATTACAAACTTCAAATACCAAATTTGAAACAATTCCGGTGAATAATGTCCCAAAATCATCAAAAGACCGAATTTTGGGAGGTGCTGTTATTTGTGGGCTATACGAAGACGTGGACCTGCACAGACAATTTTCTGTCATAGGCTCTGCTATCCATTACGAACTTCAAATACCATATTTGAAACAATTACGGTTAATAGTGTCGCTTAAATCATCAAAATACCGAATATAGGGAGGTACCGCTATATGGGGGGCTATACGAAGACGTGGACCTGCACAGACAATTTTCTGTCATAGGCTCTGCTATCCATTACGAACTTCAAATACGAAATTTTAAACAATTCCGATATATCGGTAGGTATCATTATATGAGCGCTATACGAAGACGTGGACCTGCATACAAACATTTTTGTCATAGGCTAGCAGTAAATTTGAATCAATTCCGGGGAATAATGTCGCTAAAATCATCAAAATACCGAATATCGGGAGGTACCGTTATATGGAGGCCATACGAAGGCGTGGACCTGCACAGACAATTTTCTGGCATAGGCGGAAGTATCCATTACGAACCTCAAATACCAAATTTGAAACAATTCCGGTGTGTAATGTCCTAAAATTATCAAAAGACCGAATATCGGGAGGTAGAGTTTTATGGGGGCTACATCGAAACGTCGACCTTCACAGACAATTGTCTGTCTTAGGCTGTAGTATCCATTACGATCTTTAAATACCAAAGTTGAAACAATTTCGATGAATAATGTCGCCAAAATAAACAAAATACTAAATATCGGGAGGTACCGTTGCGAGCTTCAAACACCAAATTTGAAAGAATTCCGGTAAATAATGTCGCTTAAATCATCAAATTACCGATTATCGGAGGGTACCCTAATATGGCAGCTATACGGAGATGTGGACCTGCACAGACAATTTTCTGTTATAAGCAGAAGTATCCATTACAAATTTCAAATACCAAAGTTTGAAATATTTCCGGTGAATAATGTCGTTAAAATAATCAAAATACCGAATATCGGGAGGTACCGTTATATGGGGGGCTATATGAAGACGAGGACCTGCATATACTAGTTTCTGTCATAGGCTCGGCTATCCATTACGAACTTCAAATACATACGTTTTAAACAATTTCAGTGAATAATGTCGATTAAAAATCCAAACTGGGGGCTATACCGAAACATGGACCTGAAAATGGGCCATTTCAAATTTTATCAACCTACTTTATTTCCTTCGGAAGCTAAAGTGATTTCCACAAACGGACGGACGGATGGGCATCGCTAAACCGACATAGAATTTTATGCTGATCAGGAATATATATACCACTTGGTGGGGTCCATACTATGGTGAAGGGTATAAAAATGCCTAACACAAATTGTTGGTACGAATCTAAAATTTTAAGGTTGGCTTTTCGCTGATGAAGCAGTGCGAACTTGCAGGTGGCACATACACCCATAACTGATGATCTTCTAAAAAAACACGAATATTGGTCCTTAAGAAATATTCATGTAAAAATCCATGAAAATTGTTGCTTAAAAATGTCCTTTAAAAATCCCACTTATAAAATATAAATGTTTTAGTCTTAAAAAATATATATTTTTAAGTATGAATATAATTTATAAAAAATATTTAAAAAAAAAACAAGTTCTTAAAATATATATATTTTTTAAAATTCAAAGATTTTGATTCGTACAAACATATTCAAAAAAAAAAAAAAAAAAACTCACACTTGTTGATCCTTCATAATAATATTCTTCAAAAAATCAAAGTTTACTGTTCCTTAAAAAAATATTTTTTTGTTATGGTTTAAAAAAAAAATTAAAGATTTAGTTTTTAAGATCCCGATTTATTGTTAACCGAAAAAGTATTTTTTAATGTCCCTTTCCTTGGTCCTTATAGGAATTATTATTTAAAACTATATTGTCTTTGCCATTCACGATTCCTTTAATGCTTCCTGCCTTAGATTTATAATTAAGATTGGGTTTCCAGTACTTGCTGAATGAATTTATGATAAGTGTGCTGCCGTTTGTTCTTAAAAAGAACAACCACAAAAACAAGGAAGACACCTTCAAGTTTTGCGCATTGCTGCAACAATTGCAATAAATTATGTGGGTGGGTTGGAAGAGTAACCCTAATTTAGTGTGATCAAATTTAATAAAAACAAGTAAAAAAGCATTAAGTTCGGCCGGGCCGAACTTTGAATACCCTCCACCATTTGGAACGAATTAGAAAATTTTCAAAAAAATTAAATCCAATAAAAATTCTTTTAAAATCTTTAAAATATCTAATATAGGAAGGTGCCGATATATGGGGGATATACGATATTGTGGACCTATAAAGACAAATCTATGTCTGCGTGTAAAGTACTCACAAAGAACTCCTTGTATGGATTTTCAGATAATTCCATTGGAAAAAGTGGCTAAAATCATCGAAATACCGAATATAGGGGAGTACCGTTATATGGGGGCTATACGATATTGTGGACCTATATAAATGATTCTCTGCCGAGGTATAAAGTACCCACAAGGAACTCCTTGTGTGGATTTTCAGACAATTCCGTTGAAAAATGTGGGTAAAATCATCAAAATACCGAATATCGGGGGGTACCGTTATATGGGGGCTGTACGATATTGTGGACCTATATAGATAATTCTCTGCCGAGGTATAAAGTACCCACAAGGAACTACTTGTGTGCATTTTCAGACAATTCCATTGAAAAATGTGGCTAACATCGCCAAAATACCGAATATCGGGGGTACCGTTATATGGGGGCTATACGATATCGTGGACCGATATAGCCCATCTTCGAATTTTAACTTGCCTGCAGACAAAAGAGAGATCGGTGCAAAGTTTTAGCTTCCTATCTTAATTCGTTTAGACTGTAGCGTGATTACAACAGACGGACGGACGGACAGACGGACCGGCAGGTCTAAATCGTCTTAGAATTTTACGCTGATCAAGAATATATATACTTTGTTGGGTCTAAAATGATTATTTCGATGAGTTACAAACGGAATGACGATCTTAATATACCCTCCATACCTTTTTTGGTGAAGGGTATAAAAAGATCCCAGCTATTTATGGGAGAGCTCGGAGAAGTATTTTTTCTCAGAAAAGCTCTGCGAAAAAGTCTTCCATTTTTCGGAAGTACATTGAAGATGAGGTAAAATATCCTTCCTATTTGGAGACCTGTGGAAGTTGTTTCTCCTAAAGAAGACCTGTGATATAAAAGACCATTAATATGGAATAACTTTATCATTTCTCATCATCCTTCCATCCATGTGTAAAGGCAATCCTCTTTTATTTTCCTCTCTCTCACTATTTCACCCCTTCCTCTTTTTTATGAATTCATGTTCCCATTCATTAATCATTTTTTGCGCCAGCTTCCTTCTGCGCTTAATGGCGAATACATTTGCCGCATAATTTTTTTCGCTTTTTTTTTTTTTTTTTTTGTGTACATAACCATGTTCTTTTTGTTCATAATTTTTTTAATTACTTTCCCAAGAAGTTGGTCCTCTTTTGTTTGTTGCTACTTCATTAGGTATTTATCTGATTTTTCTTGAAAGTTTGAGTTTCTTTTTCCCTTTTTTTCGGCACGTTGGGTGTTTGTTGTCTATGTTCTGGGATTATGACAACGTGATTGTTAGTTTTATTATCACAGATTAATTTCTCATTGCTTTATTAAACATTTATTGCTTTTATAAAATGCTAGGGAGAGAGATTTCCAAAAAACAAAAAAAATAAATAAATAAATAAATAAAACAAAATTAATAAATAAAAATATATATTAAATTATATATATTTAATAATAAATTTTCTTAATATATATTTAAAACAAGTGAGCAAAGGCTACAGTCGTGCGGAAGGATTTTGGCATTTTGGGATTTTGGGGATGATATTTTGGAAGATTTCGTTTTTGAAATAATTTCAAAGAGCCCTGCCCAGATGTTAGCCTTAGGTTTTTGACCCGGGGCCAATATTTACGCACTCCGTCGTGTTGTGAGGTATTCAAAACAATGTCACACAAAATATGTGGTCCATTTTACAGCTCAATATTTGCATCGAAAATTCTTGACTTCTTCCCTGTCCTTAACTCTCTTCTGATGCGAAAATTCCGTGTCGATTGATTTCCAATTTAGGCCTACACTAAACTACAAAATTAGCAAAATAATTTTTTTTAGTCCATTCGGAACTCTGAATGTACATTTTAAAAACAATAGGCATTAATTCTTACCCTAACCATACCCCACGCAAAATTTCGTGAGGATCGGACGATAATTGTGACATGGCATATTTTTTGATTTTTATTGGCATATTTTTCCGTGATTTTTTTTTTTAGATTTTGTATACCCTACACAACAAGGTGGTCAGGGTATTATGTCTTTGTGCATTTGTTTGTAACAGGCAAAAGGAAACGAAATAGAGCCATACTTCCTTTTGATGATATGCATAGAATCACATTCTGAGTCGATTTATGCATGTCCGTCCGTCCGCCTGTACGTCCGTCTGTCCGTCCGTCTGTCCATTTTTTTTTTGTAAACAAAGTACAGTTCGCATTTATTGCCCTATCCAGATGAAATTTTGCACAAATCATTTGTTTGGCCCAAGGACGAACCCTATTGAAATTGGAGAAAATCGGTCAAAATTTAGATATAGCTCCCATATATATACCTTCGTCCGATTTTCCTTTTATTGTGCACCAAACGTGTAATATAAGCCCGAATTGTATGGAATTTTGCACGTACGATAAGATTGGACCTGAAAATAAGTATGCCAAATTTGATCGAAATCGGTTCAGATATAGCTATAGCTCCCATATATATTGCTCATCTGATTTGTTATTTTTGTCCTCCGCAGCCGTAATATGCACTCTGTTACAACAATATTTGGGGAAATATATCAAATACAGCTCAGAAATACATTTGCTAAATTTTATCGAGATCGGTTCAGATTTGGATATAGCTCCCATATATAACTTCGTCCGATTTACCTTTGATTGTGCAACCAACGTCTAATATTTGGCCAAATTGGATGAAATTTGGCACTTATGACCGAAATGAGTCTAGAAGCTAGTATGTCAAATTTGGTGAAGATCGGTTCAGATATAGCTATAGCTCCCATATATACTGTTCATCCGATTTGTTATATTTGTTACCCACAGCCGTAATATGCACTCCGTAACAACGATATTCAGGGAAATATATCAAATACAGCTCAGAAATATCTTTGCCAAATTTTATCGAGATCGGTTCCGATTTGGATATAGCTCCCATATATATTTTTATCCGATTTCAAATTTATTGTGCACCAAATGGGCAATACAAGTCCGAATTTAAAAGATACAAATGCTTCGGCATATTTAGTTCTTTGAACTTTAAATTATAATTATAATCATAGCGTGTATGATTGAATTCTCCCATAAAAACTTTTAATTTTTATGCGGAGCTCTACTAAATTAGCAAAGTGGTGTAGGGTATCATAAAGTCGGCCCCGCCCGACTTTAAGACTTTCTTTACTGGTTTTTTTAGAATTGTGAAAATCGGCTCAGCGGTTCTTGACTTATAAGCAGAATAAATAAAATCTACGTCTTTTACATATATATTGTACCTATTTTGCAACACATCTGATACTTGGCTTGGCTGGGATCAAAAATATTCGCGGTTTAGTGGAAATTTTCGTATATTTTGACATCAAAGTTATGGTTTTTTTTATCTGCTAAATATTGTCCGATTGCAATCCAATTTGGTTAGCTTCTGTCCAGACGTGAACTCTAACTCCATACACATTTCCGTGTCGATTGGTTCATAATTGTGGCCTATAAAGCAACTGCAAAATCAGAAAAAATAAATGTTTTTGGCCCACTTCAACCCCTAAAAGTACTTCCTAAAAATTTTATATTCGTTTCACCGGTTCATTTTGGTGCTCATTTCTTGGACAAAATTTCCAAAAAAAAAAACAGGTAAAAAAGCTGTAAGTTCGGTCGGGACGAATTTTGAATACCCTCCACCATTGAATACCGTCCACCAATTTTCAAAAAATTAAAATCCATTAATAATTCTGTTAAAATCTTAAAAATACCAAATATAGCCGTATGTTAGGGTCTATACGACCACGTGGACCCACATAGGCAACTTTTTTCATAAGCCTGCACAGACAATTTTCTATCATAGGCTGTGGTATCCATTATGAACTTCAAATACCAACTTTGAAACAATTCCGGTGAGCATTGTCGCTAAAATCATCAAAATTCCGAATATCGGGAGGTGCCGTTACATGGGGGCAGTATGCCTGCAGTGCCCATTTTCAATACCAAAAGTCCTGCACACATTATATACATTTGAGTAACATTTTATCAAACTACTTTAATTCGTTCGGAAGCTAGAGTGATTTCCACAGACGGAGATGGATAGACGGACAGACGGACGGACATCGCTAAATCGAAATAGAATTTTATGTTGATCAAAAACTTGTATACTTTGTGGGGTCTTAAATGTATATTTCGAGGTGCTACAAACGGAATGACAAACCTAATATACCCTCCATACTATGGTGGAGGGTATATAAATATTCAATTTTCATTGGTATATTTTCCGTGATTTTTTTAGGTTTTTTTTCAGAATTGTGAAATGCGGCAAAAAAATCGGAAAATTGGCTAATAGCATCATTGTAATGGTCAGAAGTGACCTTTCAATGTGACTTGGCTGGGGTCAAAAATATTCGCGGTTTAGTGAAAATTTTCGTATTTTTTGAAATTAAAGTTATGGTTTAGCAACTGCAAAATCAGAAAAAATATATGTTTTTGACCCATTTGGCACCTAAATATAGTGCGATCATCTCCAAAAACAATAGGGTTCTATTATGACTCTAACCCCACCCCCATTTTCAATTTCATGAGGATCGGGTCACAATTGAAATTTTTGAAATTTTTTGAAATTTTTTCCAAATAATTTCCAACTACCTGTTTCTCTTCACCCTATACACCAGAAGTGTTGGCGATAGCAAATTTGAAATTTCCATCTCTATCCCAACACCCAACGGCATATTTTGAGGCATTTTGCACTTTTAGTACGTTCATAGTACGTATTTCCAAAAATCCCTCAACTACAGAAACCAACAGGGACATCCATATCAAATTTCGGAATTCCATATCTATCCCTTCACCCAATACATAATTTAATAACATTTAGTCCTTTTTGTACAGTCAAAGTACGATCCATACCTCAACCTCAGATACCAACAGCGACAACCATATAAAATTTCAGGGCACATTTACAAATTTAGTGCCATTTTAGCAGGAAATTTACAAATTTAGTACCATTTATTACAATAATAGTACGCAGATTCAAAACCAGCTCCTTCTCTCAACCGCAGAGACCAACAGTGACATGCAAATAAAAATTCAGGATTTTAGCTCGATTCCTTCACCCAATAACAAATATAGTACTATTTTGTACTTTTCGTACAATTGTAGTACGTAATTCGTAAAACCACCACAAGATACCGTCAGAGACTTCAATATCAAATTTTGGGATACCAACCATATCGCTTCACCTAATACGCAATTTAGGACCAATTAATACTTTTCGAACAATTATAGTAAAGATCTCCAAAACCATCTCCATATATGAACCTCAGACATTGACAGTGATATTTATACCAAATTTCAGGATTTCTGGATTTCGGCCCAATTCCATCACTCAATACTAAATCTTGTAAAATTTAGTACTTTTCGTATAATTTTAGTACATTGGAAACCTTCTCCATATCTTAATTCCAGATACCAACAGAAATATCAATGTCGAATTTGAGGATTCCAACCCTATTCCTACACCCAATATCAACTTTAGTACCACTTAGTAATTTTCCGCACCAATATACGACGTATTTCCAAAGCACCACCAAATCTTAAACAAAGATACCATCATTTATCTAAAAATCAAATTTCAGAATCGTATCTCTATCCCTTAACCCAATGCCAAATATAGTACCATTCAGTACTTTTCGTACAATTAAAGTACACTCTTCAAAAACCACCTTCAAATCTCAATTTCAGATACCTATACAAGGACCTAGCATAGACTGGAGTTCCCATTACTAAGTCTAAATACGAAATTTGAAACAACTCTGGTAAATAATGTAGCCAAAATCATCAATACCGATACCGATATTTGGGACCTATATAGACATTATCCTTCCAGGGGGTAAAGTTCTCAGGGGGGAACTTCTTGTGTGGATTTCAGAAAATTTCATTGAAAATGTGGCTAAATCCATGAAAATACCGAATATCGGGGGTACTGTTATATGGGGGATATATATGATGTCGTGAACCGATATAGCCCATCTGCAAAATTTTAGCTGTCTATTTTTTATACCCTCCACCAAAAAAGGTATGGAGGGTATATTAAGTTCGTCATTCCGTTTGTAACTCATCGAAATAATCATTTTAGACCCAACAAAGTATATATATTCTTGATCAGCGTAAAATTGTAAGACGATTTAGCCCTGTCCGTCCGTCTGTCCGTCTGTTGTAATCACGCTACAGTTTAAACGAATTAAGATAGGAAGCTAAAATTTTGCACAGATCTCTCTTTTGTCTGCAGGCAGGTCAAGTTCGAAGATGGGCTATATCGGTCCACGATATCGTATAGCCCCCAATAAAACGGTACCCCCGATATTCGGTATTTTGATGATGTTTGCCACATTTTTCAATGAAATTGTCTGCAAATCCATACAAATAATTCCTTGTGGGTACTTTATACCCCGGCAGAGACTTATCTATATAGGTCCACAATATCGTATAGCCTCCATATAACGGTACCCCCGGTATTCAGCATTTTGATGATTTTAGCCACATTATCAACGGAATTGTCTGAAAATCCACACAAGGAGTTCCTTGTGGGTACTTTATACCTCGGCAGAGAATTATCTATATAGGTCCACGATATCCTATAGCCCTTATTAACGGTACCTCCCGATATTCGGTATTTTGATGATTTTAACGACATTATTCACCGGAATTGTTTTCAATTTGGCATTTGAAGTTCGTAATGGATACTACAACCTAAGACAGAAAATTATCTGTACAGGTCCACGTCTTCTTATAGCCCCCATATAACGGTACCTCCCCATATTCGGTATTTTGATGATTTTAACGACATTATTCACCGGAATTGTTTCAAATTTGGTATTTGAAGTTCGAAATGGATACTACAGCCTCTGACTGAAAATTGTCTGTGCAAGTCCACGTCTTCGTATAGCCCCCATATAACGGTACCTGCCGATATTCGGTATTTCGATGATTTTAGCGACATTATTCACCAAAATTTGTTCAAATTACGCATTTAGAGTTCGTAATGGAAACTCCAGTCTGTGACAGAAAATTGTCTATGCAGGTCCAGGTCTTCGTATAGGCCCCATATATCAGTACCTCCCTATATTCGGTTTAGGTACAATACTCACCGGAGGTGTTTTGAAATGTGGTATTTGAAGTTCGTAATGGATGCTACAGAATATGACAAAAAATTGTCTACGCAGGTTCAGGTCTTCGCACAGCTCCGATATAACGGTACCTCCCTATATTCTATACTTTGATGATTTTAGCTACATTATTCGCGTTTATTTCAAGTTCCGAATTTGAATTTGGTAATGACTCATGACAAATAATGCCTGTGTGGGTCCACGTCGTATAGGCACCAATATAACGGCAATATTCGGTATTATTAAAATTTTACCAAAATTGTTTTAGGATTTTATTTCCAAATTCGTTCCAAATGGTGGAGGGTATTCAAAGTTCGACCCGGCCGAACTTACTGCTTCTTAACTTGTTATCACTAGCGTCATAACAAGAGATGGACAGATGGGCGGACGGACAGGACTAAATCGTCTTAGAATATAGTGACCAGTCCGATGGCTGTATCCAAGAATATTTAATCCTCAATTAAGGGATGATTTATAACCCATTTCCGATTATAATTTTCAACCTCAATTCCTGAGTTATTTAAAATATAAGCTTGATTTTCCATGAAATATCACTTCCTTGAAGGGGAGGGGGAAGCAATACAAAAATGGAGGAAGCAAACTTCTTTTAGCAATCGTACAAATAGGTTCTGTCAATAACTTGCCAAAGTTATCAGCATCAAGCTTAAACAAAAGAATAAATGGCAGAACGCACACCAAATTCCCAATGGAATGGGGATTTTGTGCGGCGATATCCTTTCTCTGGGTTACAATTCCTTTGCGTAACAAAAGCCTCATACAGGCTGTTTTCCACGAAAAAAAAAATCGCTTCGAAGGAGCCAGCGAGCTATGAGTCCAAGAAAACTTTGGCGAAACAAGGAAGAAAAAACTTTGTGATAATATTTGTAAAACTATTTACATTTGAGGGGATCCTCTTTTGCAAGATAGGGTGGTGGTGTTGGTGGTATCGGGATATTCTGGCTACCCGTAGAACAAACAAAAGAATCCTTGAAATAAACAAAAGCAGAAATTAAATGAAAAAAAAAAACGAAGAGGAAAACGGATTTGTGATACGCATATGAAGAAGTTATATTGAAATTTCTGGTACGCAAACGATACAAAGGATGCATATCCTTGCTCCCCTACCCCGTACCCCACTCTCATGTGGCACACACAATTTGTACGCAAAATTTCCAAGCATTTAATTCTTAAGCTAAACCCAAGACCTAACGAACGAAGAAACGCCTGCCACGGACTCGGCAGCTCGCAGAAATGTTAACGTCAAAGTTTCCTTCTAGCGCGAAATAGAAAAAGTTTTTTGTTCTCCAGTTGTTCGCTTCTTCGCCATGACATGCAAAAGAAATTGCAAAATTTATTTGCGTTTTCAGCCGGAATGAAACAATGAATAGTTTTTTTTTGTTTTTGTTTTGCTGCCACTTTCTAACCACCCGCCCACATCCTCCTTCATTCTCCTGCCACCGGAGACTTGATTTAATGGTTAGTGTTGTTAGTTTTTGCTTAATCATGTTATTGTTTTTTTTTATACCCTCCACCAGAGTATGGAGGGTATGTTAGGTTTGTCCTTCCATTTGGAACACCTCGAAATACACACTTCAGAACTCAAAAAAAAAAATAAAAATTCTTGATCAGCTCAAAATTCTATGTCGATTTAACGATGACCGTCTGTCCGCCTGTGGAAATCACTCTAGCCTCCGAACGAAATAATGTCGGTTGATAAAATTTAACTCAAATGAATATTATGTCTGCAGGACTTTTGGTATTTAAATGGTTCAGGTAGGTCCACGTTTTGGTATAGATGGGGGCCTATACATTTATATATAGGGTAAGATGAAAAAACTACAACCAACTTCAGACTGCCATCACTTCTAAGCCACTCCTCAGACAGCTTTTAAAATTATTCCAGTGACAGCTCATTACATTGTTTACAAGCGTACAAAAGCGTTTTGGTGGGAATTTTTCAGAAAAAAAGTTAAGGGCTAAGTACATAAGAAGCTTGAAGTCATGGCTAGGCATATTTTGTAATATTTCACAAAGGGATTACAGAGCCGCACTAAAATCCAGCCGTCGTTTTCCATTATAATTTGACATTAATATGCCTAGCCATGACTTCAAGCTTCTCATGTACTTAGCCCTTTATTCGTAATGGAATTCAGGCGGGATAGTGTGATTTCTTTATATTTGGCTGGGAAACCACAAGTGGCTATCGTTAGAGCACTCCAGCATTTAAATGTGAATAAATCTTTTGTGTCTCGTATCATGGCTCGTTAGCGTGAATCTGGTAGCGTAGCCCGATGACGTCAAGGAAGTAGACGGAAGAAAACAGCAACATCAGCAGAAATAGTTTGAAAAAAAGAAGCGGCTTGATCGAAATCCGCGTCGCGGTGGCCTAAAAATGGCTCTTGAGCTGAACATATCGCAATACTTCATTCGGCAAATATTGAAAAATGAGCTCAAGGTGAAGCCATTGAAATTCCGAAAAAATGTAAGAATTTACCCTTCAACAGAAAGAAAATAGACTCAAAAGAGCTAAAGAGTTGCTTCGCTTGGCCGAAAGTTGGGAACTGCCAAATTTGTTTTTCTCCGTCTTCGATGAGAAAACATTCGTTGTCCGGCAGTTTCTAAACAAACAAAATGATCGTGTTTACTTGCTAAAGAGGTCAGCTGAAAATGTGCACCTTCGGTTGGCCACCAGAACTCAAGCGCCGGCCATGGTGATGGTGTGGGCCGCCATAACAACCGATGGTCGCTCTCCGCTCGTATTAGTCGACCGTGGCATCAGATAAAAATGGCGAAAATTATCGCGAAAATATTCGGAAGGGTGTATTAAAGCCTTGGGCACGCAAACTTTTTGGCCGCAGACATTGGACATTCCAACAGGACTCAGCACTTCATTCGGCAAATATTGAAAAATGAGCTCAAGGTGAAGCCATTGAAATTCCGAAAAAATGTAAGAATTTACCCTTCAACAGAAAGAAAATAGACTCAAAAGAGCTAAAGAGTTGCTTCGCTTGGCCGAAAGTTGGGAACTGCCAAATTTGTTTTTCTCCGTCTTCGATGAGAAAACATTCGTTGTCCGGCAGTTTCTAAACAAACAAAATGATCGTGTTTACTTGCTAAAGAGGTCAGCTGAAAATGTGCACCTTCGGTTGGCCACCAGAACTCAAGCGCCGGCCATGGTGATGGTGTGGGCCGCCATAACAACCGATGGTCGCTCTCCGCTCGTATTAGTCGACCGTGGCATCAGATAAAAATGGCGAAAATTATCGCGAAAATATTCGGAAGGGTGTATTAAAGCCTTGGGCACGCAAACTTTTTGGCCGCAGACATTGGACATTCCAACAGGACTCAGCACCATCGCACTCAGCACGTGCCACCCAAGAATGGTTACAAAATGAGGTAGCTCGCTTCATTTCCAGTGCAAAATTACCACCAAAATCTCCGGATACCAATCCGTTGGACTATTGTGTCTGGTGTGTTTTGGAAAGCAAGGTTGGCACTAAAAAATACCAAAGTGTCGAACACCTCAAGCAAGCGCTTCGCCGGGAATGGGCCAAAATACCGTAGAGCAACATTCGGACAGTGTTTGAAGGTTTTATTGGCCATTTGAAGGCCACAATTCGTGCCACAGGTGACCAATTCGGTCAAATCTAAACTTATTCAAAAATTTCCGACATTTTTATACCCTCCACCGTACTGTGGAGGGTTTGTCATACCGTTTGTAACTCCTCGAAATACTCATGTCAGACCCAACAAAGTATAAATATTCTTGATCAGCGTCTGTCCGTCTGTCCGTCTGTCTATTGTAATCACGCTATCTTTCGAACGAATTGAGATAGAAGGCTACAATTATGCACACATGTTTATTTTTTTCAGTAGGCAGGTTAAGTTCGTAAATGGGTTATGTAGGTCGACGTTTTGGTATAGCCCCCACATAGCGGTGCCTCTCGATATTCGGTATTTTGATGATTTTAGCGACGTTATTCACCGGAATTGTTTCAAATCTGGTATTTGAAGTTCGTAATGGATAATATAGCCTATGACAGAAAATTGTCTGCACAGATCCACAACTTCGTATAGCCACCATATAACGGTATTCCGATATTCGGTACCTTAATGATTTTAGCGACATTATTCACCAGCATTGTTTCAAATTTGGTATGTAAAGTTCGTAATGGATACTACAGCCTAAGACAGGAAATTGTCTATGCAGGTCTACGCCTTCGTATCGCCCCCATATAACGGTACCTCCCGATATTCGGTATTTTCATCATTTTAGGGACGTTATTTACCGGAATTGTTTGAAGTTTGGTATTTGAAGTTCGTAATGGATACTAGAGCCTATGACAGAAAATTAGCTATGCAGGTCCACGTCATCGTATAGCCCCCATATAACGGTACCTCCCGATATTCGGTACTTTGATGATTTTAGCGACAATATTCTCCGGAATTGTTTCAAATTTGGTATTTGAAGTTCGTAATGAATACTAGTGCCTATGACAGAAAATTGTCTTTGCATGCCTACGTCTTCGTATAGTCCCCATATAAGAGTACCTCCCGATATTCGGTATTTTGATGATTTTAGCGACATTTTTCACTGGAATTCTTTCAAATTTGGAGGCTAAATACATGAAAATACCGAATATCGGGGGTACTGTTATATGGAGGATATATGATGTCGTGAACCGGTATAGCCCATCTCCGAGCTTGACCTGCCTGCACACAAAACACAGATCTGTGCAAAATTTTAGCTGTCTATTTTTTTTCTTTTTATCACTAGCGTCATTACCAGAGATGGACAGATGGGCGGACGGACAGGACTAAATCGCTCCGCTCGTATTAATCGATCGTGGCATAAGAATTTTATCGCGAAAATATTCTGGAAGGTGTATTAAAGCCTTGGGCACGCAAACCAAGCATTTTGGTCGCAGATCTTGGACATTCCAACAGGACTCAGCACCATCGCACTTAGCACGCGCCACCCGAAAATGGTTACAAAATGAGGTTCCTCGCTTCATTTTCAGCGCACAATGGTCACAAAAATCTCCGGATACCAATCCGTTGGACTATTGTGTCTGGAGTATTTTGGAAAGCAAGGTTGGCACTAAAAAATACCACAGTGTCGATCACCTCAAGTAAGCGCTTCGCCGGGAATGGGCCAAAATACCGTAGAGCAACATTCGGACAGTGTTTGACGGTTTCATTGGCCGTTTGAAGGCCATAATTCGTGCCAAAGGTGACCAATTCGAACAATTCTAAACTTATTCTAAAATTTGATGATATTTCTGACATTTTTTGCTTTAATGCAATAAAATTTCGGAAAAAAATATAGAAACTATGGCGTTGCAGTTTTTTCATCTCACCCTGTATAATCTTCATCAGCATAAAATTCTATGTAGATTCAGCGATGCCCATCCTTCCGTCAGTCCGTCTGTGGAAATCACTCTAGCTTCCGAACGAAATGAAGTACGTTTATAAAACTTTACACAAGTGTTTATTATGTCTGCAGGTCTTTTGGGGTTGAAAATGCGTCATGTAGGTCCACGTTTTCATATAGCCCCTATATAACGGTACCTCCCGATATTCCGTATTTTGATGATTTTGGCGACATTATTCACCGGAATTGTTTCAAATTTGGTATTTGAGGTTCGTAATGGATACTACAGCCTATGACAAAAAATTGTCTGTGCAGGTCCACGTCTTCGTATAGCCCCCATATAACGGTATCTCCCGATATTCGCTATTTTGATGATTTTAGCGATTTTATTTACCGGAACTATTCCAAATTTGGTAATTTAAGTTCGTAGTGGATAGTAGAGCCTATGACAGAAAATTGTCTCTTCAGGTCTACCCCATATAACGGTACATCCCGATTTTCGACATTTTTATGATTTTAGTGACATTATTCACCGAATTTTCTCTTTCAAGTCGTCGTATAGTCCCTAATATAACGGCTACATTCAGTATTTTTAAGATTTTCACAGAATTTTCAACGGATTTTAATTTTTTGAAAATATACCAAATTCTTTCCAAATGGTAGAGGGTATTCAAAGTTCGGCCTGGCTTAGTTGCTTTTTTACTTGTTTTATTTTTCGTAATCATTTTTTCACGCTCTTCATTCTTGGTGTTGTTATTGTTGTTGTTGCTACTATTGTTTGACTTGTTAGATTTTCTGCGGTTTTGGCAAAAATTAATACGCCAAATGAGTTGTCATTTATATTGACTGACATTTGCCGTATCAAGTCAAATTGCGTGTCGTCTAGGCTGAACGGATGCCAGTATGTCTATGTGTGTGTGTGTGCGTGTGAGCCAGTGTGTGTTCGTGGGTCCGTGTGATTTTTACAAATTTAGCAAAAGTTTATTGCTTACGCATTAAATTTTACGCTAATCAATTTATGATTATTATTTGGCGAAAAAAAAATATTGATTGGAATATTCATGACACACACATTACTGTTCAAGAAATACCCCCTCCCCTCACAATGGGCATACAAGTACATAATTCAAAGATTTTATACATTTTAAGATATGAAACTTTAAAATGCAAAATTAGAGGCTATTTATACCCTACAACACTATGTGTTGGGGGTATTATAAGTTTTATTGTATAATTTATGTAACACCTCGAAATAATAGTTGCCGATATAGGAAACTATATATGGATCTTCCTATCTCGCTGAGCTGAGTCGATTTAGCTATGTATGTCTGTCCGTCCGTCTGTCCATGTTAATTTGTAATCACTCTACAGGTCGCAATTGTGATCCGATCCTCACGAAATAGAAAATGTAGGTGGGGTTGGGGCCAGAATAGAACCCTATTCTTTTTGGGGTTTGAATTCCAATTTTTGGAGTTGAATTCCTCTATAGGCCACAATTATGAACCAATCGACGCGGAAATTTGCATGGAGTTTGAGTTCAGGACTGGGCAGAAGCTAACCAAATTGGATTGTAATCGGACAGCATTTAGCAGGGTAAAATAAACCATAATTTTTATGTCAAAAAATACGAAAATTTCCAATAAACCGAGAATATTTTCTATTGCCAGAAAGAGATAAGAGAGACTTGGCCTGCACAGACAATTTTTTTTCATAGGCTGAAGTATCCATTACGAACTTCAAATACCAAAATTGAAACAATTCCGCTTAAAAGTGTCGCTAAAATCATCAAAATACCGAATATCGGGAGGTACCGTTATATGGGGGATATACGAAGACGTGGATCTGCACAGACAATTTTCTGTCGTAGGCTGTAGTTTCCATTACAAACCCTTAATACCAAATTTAAAACAATTCCGGTAAATAATGTACCTAAAATCACCGAAAAGACGGAATATCGGGAGATACCGCTATATGGGGGCTATACGAAGACGTGGATCAATTTTCTGTCATAGGCTGTAGTATCCATTACGAACTTCAAATACCAAAATTGAAACAATTCCGCTTAAAAGTGTCGCTAAAATCAGCAAAATACCGAATATCGGGAGGTACCGTTATATGAGGGATATACGAAGACGTGGATCTGCACAGACAATTTTCTGTCATAGGCTGTAGTATCCATTTCGAACTTTAAATACCAAAATTTGAAGCATTTGCGGTGAACAGTCTCGCTTAAATGATCAAAATTCCGAATATCGGGATGTGCCGTTATATGTGGGCTATACGACGTTAACCTGCACGGATAGTTTTCTGTCGAAGGCTGTAGTATCCATTACGAACTTCAAATACCAAATGTGAAACATTTCCGGTGAATAATGTTGCTTAAATGCTCAAAATACCGAATATTGGGAGGTACTGTTATATGGGGGCCATATGAAGATGTGGATCTGCACAGACAATTTTCTGTCACAGGCTGTAGTATTCATTTCAAACTTCAAATACCAACTTTGAAACAATTCCGGAGAATAATGTCGCCAAAACCATCAAAATACCGAAATTCGGGGGTGCCGTTATATAGGGGCTATACGAAGACGTGGATCTACATTGCCCATTTTCAATGCCAAAAGTCCTGCAGACATAATATACATTTGAGTAAAATTTTATCAACCTACTTCATTTCGCTCGCAAGCTATAGTGATTTTCACAGACGGAAGGATGGGCATCGCTCATTCGACATGGAATTTTACGCTGATGAAGATTATACAGGGTGAGATAAAAATACTGCAACAAAGTCAATCGCCATAATTTCTACATTTTTTCTGAAATTTTATTGCATGAAAACAAAAATGTCGGAAATATCATCACATTTTTGAATAAGTTTAGATTTGTTCGATTTGTCCAATTGTTCGCTGTCCAAATATTTCTTTCCGGTATTTTGGACCATTTTCGGTGTAGCGCTTGCTTGAGGTGATCGACACTTTGTTATTTTTTAGTGCCAACCTTGCTTTTCAAAATACTCCAGACGCAATAGTCCAACGGATTAGTATCCGGATATTTTGGTGGCCATTGTGCGATGGAAATGAAGCGAGGAACCTAATTTTTTAACCATTCTTGGGTGGCGCGTGCTGATTGCGATGGTGCTGAGCCCTGTTGGTCTCTGCGGCCAAAATGTTTGAGTGCCCAAGGCTATAATACACCCTCCAGAATATCTTCGCGATAATATTCGGCATTTATTATGATGCCACGGTCGATTAATACAAGCGGAGAGCGACCATCGGCTGTTATGGCAGGTAACACCATCATCATGGCCGGCGCTTGCGTTCTGGTGGCTAACCGAAGGTGCACATTTTCAGCTGACCTCTTTGGCAAGTAAACACGATCATTTTGTTTGCTTACAAACTGCTGGACAATGAATGTTTTCTCATCGAAGACGGAGAAAGCCAAATTCGGCAGTTCACCACTTTCGGCCAAGCGAAGCAACTCTTTAGCTCCTTTAAGTCTATTTTCTTTCTGTTACGGTATAAGTTCTTGCACTTTTTGGAATTTTGGAATTTCAATGGCTTTACCCCGTGTCCATTTTTTAATATTTGCCGAATGGAGTATTGCGATATGTTCTGCTCAAGAGCCATTTTTCGGCCACTCCTACGCGGATTTCGATCAAGTCACTTCTTTACTTTTCGTACCATTTCTGCTGATGTTGGTATTTGCTTCCGTCCACTTCCATGACGTCGTCGTGCTACGCTACCAGTATCACCTAAACGAGCGATGAGACACAAAAGATTTATTCACATTTAAATGCTGGAGTGCTCTAACGATAGTCACTTGTGGTTTTCCGGCCAAATATAAAGAAATCACACTATCACGCTTGAATTCCATCACGAATAACTTTTTGTCTGGAATATTCTCACCTAAATGCTTTTGTACGCTTGTAAACAATGTAATGAGCTCTCTCTGGAATAATTTTAAAACCTGTAGGAAAAGTGGCTTAGAAGTGATGGTAGTCTGAAGTTAGTTGCAGTTTTTTCATCTCAGCCTGTTTGGGGGCTATAAAAAAACCGGACCTACATGATCCATTTTCAATAACAAAATGTCCCGCAGACATAATATACATTTAAGTAAAATTTTATCAACCTACTTCATTTCGTTCGGAAGCTAGAGTGATACATCGCTAAATCCAAAAACGCACCTTTGCTAACTAGCATTAGGGTTAAATTTTCCAACCTAAATATTCCATGTGTTTTTATCTGAAATATTGCCGAAGACACTATATAACTAAAATGCATGGATTCCGAGGATTCTTAATCCGAATATTTCCAAAAGTGTCGAGGAGAGGGAACTGTTGGATTTTTATTTAAACAAAGTTTAAGCTTGTGGATTTTTTGAAATTATTATTTTTTTGTTGTTGACCTTATCTTCCCCCTTTCGCCCTCTCAACTCCCTCCGCCACTCCTCCCCCAGTCCCTCATTAGTTTATTTTTATGCAATTGTGTTGTAAATTAATTATTTTGTTCATTGGCTCGCTTAAAATGCTGATTCAGGTTCGTCATTATTAAAGATTAATGCGCCATTTCGTATTGTCTATGACAGACATTCAATATTGGCTGGCGGGCTGGCATCGTCCCCATCACAAGCAGGTACTGCTCTTCCCACATTTCTTTCACCTCGGTCCTCCCCCCTCCCATCATTATCATTTCGAACTGTCCATTGTCATCATCATTATTCACGGGGAGAAACCAACTCCCAACCCTGATCTACGCTCCACAGCAGTCATCCTGCCAATGGCAAGTCAAGTGGGGCATTTTGGTTCGTTATCCTTTTGACCATCGCATATTATCGGCCGTATCATCGTAAATTTTGATGACCTTTGACTTTATGGATGCGAGCATGCCGGAACGTGTGTATGTGTGTGCGTGTGTGTCAAACAGGAAACAAACACATACACACACACACACATTTTGTGTAACTCCCCATACGTGTTGTGTGGTATCCAAAGTGGAGGGCAGTTGAAGTTATGATTATGGGAATCAGGAAATACAACAACAAGAGCAACAGAAAAAAAATCTGTGTGAGAGCGAGAGAGGACAACAATGTTAAATTGTTGTTGCCACGGAAGAGTTAAGTTTATTAGACAACGTTTAGAAGTATTTATGGATGGCATTTGAATTTCGTTAACGAGATAACGATAAAGAGTTGGTGGCCATAACGGCCGGCTAATGGGTCGTCCGGTCATATGTTTTGATGTGATATCCATAAATATTTCAGGAGTGTGTTGTCCTGTGGCAGTCAATTTTAATCTTCTCCGGCTTAGAGAGGCCGTAGTAATTAAAAGTTGGAAAATTGCAACATAATTGCTTGGCCATTATTTTGGAGACAATGGCAATTAACTGTTGCTAATATCAATAAACATATCGATGGCAATTACAGTGATTGGTAAATTTCGATGGACATTTGTAGGGAGACTAGTTCAAATATAGTTATGGTGGGAAAATTGTGAAATTAGTGGGAACCAATAAAATGTGGGTTTACAAGGGTTTACTAGCTCACACAGGGTTCACCAGCACAACTAAGGTTCATCTACTCACCTAAAGTTCACCAGCTCACCTAAGGTTCATCTGCTTCCCTTAGGTTCATCTGCTCACCTATTGTTCACTAGCTCACCTAAGGTTCAGCAGCTCACTCACGGTTCACCAACTCACCTACGGTTCACGAGCTCACCAATGGTTCTCCTCCTTATCTATGTCTAACCAGCTCACCTAGGGTTCACTAGCTCACCCAGGGTTCATCAGCTCACCCAGGGTTCACCAGCTCACCCAGGGTTCATCAGCTCACCCAGGGTTCACCAGCTCACCCAGGGTTCACCAGCTCACACAGGGTTCACCAGCTCACCCAGGGTTCACCAGCTCACCCAGGGTTCACCAGCTCACCCAGTGTTCACCAGCTCACCCAGAGTTCACCAGCTCACCCAGGGTTCACCAGCTCACCTATGGTTCATTAGCTCACCAATGGTCACTAGCTCACCTAGGGCTCACCAGCTCACCTATGGTTTACCAGCTCACCTAGGGTTCACCAGCTCACCCAGGGTTCACCAGCTCACCTAGGGTTCACCAGCTCACCCAGGGTTCACCAGCTCACCTAGGGTTCACCAGCTCACCTATGGTTCACCAGCTCACCTATGGTTCTCCAGCTCACCTATAGTTCACCAGCTCACCTATAGTTCACCAGCTCACCTATGGTTCACCAGCTCACCCAGGGTTCACCAGCTCACCTATGGTTCACGAGCTCACCTATGGTTCACCAGCTCATCTATGGTTCACTAGCTCACCCAGGGTTCAAAAGCTCACCTATGGTTCACTAGCTCACATATGGTTCACTAGCTCACCCAGGGTTCACCAGCTCACCTATGGTTCACCAGCTCACCTATGGTTCACTAGCTCATCCAGGGTTCACCAGCTCACCTATGGTTCACTAGCTCACCCAGGGTTCACCAGCTCACCTATAGTTCACTAGCTCACCCAGGGTTCACCAGCTCACCTATGGTTCACTAGCTCACCCAGGGTTCACCAGCTCACCTATGGTTCACTAGCTCACCCAGGTTCACCTATGGTTCACCAGCTCACCCAGGGTTCACCAGCTTTTCCAGGATTCACCAGCTCACCTAGAGCTCACCAGCTCACCTAGATCTCACCAGCTCACCCAAGGCTCCCCAGCTCAACCTGAGTTCACCAGCTCACCTAGGGCTCACCAGCTCACCTAGAGCTCACCAGCTCACCTAGGGCTCACCAGCTCACCTAGGGCTCACCATCTCACCTAGGGCTCACCAGCTCACCTAGGGCTCACCAGCTCACCTAGGGCTCACCTGCTTACCTAGGGTTCACATGCTCACCTATGGTTCACCAGATTGCCTAAGTTTCACCAGCTTACCTATGGTTCACCAGCTTGCCTATGGTTCACCAGCTAACCCAGGGTTCACCAGCTTACCTATGGTTCACCAGCTAACCCAGGGTTCACTAGCTTACCTGTGGTTCACCAGCTAACCCAGGGTTCACCAGCTCACCTATGGTTCACCAGCTCACCTATGGTTCACCAGCTAACCCAGGGTTCACCAGATCTCCTTTGGCTCACCAGCTCACCCAGGGTTCACTAGCTCACCTATGGCACACCAGCTCACCCAGGGTTCACTAGCTCACCTATGGCTCACCAGCTCACCCAGGGTTCACTAGCTCACCTATGGCTCACCAGCTCACCCAGGGTTCACTAGCTCACCAGCTCACCCAGGGTTCACTAGCTCACCTATGGCTCACCAGCTCACCCAGGGTTCACTAGCTCACCAGCTCACCCAGGGTTCACATGCTCACCTATGGTTCACCAGCTAACCCAGGGTTCACTAGCTTACCTATGGTTTACCAGCTAACCCAGGGTTCACCAGCTCACCCAGTTTTCACCAGCTAACCTGTGGGTCACTAACTTACCTATTGCTCACCAGTTTACCTACTGTTCACTAGCCCAACTATGTCTCACCAACTCACCTAGGGCTTATTAGCTCACCTATGGCTCACCAACTCACCTATGGTTCACCAGCTTACCTATGGTTCACCAGCTAACCCAGGGTTCACCAGCTTACCTATGGTTCACCAGCTAACCCAGGGTTCACTAGCTTACCTATGGTTCACCAGCTAACCCAGGGTTCACCAGCTCACCTATGGTTCACCAGCTAACCCAGGGTTCACCAGATCACCTATGGCTCACCAGCTCACCCAGGGTACATCTAGCTCACCTATGGCTCACCAGCTCACCCAGGGTTCACTAGCTCACCTATGGCTCACCAGCTCACCCAGGGTTCACTAGCTCACCAGCTCACCCAGGGTTCACATGCTCACCTATGGTTCACCAGCTTACCTATGGTTCACCAGCTAACCCAGGGTTCACCAGCTTACCTATGGTTCACCAGCTAACCCAGGGTTCACCAGCTTACCTATGGTTCACCAGCTCACCCAGGGTTTACTAGCTCACACATGGTTCACCACCTCACCTATGGTTCACAAGCTCACCCAGTTTTCACCAGCTAACCTGTGGGTCACTAACTTACCTATTGCTCACCAGTTTACCTACTGTTCACTAGCCCAACTATGTCTCACCAACTCACCTAGGGCTTATTAGCTCACCTATGGCTCACCAACTCACCTATGGTTCACCAGCTTACCTATGGTTCACCAGCTAACCCAGGGTTCACCAGCTTACCTATGGTTCACCAGCTAACCCAGGGTTCACTAGCTTACCTATGGTTCACCAGCTAACCCAGGGTTCACCAGCTCACCTATGGTTCACAGCTAACCCAGGGTTCACCAGATCACCTATGGCTCACCAGCTCACCCAGGGTTCACTAGCTCACCAGCTCACCCAGGGTTCACATGCTCACCTATGGTTCACCAGCTCACCCAGGGTTCACTAGCTCACCAGCTCACCCAGGGTTCACATGCTCACCTATGGTTCACCAGCTTACCTATGGCTCACCAGCTCACCCAGGGTTCACTTGCTCACCTATGGCTCACCAGCTCACCCAGGGTTCACTAGCTCACACATGGTTCACCACCTCACCTATGGTTCACAAGCTCACCCAGTTTTCACCAGCTAACCTGTGGGTCACTAACTTACCTATTGTTCACCAGTTTACCTACTGTTCACTAGCCCAACTATGTCTCACCAGCTCACCTATGGTTCACCAGCTCACCTATGGTTCACCAGCTGACCCAGGGTTCACCAGATCACCTTTGGCTTACCAGCTAACCCAGGGTTCACCAGCTTACCTATGGTTCACCAGCTAACCCAGGGTTCACCAGCTTACCTATGGTTCACCAGCTAACCCAGGGTTCACCAGCTCACCTATGGTTCACTAGCTCACCCAGGGTTCACCAGCTCATCCAGGGTTCTCCAGCTCACCCAGGGTTCACCAGCTCACCTACGGTTCACCAGCTCACACAGGGTTCAACAGCTCACCTAGGGCTCACCGGCTCACCCATGGTTCACCAGCTCACCTAGAGCTCACCAGCTCACCTATGGTTCACCAGCTCACCTAGGGCTCACCAGCTCACCTAGGGCTCACCAGCTCACCTAGGGCTCACCAGCTCACCTAGGGCTCACCAGCTCACCCAGGGTTCACCAGCTTACCTATGGTTCACCAGCTAACCCAGGGTTCACCAGCTTACCTATGGCTCACCAGCTCACCCAGGGTTCACTAGCTCACATATGGCTCACCAGCTCACCCAGGGTTCACTAGCTCACCCAGGGTTCACCAGCTCACCCAGGGTTCTCCAGCTCACCCAGGGTTCACCAGCTCACCTACGGTTCACCAGCTCACACAGGGTTCAACAGCTCACCTATGGTTCACCAGCTCACCTATGGTTCACCAGCTCACCTATGGTTCACCAGCTCACCTATGGTTCACCAGCTCACCTATGGTTCACCAGCTCACCTATGGTTCACCAGCTCACCCGTGGTTCACCTGCTCACCCAGGGCTCATCAGCTCACCCGTTGTTCACCAGCTAACCCAGGGTTCATCAGCTCACGCTTGGTTCACCAGTTCACCCAGGGTTCATCAGCTCACCTATGGTTCACCAGTTCACCCAGGGTTCACCAGCTCACACAGGGTTCACCAGCTCACCTATGGCTCCCCAGTTCACCCAGGGTTCACCAGCTTACCTTAAATTCACTAGCGTAACCTAAGGTTCACCAGCCTATCCAGGTATCACCAGCTTACCTAGGGTTCCCCGGCTGACTAAGGTTTTACCAGCTACCCCAGGACTTACCAGTTTCCCTAGTATGCACCAGGTCTACTCAAATTTCTTTGTTTGAAAATCTTTCGACCCCCCATCTTCTGGTCCATCCTTGCCATTTATACTCATATTTGCAAATTCCTTTTTCATACCTCAAACAGTCAACCAATTGACACATATACCAATTGGTGTGGGTGTTGTTGGATGGCCATGCAACCCATACTCGGAGAATCACAACCGGAACAGTTAACAGAAGGCAACACCGTCTCCTGTTGGTAGCTGCTGTGTTGGAAAAAATCACCACATTTAACGTTATAAATGTGAACAATGGCCAAATTGATTGGCCAATTATATTTGGTGATTATGCCGTTACAACCGGGTAGAGAGACAAAAGAGTGAGAGAGAGAGAATGAGATGCAAAGAGAATCACAACGACGCAACACACAACTAGTACATAACGTTTATAACTTTTGTCTGATATGGTGTGGTGTTGGGTTGCTGTTGGAGCTCTATGGCTTGAAGTGGTCGGGAGTGGGTAGAAAGGATTGAAAGCGAAGTTTGGGGAGTGGGGGGCAATTGCTATGCTTCGATGAATTTTTACAATTAAATTCGTTGAAAAAATTTCGCTCGTTATTCTCGCATTGGATGGATGGTGTTGGCGTCGAACATAAATTTTGTGTTTCCTCTGTGATTTTTTATTTTTTGATTTTCTTTTCGTTTCACAGAACGTTATGTTTTAATGATTGGTTGTAACTTTCTTCGTTTTTTTTTTTTTTTTGTTGCTGCCACCACCACGATGACATTGTTATGGTAAAAAGTAGAACCATATGTCATGGCATTACAATGGCAAAAGAAATTATTTGCTTGACAAAATTGGGGATTGTGGGACCGTTCAGATATTGTTTTTTGTTCTCTTTTCAAATATTTATGTATGTTCTTCAACAAATAAATCTGACCTCATTATTCGCCAATATGTTAATTCTCAAGGGAATTATGATGGCTGGCAATTGGGAAGAGTCGTTAGCGGATTTTACAATGATTCAAAATGAATAAAAAATGTTTGGCAATAACATTTAAATAACAATTGAGATTCAAAGAATGTTGACCGCAGGAGAATATTTTTTCGGACTCCTCCATGGATCCTTTGAAAGTCGTCTATACCGGGAAATGTTAGATGTATGTGAGCTATAGGGCACTAGGTGTAGTGGCAAGGTTGAAAATCTCACGCAGGGTTCACCAGCTCTCGCAGGGTTCACTAGTTCACCTATGGTTGACCAGCTCGCCCAGGGCTCACCAGCTCCCCAGGGTTCACCAGCTAACCCTGGGTTCGCCACCTAACCCTGGGTTCACCAGCTCACCCAGGGTTTACCAGCTCACCCAGGGTTCACCAGTTCACCCTGGGTTCACTAGCTCACCTATGGTTCACCAGCTCACCCAGGGTTCACCAGCTCACCCAGGGTTCACCAGTTCACTCAGGGTTCACCAGCACACCTACGGTTCACCAGTTCACCCAGGGTTCACCAGCTAACCCAGGGTTCACCAGCTCACCTATGGTTCACCAGCTCACCCAGGGTTCACCAGTTCACCCAGGATTCACCAGTTCACCCAGGATTCACCAGCTCACCTATGGTTCACCAGCTCACCTATGGTTCACCAGATCACCCAGGGTTCACCAGATCACCCAGGGTTCACCAGATCACCCAGGATTCACCAGCTCACCTATGGTTCACCAGCTCACCCAGTGTTCACCAGCTCACCCAGGGTTCACCAGCTCACCCAGGGTTCACCAGCACACCTATGGTTCACCAGCTCACCCAGGGTTCACCAGCTCACCTATGGTTCACCAGGTCAACCGTAGTCCACTAGCTCACCAAGATTCAAAAGCTCAACCAGGGTTCACCGGCTTACCAGGGGGTTCACAAGCTCAACCAGAGTTCGCCCAGGGTTTACCAACTCACCTATGGTTCACCGGCTCACCCAGTGTTTATCAGCTCACCTACGGTTCACTGGCTCACCTATGGTTCACTAGCTCACCCAGTGTTCACCAGCTCACCTACGGTTCACTGGCTCACCTATGGTTGACTAGCTCACCTACAGTTCACCAGCTTCAAAAAAGATTCACTAGCTCACTTATGGTTCACCAGCTCACCCAGGGTTTACCAACTCACCTATGGTTCACCGGCTCACCCAGGGTTCACCAGCTCACACAGTGTTCACCAGCTCACCTACGGTTCACCAGCTTACCTATGGTTCACCACCTCACCCAGGGTTCACCAGCTCACCTATGGTTCACCAGCTCTCCCCGGGTTCACCAGCTCACCTATGGTTTACCAGCTCACCCAAGGTTCACAAGTTCACCTACGGTTCACCAGCTCATCTATGGTTTACCAGCTCACCCAGGGTTCACAAGCTCACCTACGGTTCACCAGCTCACCCAGGGTTCACAAGCTCACCTACGGTTCACCAGCTCACCCAGGGTTCACCAGCTCACCCAGGGTTCACCAGCTCACCCAGGGTTCACCAGCTCACCCAGGGTTCACCAGCTCACCTATGGTTAACCAGCTCACCCAGGGTTAAATGTAAGCTGGTGAACCTAAGGTAAACTGCTGAATCATAGGGGAATTGCTGAACATTAAGAAAACTGTTGAACTATAGGCTGTCGTGATGGACTTTCGAAAATCAGGTGGATCATGGAGGAGCTGGTGTTTCATAAATGAACAGAATATTCCTCAGAATATAAGTGAAATAATGTTTTTATAAATCTCCTAGATCATTTGCAGCCACATGTTGGGCGCCACATTTTTATTATTACCCATTAACCTATAATCCCCTCATATGTCGCTCAGGTCAATGTCTTATTTTGATAGAAGAAGAAAACGATCTGTCGAAGCTGGTGAACTTTAGGTAAGTTGAGGAACCTTAGGTAAGCTGGTGAACCATAGGTGAACTTGTGAACCCTAGGTGAGTTGAGTAACCTTTGGTGATCTGGTGAACGCTTAGGTGACCTGGTGATCCCAAAGTAAGCTGGAGAACCTTAGGTACGCTGCGGAACTTTAGGTGGGCTGGGGAACCTTAGGTGGGCTGTGGAACTTTAGGTGTGCTACTAAACCATAGGTGGGCTAGTGAACCATAGGTGAGCTAGTGAACCATAGGTAAACCCTGGATGGGTTGGTGAACCATAGGTGAGTTGGTGAACCCTGTATGAGCTGGTGAGCCCTGGGTGAGCTGGTGAACCATAGGTGAGCTTGTGAACCATAGGTGAGACCTGGGTAAGCTAGTGTACCATTCGTGAGCTGGTGAACCATAGGTGAGCTGGTGAGCTAGTGAACCATAGGTGAGCTGGTGAGCCCTGGGTGAGCTAGTGAACCATAGATGAGCTGGTGAGCCCTGGGTGAACTAGTGAACCATAGGTGAGCTGGTGAGCCCTGGGTGAACTAGTGAACCATAGGTGAGCTGGTAAGCCCTGGGTGAACTAGTGAACCATAGGTGAGCTGGTGAGCCCTGGGTGAACTAGTGAACCATAGGTGAGCTGGTGAGCCCTGGGTGAACTAGTGAACCATAGGTGACATGGTGAGCCCTGGGTGAACTAGTGAACCATAGGTGACATGGTGAGCCCTGGGTGAACTAGTGAACCATAGGTGACATGGTGAGCCCTGGGTGAACTAGTGAACCATAGGTGAGCTGGTGAGCCCTGGGTGAGCTGGTGAGCCCTGGGTGAGCTGGTGAACCACAGGTGAGCCCTGTGTGAGCTAGTGAACCATAGGTGATCTCTGGGTGAGCTTGTGAACCATAGGTGAGCTGGTGAACCATTGATGAGCTGGTGAGCCCTGGGTGAGCTAGTGAACCATAGGTGAGCTGGTGAGCCCTGGGTGAGCTGGTGAACCACAGGTGAGCCCTGTGTGAGCTTGTGAACCATAGGTGAACTGGTGAACCATTGATGAGCTGGTGAGCCCTGGGTGAGCTTGTGAACCGTAGGTGAGTTGGTGAGCCCTGCGTGAGCTAGTGAACTGTAGGTGAGTTTGTGAGCTCTGGTGAGCTGGTGAATCATTGGTGAACTAGTCAACCATGGATGAGCTGGTGAACCATAGGTGAGGTGGTGAACCATAGGTGAGCTGGTGAATCATAGGTGAGCTGGTGAACCATAGGTGAGCTGGTGAATCATAGGTGAGCTGGTGAACCATAGGTGAGCTGGTGAACCATAGGTGAGCTAGTAAACCATAGGTGAGCTAGTAAACCATAGGTGAGTTGGTGAACCATAGGTGAGCTAGTGAACCATAGGTAAGTTGGTGAACCATAGGTGAGTTGGTGAACCATAGGTGAGCTGGTGAACCATAGGTGAACTAGTGAACCATAGGTGAACTGGTGAACCATAGGTGAACTAGTGAACCATAGGTAAGCCCTGGGTGAGCTAGTGAACTATAGGTGAGCTGGTGACCCATAGGTGACCTGGTGAACCATAGTTGAGCTGGTGAACCATAGGTGAGCTAGTGAACCGTAGGTGAGTTGGTGAGCCCTGGTTGAGCTAGTGAACCGCAGGTGAGTTGGTGAGCCCTGGGTGAGCTGGTGAATCATTGGTGAACTACTCAACCATGGATGAGCTGGTTAACCATGGGTGACCTAGTGAACTATTGGTGAGCCACTGAGATAGTAAACCATGGGTGACCTAGTGAACCGTAGGTGAGCTGGTGAACCATAGGTGAACTAGTGAACCCTAGGTGAGCTGGTGACCCATAGTTGAACTAGTGAACCCTAGGTGAGCTGGTGACCCATAGTTGAACTAGTGAACCTTATATTAACAGTGACCCCATAGGTGAACCATAGGTGAGCAGTGACCCCTGGTTGAGCTAGTGAACCCTAGGTGAGCAGTGACCCTTGGGCGAGCTTATATAAAACCTGATGGTCTCTGGACATTTAACTGTGAAAAAAGTGTTTAAAAACATCTTAGACCATTTGAGGCCACTTATTGGGCGCCACTTCGTTTGTTCAACCGTCTCAAATTTATTCTAATTTTCCACAAATAGTTTTTTTTACAAATTTTATATATTTAATCTTAATTTTACACCACCTCTCCCTTAATTGGGCGCCAATCTATTTGCTTATGTCAATGGGGTCAACGCGTTATTTTGATCAGCATATGGTAAATGGTATATGATTATAATTTGTTTTTTTTTTCATAAGTGATTACATAATCTCTATTGCAAACCAATTTTCCTGCTAGACAAATCCAATTAACCGAACTATGCCGTCATTAGCAAAAGTGTTTAAATTTGGATTCTATTAAAATCGCAAGTTTATGATTTTTTGAGTCATTTGCAATGAAAGCATTCCAGGTGGTAAGACGATGAAGCAGCTCTGCCTTGTTCTAAATTTCGTGGTGGTCTCACAAATGCTTGAACAGGTCAATGGGGTATGTAAAATAATTACCAGGGTATATAAAATAATTATACCCAGATCTCTCCCTCTATTTACAGACGACTAAAATTGAGTTCCTAGCCAGTCGAGTTCGTTTCAACCCCAAACATTTTTCCAATCTTACGCTTTTCACCGAAAATTCGGCAATTTATGCGGACATAATGGTAGTAAAACCTCTGCGACAGGGATTCAAAGCCAACGTTGAGTTCAAACTACGTTTAAACAATTCTAAAACCCATCAGAAATTGTTTAACCACGTTTTGGATGTTTGTGATATGCTTGTCGGCCTGAGGAAGACAATTTTCAGAAAATGGTTTGAATCCATATTAAAATACAGCAATTTTATGCAAAACTGTCCTGTTCCTGAGGGCCATTACTACTTGCGTGATTGGAGGCCGGATGCCTCCATCATACCAGCATATCTATTTGCTGGTGATTACCGCATTAGGGGCTATTGTTTCTATGGCAATTATAAAAAGAAGAACATGGAGTTTCTCATCGACATGGAAGTCGATGCTGTAATATCTTAAATGGAATTGTTTTCCAGAAATAAAATATTCACTAATTTGCAAATGAAAATTTAGAGAATCTGACTGATATAAAAACAGAACGATTAGTTGAACCATAGGTGAGGTAGGGAACATTAGGTGAGCTGGGGAAACTTAAGTGAGCTGGGGAACCTTAGGTAAGCTGGAGAGCCTTAGGTGAGTTGGAGAGAATTAGGTGAGCTGGGGAACCTTAGGTGTGCTGGGGACCCTTAGGTGAGCTGGGGAACCTTAAGTGTGCTGGGGACCCTTAGGTGAGCTGGGGAACCATAGGTGTACTGGGGAACCATAGGTGTGCTGGGGAACCATAGGTGTGCTGGGGAACCTTAAATGTCCGGGGTAGCCTGAAGTGAGCTGCGGAACCATAAATGTCCGGGCGAACCTTAGGTGAGCTGGGGAACCATAAATGTCCGGGGGAACCTTAGGAGAACTGGTGAACTATAGGTGAGCTTGGGAAGCTTAGGTGAGCTAAGGAATCTTAGGTGAGCTGGGGAACCATAGGTTAGCTGGGGAACCTTAGGTGACCTGGGGAACCTTAGGTGTGCTGGGGAGCCTTAGGTAAGCTGGAGAGCCTTAGGTGAGTTGGAAAGAATTAGGTGAGCTGGGGAACCTTAGGTGTGCTGGGGACCCTTAGGTGAGCTGGGGAACCATAGGTTAGCTGGGGAACCATAAATGTCCGGGGTAACCTTGGGTGAGCTGCGGTACCATAAATGTCCGGGGGAACCTTAGGTGAGCTGGGGAACCATAAATGTCCGGGGGAACCTTAGGAGAGCTGGTGAACTATAGGTGAGCTAAGGAATCTTAGGTGAGCTGGGGAACCTTAGATGAGCTAGGGAAACTTAGGTGACCTGGTGAACCATCGGTGAGCTGTTGAACCTTAGGTGACCTGGTGAACCTAAGGTGAACTTGTGAACCGTAGTTGAGCTGGTGAACCATAGGTGAGCTGGTGAACCATAGGTGAGCTGGTGAGCCTTAGGAGAACTAGTGAACCTTAGGAGAACTAGTGAACCTTAGGTGAGCTGGTGAACCTTAGGAGAACTAGTGAACCTTAGGTGAGCTGGTGAACCTTAGGAGTACTAGTGAACCTTAGGTGAGCTGGTGAACCTTAGGAGAACTAGTGAACCTTAGGTGTGCTGGTGAACCTTAGGAGAACTAGTGAACCTTAGGTGAGCTGGTGAACCTTAGGAGAACTAGTGAACCGAAGGTGAGCTGGTGAACCTTAGGAGAACTAGTGAACCGAAGGTGAGCTGGTGAACCATAGGTGAGTTGGTGAACCGTAGGTGAACTAGTGAACCATAGGTGAGCTGGTGAACCGTAGGGGAGCTGGTGAACCGTAGGGGAGCTGGTGAACCGTAGGGGAGCTGGTGAACCATAGGTGAATTAGTGAACCGTAGGTGAGCTGGTGAACCATAGTAAAGCTGGTAAACCATTGAACCGTAGTTGAGCTGGTGAACCATAGGTGAATTAGTGAACCGTAGGTGAGCTGGTGAACCATAGGTGAATTAGTGAACCATAGGTGAGCTGGTGAACCATAGGTGAATTAGTGAACCGTAGGTGAGCTGGTGAACCATAGGTGAATTAGTGAACCGTAGGTGAGCTGGTGAACCATAGGTGAGTTGGTGAACCATAGGTGAGTTGGTGAACCATAGGTGAGTTGGTGAACCATAGGTGAACTATTGAACCGTAAGTGATCTTGTAAACCGTAGATGAGCTGGTGAACCGTATGTGAGCTGGTGAACCGTAGGTGAGCTGGTAAACCGTATGTGAGCTGGTGAACCGTATGTGAGCTGGGGACCCTTAGGTGAGCTGTTGAACCATAGGTGAGCTGTTGAACCAAAGCTGATCTAGTGAACCTTAGATGAGCTGGTGAATTTTAGGCGATCTGGTGAAGCTTAGTTGGGCTGGTGAATCTTAGGTGATCTGGTGAACCGTAGGTGAGTTTGTAACCTTAGGAGAGTTGTTGAACCATAGGTGTGCTGGTGTAGCTTAGGTGAGTTAGCGAATCTAAGCTACTTTGGTGAGCGTTAGGCGAGTTAGTGAAACTGAAATTGAAATTTTTGAATTTTTTAAGCTACTAGGATCTTAGGAGCTGCTGAGCCATTAAGGAACTGCTGAACAGTAAGGATCCGCTTAATCATAGACTGGGTGCTAATCTTTGATGGACCTGATTTCTCGGATCAGTTGAGAATTATATTGTTTTTATAAACCTCTTCGATCAAACTATTGGGCGCCACTTGCCTTTCACAATTGTTCTAACTTTATTCTTACTTTCCGTAAACAATTTTTAAAATAAAATATTGAAATTGTATATAAAACAAATTGTGTTTTATTTAAACTTTGTGTTATCCCACCCTTCCCAATGTATTTGCATATATTGAGGTGGTGAATATCTTATTTGTCAATATAATTAAAAAAAAATGTATGGAAAATTTTATTTGATTATAATTTGTTTTTCCCATTTGTGATTACATTATTTCTATTGCAAACCAATTTTCCCGGTAGACAAATCCAATTAACCGAACTATTTAGTCATTAATCAAAATGTTAAAATTTGGATTATATTAGAATGAGAAGTTTACGATTTTTTGAATCATTTGTAATGGAAACTTTCCAGATGGTAAGATCATGAAGCAGCTGTGCCTTGTTCTAAATTTTATGCTGCTCACAGAATTGGTGGGACAGGTCTATGGGGTATGTAAAATAATTACCAGGTCTTGGACACGATTCATAGGCATATATCTCCTTACAGGTGACGAAAATTTCATTTCTTGGCAGTCGAGTTCGCTACAATCCCAAGTACTTTTCCAATTTAACAGTCTTCACCGAAAACTCTACAATCAACGCGGACTTCAAGTTATTAAAACTCCTACGTCAGGGAATCAAAGCCAATGCTGAGGTACAATTACGTTTGAAAAATTCAAAAACGCATCAGAAATTATTTTCTTCCGTCTTGAATGTTTGCGAATTGATTGTCTCTCTGAGGTCTACAATTTTCAAAAAATGGTTTGAATCTTTGTTAAAATTCAGCAATTTTATGCCAAACTGTCCCATTTCCGCGGGTCATTATTACGTGCATGGCTGGGAGCCTGATGCCACACTTATACCATCATATCTATTTGCTGGAGATTATCGCATCAAGGGCTATTGTTTTTTTGGCAATTATAAAAAAAAGAATATGGAATTTATCGTTGAGATTGAAGTCGATGCTGTAATATCTTAAATGGATTTGATTTCAAGAAATAAAATATCCACCAATTTGCAAATGAAAATTTAGAAAATCTGATTGATATAAAAAGGCGACGAATAGTTAGATTATGTGAACTCAGAACCTTAGGTGAGCTGGTGAATCTTAGGTGAGCTGGTGAACTGAAGAACCTTAGGTGAGCTGGGAAAACTTAGGGAAGGCAGTGAACTGGAGAGACAGTGAAATGGGGAGCCTTAGGTGAGCTTGGGAACCGTAGGTGAGCTGGTGAACCATAAGTGAGCTGGTGAACCATAGGTGAGCTGGTGAACCATAGGTGAGCTGGTGAGCCGTAGGTGAGCTGGTGAACCATAGGTGAGCTGGTGAACCTTAGGTGAGCTGGTGAACCTTAGGTGAGCTGGTGAACCTTAGGTGAGCTGGTGAACCTTAGGTGAGCTGGTGAACCTTAGGTGAGCTGGTGAACCTAAGGTGAGCTGGTGAACCTTAGGTGAGCTGGTGAACCTAAGGTGAGCTGGTGAACCTTAGGTGAGCTGGAGAACTTTAGGTGAGCTGGAGAACCTTAGGTGAGCTGGTGAACCTTAGGTGTGCTAATGAACCTTAGTGAGTTAGTGAATCTTAGGTGAGCTGGTCAACCTTAAGTGAGCTGGTCAACCTCATGTGAGCTTGTCAACCTTAGGTGAGCTGGTGAACCTTAGGTGAGCTGGTGGACCTTAGGTGAGCTGGTGAACCTTAGGTGAGCCGGTGAACCTTAGGTGAGCTGGTGAACCTTAGGTGAGCCGGTGAACCTTAGGTGAGCTGGTGAACCTTAGGTGAGCCGGTGAACCTTAGGTGAGCTGGTGAACCTTAGGTGAGCTTGTGAACCTTAGGTGAGCTAGTGAACCTTAGGTGAGCTAGTGAACCTTAGGTGAGCTGGTGAACCTTAGGTGAGCTTGTGAACCGTAGTTGAGCTTGTGAACCGTAGGTAAGCTGGTGAATCGTAGGTGAGCTTGCGAACGATAGGTAAGCTGGTGAACCATAGGTGAGCTGGTGAACAGCAGGCAAGCTGGTGAACCATAGTTGAGCTTGTGAACAGCAGGTGAGCTGGTGAACCGCAGGTGAGCTGGTGAACCATAGGTGAGATGGTGAACCATAGGTGAGCTACTAAAAGTTATGAAAGCTAGTGATATTTAGATGAGCTGGTGAACCATAGGTGAGCTGGTGAACCATAGGTGAGCTGGTGAACCATAGGTGAGCTGGAGAACCGTAGGTAAGCTGGTGAACCTTAGGTGAATTGGTGAACCTTAGTTGAGCTGGTGAACCTTAGGTGAGCTGGTTAACCTTGGGTGAGCTGGTGAACCTTAGGTGAGCTGGTGAACCTTGGATGAGCTAGTGAACCATAGTTGAGCTAGGGAACCTTAGTTGAGCTAGTGAACCTAATGTGAGCTAGTGAACCTTACGTGAGGTAGTGAACGTAAGGAGAGCTAGTGATATTAAGATGAGCTGGTGATGCATTGAAGCTTCGGTGAACTACTGAACTTTAGATGAGCTAGTGAACCTAAGAAGAGCCAGTGGACCTAGGATGAGGTAGTGAGTTTGTGAACCTTAGGTAAGTTTTTCAACCATAGTTGAGCTTTTTAACCTAGTAAACCTTAGGAGGGCTTTTCTTGAACTTCTGTGTGCCTTTGACTTAAAAAAAAAACTTCACAAAACTGTTGCTTTATTTGCAGCCATCTGTTGGGCGCCACTGTTGGATTGCATAAACTGTAGTATTATCTTCTCTAGGAAAAATATTAAAAAGTACATTAAAATTATTTAATAGTAATAGATAGTGATTTAGAATTCGGGGGAGAAGGGGCCCCCCTTCTTAGGCACCATATAATGGTATATGACGTAAAACATTCATTGAAATCAAAAATGTTTTGTTCAAATTTGAATCGGTTATGATAGGTTGTTTTTTAAAGTCAAATTTTAATTGGTTTAGTTGTGTCCAATTAGTTTTTCTATAACTGATTAATGACGATAATAGGCAAAACCAATTACCCATATTTTTGAGTCATTAAGCAAAATATTCAAATTTTAATTCTAGGGAAAATAAATATTTATGATTTTTTAAAACATTTATAATATAAACTTTCCGGGTGGTAAGATGATTAGACAACTGTTCCTTTTTCTGTATTTCGTGCTGCTCTCACAATGGGTTGGCCTGGTCCATGGGGTAAGTAAAATTAATTCCAGGTCCTGAAAATTATACCCAGAACTCTGCCTCTCTTTTCAGACGACTAAAATTGCATTTCTTGGCAGTCGAGTTCGTTACAATTCCAAATATTTTTCCAATTTGACCCTATTCACGGAAAATTCTACCATTAATGCGGACCTGATGTTATTGAAATCCCTGCGCCAGGGATTCAAAGCCAACATTGAGGTGCAACTACGTTTGAATAATTCCAAAACACATCAGAAATTATTTTCCTATGTTTTGAATATTTGTGAATTGATTGTCTCCCTAAGAAGTTCGATTTTCAAAAAATGGTTTGAATCTTTGTTAAAATATAGCAATTTCATGCAAAACTGTCCCGTTGCCGAGGGTCATTACTATGTGCATGGGTGGAGGCCGGATGCCTCCCTCATACCATCATATTTATTTGCTGGAGATTATCGCATTAAAGGCTATTGTTTCTATGGAAATTATAAAAAAAAGAATATGGAATTTCTCTTTGCCATCGATGTGGATGCGGTAATATCTTGAATAGTTACTCAAATCAAAAACAAAATAAAAGATCTGCTACTGAGAAAAGGAAAATTCGGCCTTGAGGATTTTTATTGATAAGAACACAGAACAATTAGATATTGGAGAACCATACGTGAGCCTGAGACTCTTAGGTGTATCAGATAACCATGGGTGAGCAATTGAACTATAGGCGAGGTAGTGAACAATGGCTGAGCTGGTAAACCATGGCTGAGCTGGTGAAACGTAGGTGAGCTGATGAACCCTATGTAAGCTGGTGAACCCTAGGTGAGCTGGTGAACCCTATGTGAGCTGGTGAACTCTAGGTGAGCTGGTGAACCCTAGGTGAGCTGGTGAACCCTGGGTGATCTGGTGAACACTAGGTGAGCTGGTGAACCCTAGGTGAGCTGGTGAACCCTAGGTGAGCTGGTGAACCCTAGGTGAGCTGGTGAACCCTAGGTGAGCTGGTGAACCCTATGTGAGCTGGTGAACCCTAGGTGAGCTGGTGAACCCTATGTGAGCTGGTGAACCCTATGTGAGCTGGTGAACCCTAGGTGAGCTGGTGAACCCTAGGTGAGCTGGTGAACCCTAGGTGAGCTGGTGAAACCTAGGTGAGCTGGTGAAACCATGGGTGAGCAATTGAACTATAGGCGAGCTAGTGAACAATGGCTGAGCTGGTAAACCATGGCTGAGCTGGTGAAACGTAGGTGAGCTGGTGAACCTTAGGTGAGCTGGGGAACCCTAGGTGAGCTGTTGAACCCTAGGTGAGCTGGTGAACCCTGGGTGATCTGGTGAACACTAGGTGAGCTGGTGAACCCTAGGTGAGCTGATGAACCCTAGGTGAGCTGATGAACCCTAGGTGAGCTGGTGAACCATAGGTGAGCTGGAACCATAGGTAAGCTGGTGAACCATAGGTGAACTGGTGAACCATAGGTGAGCTGGTGAACCATAGGTGAGCTGGTGATCCTCAGGTGAGCTGGTGAACCCTAGGTGAGCTGGTGAACCATGGGTGAGCTGGTGAACCCTAGGTGAGCTGGTGAACCATGGGTGAGCTGGTGAACCCTAGGTGAGCTGGTGAACCATGGGTGAGCTGGTGAACCCTAGGTGAGCTGGTGAACCATACATGAGCTGGTGAACCCCAGGTGAGCTGGTGAACCATACATGAGCTGGTGAACCATAGATGAGCTGGTGAACCCTAGATGAGCTGGTGAACCCCAGGTGAGCTGGTGAACGCCAGGTGAGCTGGTGAACCCCAGGTGAGCTGGTGAACCCCAGGTGAGCTGGTGAACGCCAGGTGAGCTGGTGAACCCCAGGTGAGCTGGTGAACCCCAGGTGAGCTGGTGAACCCCAGGTGAGCTGGTGAACCCCAGGTGAGCTGGTGAACCCCAGGTGAGCTGGTGAACCCCAGGTGAGCTGGTGAACCCCAGGTGAGCTGGTGAACCCTAGCTGAGCTGGTGAACCTTAGGTAAGCTGGTGAACCTTAGGTAAGCTGGTGAACCATGGATGATCTCATGAGATATCCAATATTGGTGAGATTGGATATCTCTGAGTATATTAAAGAATGTGATGCTTACGGCTATCCGTTGGGCGCCACTTTAGAATAACAATCATTTAATAAAAGATTTTAATATAAAGAATAGGCATAAAATATTTTCTTTATTTCTCTTTCGAGGCGAGCTTAACGATCTGAGGTTTGCAGTGAAAAAGGAGAGGAGGAAATTTGCTACCCCTTTGCCAGGCGCCAGTCAATTAGTATTTTTAATCCGTTCAAAATCTAATTCCAATCATCATTAAATGGATTGAACATTTTGTTTAATTTAATATCAATTTGTGCCCCGCTTGCGCCAGTTTAATTTTACGGTCGATTTTAATTGTTGCGATTTTTTTCTAATTTGTTTTTCCTATAGCTCATTATGACATTTCTATTACAAAACAATTCTCCCGTTGGGCAAAGTTAATTAACCGAATTATTTAGACATTAATTCCATTAGAATCGAAATTCTGTGTATTTTTAAAACATTTGAAATTGAAACTTTAAAGTTGGCGAAAGAATGGAGCCGCAATACCTTTGCATATATTTTCTGCTGCTGTCAGTTTTGATCGAGTTGGTCTGTGGGGTATGGAAAATGAATTAAAACTCCTGGACAGAATTCTATAATTTCCTACTCACTCTCATTGCAGACGACTAGCATTGCCTTCTTCGGCAGCAGAGTTCGTTTCAATCCGAAATATTTTTCCAATTTTACCTTGTCGATCGAAAATTCCACAATTAATGCTGACATGATGTTAATAAAACCCCTGCGTCAGGGATTCAAAACCAATGCTGAGGTCCAACTGCGTTTGAATAATTCGCGAAAACATCAGAAACTTTTCTCCTATGCCTTGAATGTTTGCGAATTGGTTGTATCCCTGAGAAATTCCATATTTAAACGATGGTTCGAATCGTTGCTAAAAAATGGTAATTTTATGCAAAATTGTCCAGTGTCTGTGGGTCATTATTACGTGCACGATTGGAGGCCGGATGCCTCACTCATACCATCATATTTATTTGCTGGAGATTATCGCATTAAGGGCTATTGTTTCTTTGGTAATTATAAGAAAAAGAACATGGAGTTTGTCATCGACATTGAGGTGGATGCTATAATATCTTGAATGGATTTTCAAAAATAAAGTAATTACAGATTTGAAAATGAAAATATGGTATCCATGGCTTCGATAGTTCCTAAAAACCATAGGTTAACTGTTCTACTTCTTGGGAACTTAAGTTGAGACTCTGAACCAATGATGAATCGGTAAACCAATGATGTTCCTGTGAACCCTTGATGAACCTTTGGACTATCGGTCAACTTTTGGGCTATTAGGTAAGCTGGGAAACCATAGGCGAGCTGGTGAACCTTAGGAGAGCTGGTGAACCATAGTTGAGCTGGTGAACCTTAGGTGAACTGATGAACCTTAGGTGAGCTGGTCAACCTTAGCTAAGCTGGTCAACCTTATATGAGCTGGTGAACTTTGGTTGGGCTGGTGAACCTTAGATGAGCTGGTGAACCTTAGATGAGCTGGTGAACCTTAGGTGAGCTGGTGAACCTTAGGTGAGCTGGTGAACCTTAGGTGAGCTGGTGAACCTTAGGTGAGCTGGTGAACCTTAGGTGAGCTGGTGAACCTTAGCTTAGGTGAGCTGGTGAACCTTAGGTGAGCTAGTGAACCTTAGGTGAGCTGGTGAACCTGAGGTGAACTGGTGAACCTTAGGTGAGCTGGTGAACCTGAGGTGAACTGGTGAACCTTAGGTGAGCTGGTGAACCTGAGGTGAACTGGTGAACCTTAGGTGAGCTGGTGAACCTGAGGTGAACTGGTGAACCTTAGGTGAGCTGGTGAACCTGAGGTGAACTGGTGAACCTTAGGTGAGCTGGTGAACCTGAGGTGAACTGGTGAACCTAAGGTGAGCTGGTGAACCTGAGGTGAACTGGTGAACCTAAGGTGAGCTGGTGAACCTAAGGTAAGCTGGTGAACCTAAGGTAAGCTGGTGAACCTGAGGTGAACTGGTGAACCTTGTGTGAGCTGGTGAACCTTGTGTGAGCTGGTGAACCTTGTGTGAGCTGGTGAACCTTGGGTGAACTAGTGAACCTTAGGTGAGCTAGTGAACCTTAGGTGAGCTGGTGAACCTTAGGTGAGCTGGTGAACCTTAGGTGAGCTGGTGAACCTTAGGTGAGCTGGTGAACCTTAGGTGAGCTGGTGAACCTAAGGTGAGCTGGTGAACCTAAGGTGAGCTGGTGAACCTTAGGTGAGCTGGTGAACCTTAGGTGAGCTGGTGAACCCTAGGTGAGCTGGTGAACCTTAGGTGAGCTGGTGAACCTTAGGTGAGCTGGTAAACCTTAGGTGAGCTGGTGAACCCTAGGTGAGCTGGTGAACCCTAGGTGAGCTGGTGAACCCTAGGTGAGCTGGTGAACCCTAGGTGAGCTGGTGAACCCTAGGTGAGCTGGTGAACCTTAGGTGAGCTGGTGAACCTTAGGTGAGCTGGTGAACCTTAGGTGAGCTGGTGAACCTTAGGTGAGCTGGTGAACCTTAGGTGAGCTGGTGAACCTTAGGTGAGCTGGTGAACCTTAGGTGAGCTGGTGAACCTTAGGTGAGCTGGTGAACCTTAGGTGAGCTAGTGAACCTTAGGTGAGCTAGTGAACCTTAGGTGAGCTGGTGAACCTGAGGTGAACTGGTGAACCTTAGGTGAGCTGGTGAACCTGAGGTGAACTGGTGAACCTTAGGTGAGCTGGTGAACCTGCGGTGAACTGGTGAACCTTAGGTGAGCTGGTGAACCTTAGGTGAGCTGGTGAACCTTAGGTGAGCTAGTGAACCTTAGGTGAGCTGGTGAACCTGAGGTGAACTGGTGAACCTTAGGTGAGCTGGTGAACCTGAGGTGAACTGGTGAACCTTAGGTGAGCTAGTGAACCTGAGGTGAACTGGTGAACCTGAGGTGAACTGGTGAACCTAAGGTGAGCTGGTGAACTGGTGAACCTAAGGTAAGCTGGTGAAGCTGAGGTGAACTGGTGAACCTAAGGTGTGCTGGTGAACCTTGTGTGAGCTGGTGAACCTTGTGTGAGCTGGTGAACCTTGGGTGAACTAGTGAACCTTAGGTGAGCTGGTGAACCTTAGGGGAGCTAGGGAACCTTAGGGGAGCTAGGGAACCTTGGGTGAACTAATGAACCTTGGCTGCGGTGGTGAACCTTAGGTGAGCTGTTGTACTTTGGGCTAGTGAGCCTCAGGTGGGCTTGTGAACCTCACGTGAGCTATTGAACCTCAGGTGAGCTGATTAACTTCACGTGAGCTATTGTACCTCAGGTGAGCTGATGAACCTTAGGTGAGCTAGTGAACCATTGGTGAGCTTGTAAATCATAGGTGCGCTGGTGAACCTCAGGTGAGCTGGTGAACCTCATGTGGGCTGGTGAACTTCAAGTGAGCTGATGAACCTTAGGTGAGCTGGTAAACCTTAGTTGAGCTGGTGAACCTTAGTTGAGCTGGTGAACCTTAGGTGAGTTGGTGAACCTTAGGTGAGTTGGTGAACTGGTTCAATTGATTTCCTTTCTTCCCTTCTTTAATTTTTTTTTTCTAAATTTTAAACGCAAAAATCTTAAATTTAAATATCCTCCCGTTTATCTTCTACTTCGTCAACCATGGCTTGGCATTACATTGTTCTGTAAGTCTGAAACCACCAAGCTGTCGCCTATTGGATACCAAACAAAAGAACAAGCAACAAACGAACAAACTCAACCATGGAATAAAAACAAGAACAACAGTAACGAGTGTGAAAAAAAAAAACTTTGCTAAACAAAAATTACAAGCCTTCAGAAAAGTTTTGTCTCTTCATTATTCCAACATCAGGCGAGTGAAAAACTCATTGTGGTAACTTTGCATTTTTCCATCGTCAGCCGGAGTCATGGGCTAGGAGGAAGAGGAACAACGAAATGAACTTTTTCTTTTCTTTTTCGTTGGTGGCTGTGATTTTTGGTTTTGGGCTAGTTTAGCGATTACTTGACAATTGTAGATAGGTGGAGGAGTTATATGTAGGGGTGGGAGGTGTTATGGCCATTTTAAAATACCCTATTTTTCCTCCTTCAGAAACTGCAATTTAAAACACGCTAAAAAGCCCGAAATGTCAATATTTAAACACGCTAAAAAGCCCGAAATGTCAATATTTAAGGAGTTATGGCCATTTTAAAATACCCTATTTTTCCTCCGGAAGAAACTGCAATTTAAAACACGCTAAAAAGCCCGAAATGTCAATATTTAAGGAGTTATGGCCATTTCAAAATACCCTATTTTTCCTCCTTCAGAAACTGCAATTTGAAACACGCTAAAAAGCCCGAAATGTCTATATTTAAGGAGTTATGGCCATTTTAAAATACCCTATTTTTCCTCTTTAAGAAACTGCAATTTAAAACACGCTAAAAAGCCCGAAATGTCAATATTTAAGGAGTTATGGCCATTTCAAAATACCCTATTTTTCCTCCTTCAGAAACTGCAATTTGAAACACGCTAAAAAGCCCGAAATGTCAATATTTAAGGAGTTATGGCCATTTTAAAATACCCTATTTTTCCTCTTTAAGAAACTACAATTTAAAACACGCTAAAAAGCCCGAAATGTCTATATTTAAGGAGTTATGGCCATTTTAAATACCCTATTTTTCCTCTTTAAGAAACTGCAATTTAAAACACGCTAAAAAGCCCGAAATGTCAATATTTAAACACGCTAAAAAGCCCGAAATGTCAATATTTAAGGAGTTATGGCCATTTTAAAATACCCTATTTTTCCTCCTTCAGAAACTGCAATTTAAAACACGCTAAAAAGCCCTAAATGTCAATATTTAAGGAGTTATGGCCATTTTAAAATACCCTATTTTTCCTCCTGAAGAAACTGCAATTTAAAACACGCTAAAAAGCCCGAAATGTCAATATTTAAGGAGTTATGGCCATTTTAAAATACCCTATTTTTCCTCTTTAAGAAACTGCAATTTAAAACACGCTAAAAAGCCCGAAATGTCAATATTTAAGGAGTTATGGCCATTTTAAAATACCCTATTTTTCCTCCTTCAGAAACTGCAATTTAAAACACGCTAAAAAGCCCGAAATGTCAATATTTAAGGAGTTATGGCCATTTTTAAATACCCTATTTTTCCTCCTGAAGAAACTGCAATTTAAAACATGCTAAAAAGCCCGAAATGTCAATATTTAAGGAGTTATGGCCATTTTAAAATACCCTATTTTTCCTCTTTAAGAAACTGCAATTTAAAACACGCTAAAAAGCCCGAAATGTAAATATTTAAGGAGTTATGGCCATTTTAAAATACCCTATTTTTCCTCCTGAAGAAACTGCAATTTAAAACACGCTAAAAAGCCCGAAATGTCAATATTTAAGGAGTTATGGTCATTTCTAAATACCCTATTTTTCCTCTTTAAGAAACTGCAATTTTAAGAAACTGCAATCTTTAAGCAACTGCAATTTAAAACACGCTAAAAAACCCGAAATGTCAATATTTAAGGAGTTATGGCCATTTTAAAATACCCTATTTTTCCTCCTTCAGAAACTGCAATTTAAAACACGCTAAAAAACCCGAAATGTCGATATTTAGGGAGTTATGGCCATTTTAAAATACCCTATTTTTCCTCATTCAGAAACTGCAATTTAAAACACGCTAAAAAGCCCGAAATGTCAATATTTAAGGAGTTATGGCCATTTTAAAATACCCTATTTTTCCTCCTTCAGAAACTGCAATTTAAAACACACTAAAAAGCCCGAAATGTCGATATTTAGGGAGTTATGGCCATTTTAAAATACCCTATTTTTCCTCTTTAAGAAACTGCAATTTTAAGAAACTGCAATCTTTAAGCAACTGCAATTTAAAACACGCTAAAAAACCCGAAATGTCAATATTTAAGGAGTTATGGCCATTTTAAAATACCCTATTTTTCCTCCTTCAGAAACTGCAATTTAAAACACGCTAAAAAGCCCGAAATGTCAATATTTAAGGAGTTATGGCCATTTTAAAATACCCTATTTTTCCTCATTCAGAAACTGCAATTTAAAACACGCTAAAAAGCCCGAAATGTCAATATTTAAGGAGTTACGGCCATTTTAAAATACCCTATCTTTCCTCCTTCAGAAACTGCAATTTAAAACACGCTAAAAACGAAATGTCAATATTTAAGGAGTTATGGCCATTTTAAATTACCCTATTTTTCCTCTTTAAGAAACTGCAATTTAAAACACGCTAAAAAGCCCGAAATGTCAATATTTAAGGAGTTATGGCCATTTTAAAATACCCTATTTTTCCTCTTTAAGAAACTGCAATTTAAAACACGCTAAAAAGCCCGAAATGTCAATATTTAAGGAGTTATGGCCATTTTAAAATACCCTATTTTTCCTCTTTAAGAAACTGCAATTTAAAACACGCTAAAAAGCCCGAAATGTCAATATTTAAGGAGTTATGGCCATTTTAAAATACCCTATTTTTCCTCTTTAAGAAACTGCAATTTAAAACACGCTAAAAAGCCCGAAATGTCAATATTTAAGGAGTTATGGCCATTTTAAAATACCCTATTTTTCCTCTTTAAGAAACTGCAATTTAAAACACGCTAAAAAGCCCGAAATGTCAATATTTAAGGAGTTATGGCCATTTTAAAATACCCTATTTTTCCTCTTTAAGAAACTGCAATTTAAAACATGTTAAAAAGCCCGAAATGTCAATATTTAAGGAGTTATGGCCATTTTAAAATACCCTATTTTTCCTCTTTAAGAAACTGCAATTTAAAATACGCTAAAAAGCCCGAAATGTCAATATTTAAGGAGTTATGGCCATTTTAAAATACCCTATTTTTCCTCTTTAAGAAACTGCAATTTAAAACATGTTAAAAAGCCCGAAATGTCAATATTTAAGGAGTTATGGCCATTTTAAAATACCCTATTTTTCCTCTTTAAGAAACTGCAATTTAAAATACGCTAAAAAGCCCGAAATGTCAATATTTAAGGAGTTATGGCCATTTTAAAATACCCTATTTTTCCTCTTTAAGAAACTGCAATTTAAAACATGTTAAAAAGCCCGAAATGTCAATATTTAAGGAGTTATGGCCATTTTAAAATACCCTATTTTTCCTCTTTAAGAAACTGCAATTTAAAATACACTAAAAAGCCCGAAATGTCAATATTTAAGGAGTTATGGCCATTTTAAAATACCCTATTTTCCTCTTTAAGAAACTGCAATTTAAAACACGCTAAAAAGCCCGAAATGTCAATATTTAAGGAGTTATGGCCATTTTAAAATACCCTATTTTTCCTCTTTAAGAAACTGCAATTTAAAACACGCTAAAAAGCCCGAAATGTCAACATTTAAGGAGTTATGGCCATTTTAAAATACCCTTCAGAAACTGCAATTTAAAACACGCTAAAAAGCCCGAAATGTCAATATTTAAGGAGTTATGGCTATTTTAAAATACCCTATTTTTCCTCCTTCAGAAACTGAAATTTAAAACACGCTAAAAAGCCCGAAATGTCAATATTTAAGGAGTTATGGCTATTTTAAAATACCCTATTTTTCCTCTTTAAGAAACTGCAATTTAAAACACGCTAAAAAGCCCGAAATGTCAACATTTAAGGAGTTATGGCCATTTTAAAATACCCTTCAGAAACTGCAATTTAAAACACGCTAAAAAGCCCGAAATGTCAATATTTAAGGAGTTATGGCTATTTTAAAATACCCTATTTTTCCTCCTTCAGGAACTGCAATTTAAAACACGCTAAAAAGCCCGAAATGTCAATATTTAAGGAGTTATGGCCATTTTAAAATACCCTATTTTTCCTCCTGAAGAAACTGCAATTTAAAATACGGTAAAAAGCCCGAAATGTCAATATTTAAGGAGTTATGGCCATTTTAAAATACCCTATTTTTCCTCCTGAAGAAACTGCAATTTAAAACACGCTAAAAAGCCCGAAATGTCAATATTTAAGGAGTTATGGCCATTTTAAAATACCCTATTTTTCCTCCTGAAGAAACTGCAATTTAAAACACGCTAAAAAGCCCGAAATGTCAATATTTAAGGAGTTATGGCCATTTTAAAATACCCTATTTTTCCTCCTGAAGAAACTGCAATTTAAAACACGCTAAAAAGCCCGAAATGTCAATATTTAAGGAGTTATGGCCATTTTAAAATACCCTATTTTTCCTCCTGAAGAAACTGCAATTTAAAATACGGTAAAAAGCCCGAAATGTCAATATTTAAGGAGTTATGGCCATTTTATAATACCCTATTTTTCCTCCTGAAGAAACTGCAATTTAAAACACGCTAAAAAGCCCGAAATGTCAATATCTAAAGAGTTATGGCCATTTTAAAATACCCTATTTTTCCTCCTGAAGAAACTGCAATTTAAAACACACTAAAAAAGTCAATATTTAAGGAGTTATGGCCATTTTAAAATACCCTATTTTTCCTCCTGAAGAAACTGCAATTTAAAGTACGCTAAAAAGCCCGAAATGTCAATATTTAAGGAGTTATGGCCATTTTAAAATACCCTATTTTTCCTCCTGAAGAAACTGCAATTTAAAACACACTAAAAAGTCAATATTTAAGGAGTTATGGCCATTTTAAAATACCCTATTTTTCCTCCTGAAGAAACTGCAATTTAAAATACGGTAAAAAGCCCGAAATGTCAATATTTAAGGAGTTATGGCCATTTTAAAATACCCTATTTTTCCTCCTGAAGAAACTGCAATTTAAAATACGGTAAAAAGCCCGAAATGTCAATATTTAAGGAGTTATGGCCATTTTAAAATACCCTATTTTTCCTCCTGAAGAAACTGCAATTTAAAACACGCTAAAAAGCCCGAAATGTCAATATCTAAAGAGTTATGGCCATTTTAAAATACCCTATTTTTCCTCCTGAAGAAACTGCAATTTAAAACACACTAAAAAAGTCAATATTTAAGGAGTTATGGCCATTTTAAAATACCCTATTTTTCCTCCTGAAGAAACTGCAATTTAAAATACGCTAAAAAGCCCGAAATGTCAATATTTAAGGAGTTATGGCCAAAATACCCTATTTTTCCTCCTGAAGAAACTGCAATTTAAAACACGCTAAAAAGCCCGAAATGTCAATATTTAAGGAGTTATGGCCATTTTAAAATACCCTATTTTTCCTCCTGAAGAAACTGCAATTTAAAATACGGTAAAAAGCCCGAAATGTCAATATTTAAGGAGTTATGGCCATTTTAAAATACCCTATTTTTCCTCCTGAAGAAACTGCAATTTAAAACACGCTAAAAAGCCCGAAATGTCAATATCTAAAGAGTTATGGCCATTTTAAAATACCCTATTTTTTCTCCTGAAAAAACTGCAATTCAAAACACGCTAAAAAGCCCGAAATGTCAATATTTAAGGAGTTATGGCCATTTTAAAATACCCTATTTTTCCTCCTGAAGAAACTGCAATTTAAAATACGCTAAAAAGCCCGAAATGTCAATATTTAAGGAGTTATGGCCATTTTAAAATACCCTATTTTTCCTCCTGAAGAAACTGCAATTTAAAACACACTAGAAAAGTCAATATTTAAGGAGTTATGGCCATTTTAAAATACCCTATTTTTCCTCCTGAAGAAACTGCAATTTAAAACACGCTAAAAAGCCCGAAATGTCAACATTTAAGGAGTTATGGCCATTTTAAAATACCCTATTTTTCCTCCTGAAGAAACTGCAATTTAAAACACACTAAAAAAGTCAATATTTAAGGAGTTATGGCCATTTTAAAATACCCTATTTTTCCTCCTGAAGAAACTGCAATTTAAAATACGGTAAAAAGCCCGAAATGTCAATATTTAAGGAGTTATGGCCATTTTAAAATACCCTATTTCTCCTCCTGAAGAAACTGCAATTTAAAACACACTAAAAATGTCAATATCTAAAGAGTTATGGCCATTTTAAAATACCCTATTTTTCCTCCTGAAGAAACTGCAATTTAAAACACGCTACAAATGTCAATATTTAAGGAGTTATGGCCATTTTAAAATACCCTATTTTTCCTCCTGAAGAAACTGCAATTTAAAATACGCTAAAAAGCCCGAAATGTCAATATTTAAGGAGTTATGGCCATTTTAAAATACCCTATTTTTCCTCCTGAAGAAACTGCAATTTAAAACACGCTAAAAAGCCCGAAATGTCAATATTTAAGGAGTTATGGCCATTTTAAAATACCCTATTTTTCCTCCTGAAGAAACTGCAATTTAAAATACGGTAAAAAGCCCGAAATGTCAATATTTAAGGAGTTATGGCCATTTTAAAATACCCTATTTTTCCTCCTGAAGAAACTGCAATTTAAAACACGCTAAAAAGCCCGAAATGTCAATATCTAAAGAGTTATGGCCATTTTAAAATACCCTATTTTTCCTCCTGAAGAAACTGCAATTTAAAACACACTAAAAAAGTCAATATTTAAGGAGTTATGGCCATTTTAAAATACCCTATTTTTCCTCCTGAAGAAACTGCAATTTAAAATACGCTAAAAAGCCCGAAATGTCAATATTTAAGGAGTTATGGCCATTTTAAAATACCCTATTTTTCCTCCTGAAGAAACTGCAATTTAAAACACACTAAAAAAGTCAATATTTAAGGAGTTATGGCCATTTTAAAATACCCTATTTTTCCTCCTGAAGAAACTGCAATTTAAAATACGGTAAAAAGCCCGAAATGTCAATATTTAAGGAGTTATGGCCATTTTAAAATACCCTATTTCTCCTCCTGAAGAAACTGCAATTTAAAACACACTAAAAAAGTCAATATTTAAGGAGTTATGGCCATTTTAAAATACCCTATTTTTCCTCCTGAAGAAACTGCAATTTAAAACACGCTACAAATGTCAATATTTAAGGAGTTATGGCCATTTTAAAATACCCTATTTTTCCTCCTGAAGAAACTGCAATTTAAAATACGCTAAAAAGCCCGAAATGTCAATATTTAAGGAGTTATGGCCATTTTAAAATACCCTATTTTTCCTCCTGAAAAAACTGCAATTTAAAACACGCTAAAAAGCCCGAAATGTCAATATTTAAGGAGTTATGGCCATTTTAAAATACCCCATTTTTCCTCCTGAAGAAACTGCAATTTAAAACACGCTAAAAAGCCCGAAATGTCAATATTTAAGGAGTTATGGCCATTTTAAAATACCCTATTTTTCCTCCTGAAGAAACTGCAATTTAAAATACGCTAAAAAGCCCGAAATGTCAATATTTAAGGAGTTATGGCCATTTTAAAATACCCTATTTTTCCTCCTGAAGAAACTGCAATTTAAAACACGCTAAAAAGCCCGAAATGTCAATATTTAAGGAGTTATGGCCATTTTAAAATACCCTATTTTTCCTCCTGAAGAAACTGCAATTTAAAATACGCTAAAAAGCCCGAAATGTCAATATTTAAGGAGTTATGGCCATTTTAAAATACCCTATTTTTCCTCCTGAAGAAACTGCAATTTAAAACACGCTAAAAAGCCCGAAATGTCAATATTTAAGGAGTTATGGCCATTTTAAAATACCCTATTTTTCCTCCTGAAGAAACTGCAATTTAAAACACGCTAAAAAGCCCGAAATGTCAATATTTAAGGAGTTATGGCCATTTTAAAATACCCTATTTTCCTCCTTCAGAAACTGCAATTTAAAACACGATAAAAAGCCCGAAATGTCAATATTTAAGGAGTTATGGCCATTTTAAAATACCCTATTTTTCCTCCTGAAGAAAACACGCTAAATAGCCCGAAATGTCAATATTTAAGGAGTTATGGCCATCTTAAAATATCCTATTTTTCCTCCTGAAGAAACTGCAATTTAAAACACGCTCTGCAATTTAAAACACGCTAAAAAGCCCGAAATGTCAATATTTAAGGAGTTATGGCCATTTTAAAATACCCTATTTTTCCTCCTGAAGAAACTGCAATTTAAAACACGCTAAAAAGCCCGAAATGTCAATATTTAAGGAGTTATGGCCATTTTAAAATACCCTATTTTTCCTCCTTCAGAAACTGCAATTTAAAATACGCTAAAAAGCCCGAAATGTCAATATTTAAGGAGTTATGGCCATTTTAAAATACCCTATTTTTCCTCCTGAAGAAACTGCAATTTAAAACACGCTAAAAAGCCCGAAATGTCAATATTTAAGGAGTTATGGCCATTTTAAAATACCCTATTTTTCCTCCTGAAGAAACTGCAATTTAAAACACGCTAAAAAGCCCGAAATGTCAATATTTAAGGAGTTATGGCCATTTTAAAATACCCTATTTTTCCTCCTTCAGAAACTGCAATTTAAAACACGATAAAAAGCCCGAAATGTCAATATTTAAGGAGTTATGGCCATTTTAAAATACCCTATTTTTCCTCCTGAAGAAAACAAGCTAAAAAGCCCGAAATGTCAATATTTAAGGAGTTATGGCCATCTTAAAATATCCTATTTTTCCTCCTGAAGAAACTGCAATTTAAAACACGCTCTGCAATTTAAAACACGCTAAAAAGCCCGAAATGTCAATATTTAAGGAGTTATGGCCATTTTAAAATACCCTATTTTTCCTCCTGAAGAAACTGCAATTTAAAACACGCTAAAAAGCCCGAAATGTCAATATTTAAGGAGTTATGGCCATTTTAAAATACCCTATTTTTCCTCCTTCAGAAACTGCAATTTAAAATACGCTAAAAAGCCCGAAATGTCAATATTTAAGGAGTTATGGCCATTTTAAAATACCCTATTTTTCCTCCTGAAGAAACTGCAATTTAAAACACGCTAAAAAGCCCGAAATGTCAATATTTAAGGAGTTATGGCCATTTTAAAATACCCTATTTTTCCTCCTGAAGAAACTGCAATTTAAAACACGCTAAAAAGCCCGAAATGTCAATATTTAAGGAGTTATGGCCATTTTAAAATACCCTATTTTTCCTCCTGAAGAAACTGCAATTTAAAATACGCTAAAAAGCCCGAAATGTCAATATTTAAGGAGTTATGGCCATTTTAAAATACCCTATTTTTCCTCCTGAAGAAACTGCAATTTAAAACACGCTAAAAAGCCCGAAATGTCAATATTTAAGGAGTTATGGCCATCTTAAAATATCCTATTTTTCCTCCTGAAGAAACTGCAATTTAAAACACGCTAAAAAGCCCGAAATGTCAATATTTAAGGAGTTATGGCCATTTTAAAATACCCTATTTTTCCTCCTGAAGAAACTGCAATTTAAAATACGCTAAAAAGCCCGAAATGTCAATATTTAAGGAGTTATGGCCATTTTAAAATACCCTATTTTTCCTCTTGAAGAAACTGCAATTTAAAACACGCTACAAAAACCCGAAATGTCAATATTTAATTAGTTATGGCCATTTTAAAATAACCTATTTTTCCTGTTTAAGAAACTGCAATTTAAAACACACCTGAAGAAACTGCAATTTAAAACACGCTAAAAAGACCGAAATGTCAATATCTAAAGAGTTATGGCCATTTTAAAATACCCTATTTTTCCTCCTGAAGAAACTGCAATTTAAAACACGCTAAAAAGCCCGAAATGTCAATATTTAAGGAGTTATGGCCATTTTAAAATACCCTATTTTTCCTCTTGAAGAAACTGCAATTTAAAACACGCTACAAAAACCCGAATTGTCAATATTTAATTAGTTATGGCCATTTTAAAATACCCTATTTTTCCTGTTTAAGAAACTGCAATTTAAAACACACCTGAAGAAACTGCAATTTAAAACACGCTAAAAAGACCGAAATGTCAATATCTAAAGAGTTATGGCCATTTTAAAATACCCTATTTTTCCTCCTGAAGAAACTGCAATTTAAAATACGCTAAAAAGCCCGAAATGTCAATATTTAAGGAGTTATGGCCATTTTAAAATACCCTATTCTTCCTCTTGAAGAAACTGCAATTTAAAACACGCTACAAAAACCCGAAATGTCAATATTTAATTAGTTATGGCCATTTTAAAATACCCTATTTTTCCTGTTTAAGAAACTGCAATTTAAAACACACCTGAAGAAACTGCAATTTAAAACACGCTAAAAAGACCGAAATGTCAATATCTAAAGAGTTATGGCCATTTTAAAATACCCTATTTTTCCTCCTGAAGAAACCGCAATTTAAAACACGCTAAAAAGCCCGAAATGTCAATATTTAAGGAGTTATGGCCATTTTAAAATAAATATTTTTCCTCCTGCAGAAACTGCAATTTAAAACACGCTAAAAAGCCCGAAATGTCAATATTTAAGGAGTTATGGCTATTTTAAAATACCCTATTTTTCCTCCTGAAGAAACTGCAATTTAAAACACGCTAAAAAGCCCGAAATGTCAATATTTAAGGAGTTATGGCCATCTTAAAATATCCTATTTTTCCTCTTTAAGAAACTGCAATTTAAAACACGCTAAAAAGCCCGAAATGTCAATATTTAAGGAGTTATGGCCATTTTAAAATACCCTATTTTTCCTCTTTAAGAAACTGCAATTTAAAACACGCTAAAAAGCCCGAAATGTCAATATTTAAGGAGTTATGGCCATTTTAAAATACCCAATTTTTCCTCTTGAAGAAACTGCAATTTAAAACACGCTAAAAAACCCGAAATGTCAATATTTAAGGAGTTATGGCCATTTTAAAATACCCTATTTTTCCTGTTTAAGAAACTGCAATTTAAAACACGCCTGAAGAAACTGCAATTTAAAACACGCTAAAAAGACCGAAATGTCAATATCTAAAGAGTTATGGCCATTTTAAAATACCCTATTTTTCCTCCTGAAGAAACTGCAATTTAAAATACGCTAAAAAGCCCGAAATCTCAATATTTCAGGAGTTATGGCCATTTTAAAATACCCTATTTTTCCTCCTGAAGAAACTGCAATTTAAAACACGCTAAAAAGCCCGAAATGTCAATATTTATGGAGTTATGGCCATTTTAAAATACCCTATTTTTCCTCTTTAAGAAACAGCAATTTAAAACACGCTAAAAAGCCCGAAATGTCAATATTTAAGGAGTTATGGCCATTTTAAAATACCCTATTTTTCCTCTTGAAGAAACTGCAATTTAAAACACGCTAAAAAACCCGAAATGTCAATATTTAAGGAGTTATGGCCATTTTAAAATACCCTGTTTAAGAAACTGCAATTTAAAACACGCTAAAAAGCCCGAAATGTCAATATTTAAGGAGTTATTACCATTTTAAAATACCCTATTTTACCCCCTGAAGAAACTGCAATTTAAAACATGTTAAAAAGCCCGAAATGTCAATATTTAAGGAGTTACAGCCATTTTAAAATACCCTATTTTTCCTCCTTCAGAAATTGCAATTTAAAACACGCTAAAAAGCCCGAAATGTCAATATTTAAGGAGTTATGGCCATTTTAAAATACCCTATTTTTCCTTCTGAAGAAACTGCAATTTAAAACACGCTAAAATACCCGAAATGTCAATATTTAAGGAGTTATGGCCATTTTAAAATACCCTATTTTTCCTCCTGAAGAAACTGCAATTTAAAACACGCTAAAGAGCCCGAAATGTCAATATTTAAGGAGTTATGGCCATTTTAAAATACCCTATTTTTCCTTCTGAAGAAACTGCAATTTAAAACACGCTAAAATACCCGAAATGTCAATATTTAAGGAGTTATGGCCATTTTAAAATACCCTATTTTTCCTCCTGAAGAAACTGCAATTTAAAACACACTAAAAAGCCCGAAATGTCAATATTAAGGAGTTATGGCCATTTTAAAATACCCTATTTTTCCTCCTGAAGAAACTGCAATTTAAAACACGCTAAAAAGCCCGAAATGTCAATATTTAAGGAGTTATGGCCATTTTAAAATACCCTATTTTTCCTCCTGAAGAAACTGCAATTTAAAATACGCTAAAAAGCCCGAAATGTCAATATTTAAGGAGTTATGGCCATTTTAAAATACCCTATTTTTCCTTCTGAAGAAACTGCAATTTAAAACACGCTAAAAAGCCCGAAATGTCAATATTTAAGGAGTTATGGCCATTTTAAAATACCCTACTTTTCCTCTTTAAGAAACTGCAATTTAAAACACGCTAAAAAACCCGAAATGTCAATATTTAAGGAGTTATGGCCATTTTAAAATACCCTATTTTTCCTCCTGAAGTAACTGCAATTTAAAACACGCTAAAAAGCCCGAAATGTCAATATTTAAGGAGTTACAGCCATTTTAAAATACCCTATTTTTCCTCCTTCAGAAATTGCAATTTAAAACACGCTAAAAAGCCCGGAATGTCAATATTTAAGGAGTTATGGCCATTTTAAAATACCCTATTTTTCCTCCTGAAGAAACTGCAATTTAAAACACGCTAAAAAGCCCGAAATGTCAATATTTAAGGAGTTATGGCCATTTTAAAATACCCTATTTTTCCTCCTTCAGAAATTGCCATTTAAAACAAGCTAAAAAGCCCGAAATGTCAATATTTAAGGAGTTATGGCCATTTTAAAATACCCTATTTTTCCTCTTGAAGAAACTGCAATTTAAAACACGCTAAAAAGCCCGAAATGTCAATATTTAAGGAGTTATGGCCATTTTAAAATACCCTATTTTTCTTCCTGAAGAAACTGCAATTTAAAACACGCTAAAAAGTCCGAAATGTCAATATTTAAGGAGTTATGGCCATTTTAAAATACCCTATTTTTCCTCATTCATAAACTGCAATTTAAAACACGCTAAAAAGCCCGAAATGTCAATATTTAAGGAGTTATGGCCATTTCAAAATACCCTATTTTTCCTCCTAAAGAAACTGCAATTTAAAACACGCTAAAAAGCCCGAAATGTCAATATTTAAGGAGTTATGGCCATTTGAAAATAAACTATTTTTCCTCCTTCAGAAACTGCAATTTAAAACACGCTAAAAAGCCCGAAATGTCAATATTTAAGGAGTTATGGCCATTTTAAAATACCCTATTTTTCCTCCTGAAGAAACTGCAATTTAAAACACGCTAAAAAGCCCGAAATGTCAATATTTAAGGAGTTATGGCCATTTGAAAATAAACTATTTTTCCTCCTTCAGAAACTGCAATTTAAAACACGCTAAAAAGCCCGAAATGTCAATATTTAAGGAGTTATGGCCATTTTAAAATACCCTATTTTTCTTCCTGAAGAAACTGCAATTTAAAACACGCTAAAAAGCCCGAAATGTCAATATTTAAGGAGTTATGGCCATTTTCAAATATCCTATTTTTCCTCCTGAAGAAACTGCAATTTAAAACACGCTAAAAAGCCCGAAATGTCAATATTTAAGGAGTTAGGGCTATTTTAAAATACCCTATTTTTCCTCCTGAAGAAACTGCAATTTAAAACACGCTAAAAAGCCCGAAATGTCAATATTTAAGGAGTTATGGCCATTTTAAAATACCCTATTTTTCTTCCTGAAGAAACTGCAATTTAAAACACGCTAAAAAGCCCGAAATGTCAATATTTAAGGAGTTATGGCCATTTTCAAATATCCTATTTTTCCTCCTGAAGAAACTGCAATTTAAAACACGCTAAAAAGCCCGAAATGTCAATATTTAAGGAGTTAGGGCCATTTTAAAATACCCTATTTTTCCTCCTGAAGAAACTGCAATTTAAAACACGCTAAAAAGCCCGAAATGTCAATATTTAAGGAGTTATGGCCATTTTAAAATACCCAATTTTTCCTCTTGAAGAAACTGCAATTTAAAACACGCTAAAAAACCCGAAATGTCAATATTTAAGGAGTTATGGCCATTTTAAAATACCCTATTTTCCTCCTGAAGAAACTGCAATTTAAAACACGCTAAAAAGCCCGAAATGTCAATATTTAAGGAGTTATGGCCATTTTAAAATACCCTATTTTTCTTCCTGAAGAAACTGCAATTTAAAACACGCTAAAAAGCCCGAAATGTCAATATTTAAGGAGTTATGGCAATTTTCAAATATCCTATTTTTCCTCCTGAAGAAACTGCAATTTAAAACACGCTAAAAAGCCCGAAATGTCAATATTTAAGGAGTTATGGCCATTTTAAAATACCCTATTTTTCTTCCTGAAGAAACTGCAATTTAAAACACGCTAAAAAGCCCGAAATGTCAATATTTAAGGAGTTATGGCCATTTTAAAATACCCTATTTTTCCTCCTTCAGAAACTGCAATTTAAAACACGCTAAAAAGCCCGAAATGTCAATATTTAAGGAGTTATGGCCATCTTAAAAAATCCTATTTTTCCTCTTTAAGAAACTGCAATTTAAAACACGCTAAAAAGCCCGAAATGTCAATATTTAAGGAGTTATGGCCATTTTAAAATACCCTATTTTTCCTCCTGAAGAAACTGCAATTTAAAACACGCTAAAAAGCCCGAAATGTCAATATTTAAGGAGTTATGGCCATCTTAAAAAATCCTATTTTTCCTCTTTAAGAACTGAAATTTAAAACACGCTAAAAAGCCCGAAATGTCAATATTTAAGGAGTTATGGCCATTTTAAAATACCCTATTTTTCCTCTTTAAGAAACTGCAATTTAAAACACGCTAAAAAGCCCGAAATGTCAATATTTAAGGAGTTATGGCCATTTTAAAATACCCTATTTTTCCTCTTGAAGAAACTGCAATTTAAAACACGCTAAAAAACCCGAAATGTCAATATTTAAGGAGTTATGGCCATTTTAAAATACCCTATTTTTCCTCCTTCAGAAACTGCAATTTAAAACACGCTAAAAAGCCCGAAATGTCAATATTTAAGGAGTAATGGCCATTTTAAAATACCCTATTTTTCCTCCTGAAGAAACTGCAATTTAAAACACGCTAAAAAGCCCGAAATGTCAATATTTAAGGAGTTATGGCCATTTTAAAATACCCTATTTTTCCTCTTTAAGAAACTGCAATTTAAAACACGCTAAAAAGCCCGAAATGTCAATATTTAAGGAGTTATGGCCATTTTAAAATACCCTATTTTCCTCATTCATAAACTGCAATTTAAAACACGCTAAAAAGCCCGAAATGTCAATATTTAAGGAGTTATGGCCATTTCAAAATACCCTATTTTTCCTCCTAAAGTAACTGCAATTTAAAACACGCTAAAAAGTCCGAAATGTCAATATTTAAGAAGTTATGGCCATTTTAAAATACCCTATTTTTCCTCTTTAAGAAACTGCAATTTAAACACGCTAAAAGCCCGAAATGTCAATATTTAAGGAGTTATGGCCATTTTAAAATACCCTATTTTTCTTCCTGAAGAAACTGCAATTTAAAACACGCTAAAAAGTCCGAAATGTCAATATTTAAGGAGTTATGGCCATTTTCAAATACCCTATTTTTCCTCCTGAAGAAACTGCAATTTAAAACACGCTAAAAAGCCCGAAATGTCAATATTTAAGGAGTTATGGCCATTTTAAAATACCCTATTTTTCCTCTTGAAGAAACTGCAATTTAAAACACGCTAAAAAGCCCGAAATGTCAATATTTAAGGAGTTATGGCCATTTTAAAATACCCTATTTTTCCTCCTTCAGAAACTGCAATTTAAAACACGATAAAAAGCCCGAAATGTCAATATTTAAGGAGTTATGGCCATTTTAAAATACCCTATTTTTCCTCCTGAAGAAACTGCAATTTAAAACACGATAAAAAGCCCGAAATGTCAATATTTAAGGAGTTATGGCCATTTTAAAATACCCTATTTTCCTCCTGAAGAAACTGCAATTTAAAACACGCTAAAAAGCCCGAAATGTCAATATTTAAGGAGTAATGGCCATTTTAAAATACCCTATTTTTCCTCCTGAAGAAACTGCAATTTAAAACACGCTAAAAAGCCCGAAATGTCAATATTTAAGGAGTTATGGCCATTTTAAAATACCCTATTTTTCCTCTTTAAGAAACTGCAATTTAAAACACGCTAAAAAGCCCGAAATGTCAATATTTAAGGAGTTATGGCCATTTTAAAATACCCTATTTTTCCTCATTCATAAACTGCAATTTAAAACACGCTAAAAAGCCCGAAATGTCAATATTTAAGGAGTTATGGCCATTTCAAAATACCCTATTTTTCCTCCTAAAGTAACTGCAATTTAAAACACGCTAAAAAGCCCGAAATGTCAATATTTAAGGAGTTATGGCCATTTGAAAATAAACTATTTTTCCTCCTTCAGAAACTGCAATTTAAAACACGCTAAAAAGCCCGAAATGTCAATATTTAAGGAGTTATGGCCATTTTAAAATACCCTATTTTCTTCCTGAAGAAACTGCAATTTAAAACACGCTAAAAAGCCCGAAATGTCAATATTTAAGGAGTTATGGCCAAAATACCCTATTTTCCTCCTGAAGAAACTGCAATTTAAAACACGCTAAAAAGCCCGAAATGTCTATATTTAAGGAGTTATGGCCATTTTAAAATACCCTATTTTTCCTCCTGAAGAAACTGCAATTTAAAACACGCTAAAAGCCCGAAATGTCATATTTAAGGAGTTATGGCCATTTTAGAATACCCTATTTTTCCTCCTGAAGAAACTGCAATTTAAAACACGCTAGAAAGTCCGAAATGTCAATAATTAAGGAGTTATGGCCATTTTAAAATTTCCTATTTTTCCTCCTGAAGAAACTGCAATTTAAAACACGCTAAAAAGTCCGAAATGTCAATATTAAGGAGTTATGGCCATTTTAAATACCCTATTTTTCCTCTTTAAGAAACTGCAATTTAAAACACGCTAAAAAGCCCGAAATGTCAATATTTAAGGAGTTATAGCCATTTTAAAATACCCTATTTTTCCTCTTTAAGAAACTGCAATTTAAAACACGCTAAAAAGCCCGAAATGTCAATATTAAGGAGTTATGGCCATTTTAAAATACCCTATTTCCTCCTTAAGAAACTGCATTTTAAAACACGCTAATAAGCCCGAAATGTCAATATTTAAGGAGTTATGGCCATTTTAAATACCATATTTTCCTCCTTAAGAAACTGCATTTTAAAACACGCTAATAAGCCCGAAATGTCAATATTTAAGGAGTTATGGCCATTTAAAATACCCTATTTTCCTCCTGAAGAAACTGCAATTAAAACACGCTAAAAAGTCCGAAATGTCAATATTTAAGGAGTTATGGCCATTTTAAAATACCCTATTTTTCCTCTTTAAGAAACTGCAATTTAAAACACGCTAAAAAGCCCGAATGTCAAAATTTAAGGAGTTATAGCCATTTTAAAATACCCTATTTTTCCTCTTAAGAAACTGCAATTTAAAACACGCTAAAAAGCCCGAAATGTCAATATTAAGGAGTTATGGCCATTTTAAAATACCCTATTTTTCCTCCTGAAGAACCTGCAATTTAAAACACGCTAAAAAGCCCGAAATGTCAATATTTAAGGAGTTATGGCCATTTTAAAATACCCTATTTTTCCTCCTGAAGAAACTGCAATTTAAAACACGCTAAAAAGCCCGAAATGTCAATATTTAAGGAGTTATGGCCATTTTAAAATACCCTATTTTTCTTCCTGAAGAAACTGCAATTTAAAACACGCTAAAAAGTCCGAAATGTCAATATTTAAGGAGTTATGGCCATTTTAAAAATACCCTATTTTTCCTCCTGAAGAATCTGCAATTTAAAACACGCTAAAAAAGCCCGAAATGTCAATATTTAAGGAGTTATGGCCATTTGAAAAATAAACTGTTTTTCCTCCTTCAGAAACTGCAATTTAAACACGCTAAAAGCCCGAAATGTCAATATTTAAGGAGTTATGGCCATTTTAAAATACCCTATTTTTGCTCTTTAAGAAACTGCAATTTAAAACACGCTAAAAAGCCCGAAATGTCAATATTTAAGGAGTTATGGCCATTTTCAAATATCCTATTTTTCCTCCTGAAGAAACTGCAATTTAAAACACGCTAAAAAGCCCGAAATGTCAATATTTAAGGAGTTATGGCCATTTTAAAATACCCTATTTTTCCTCCTGAAGAAACTGCAATTTAAAACACGCTAAAAAGCCCGAAATGTCAATATTTAAGGAGTTATGGCCATTTAGAATACCCTATTTTCCTCCTGAAGAAACTGCAATTTAAAACACGCTAGAAAGTCCGAAATGTCAATAATTAAGGAGTTATGGCCATTTGAAAATAAACTGTTTTTCCTCCTTCAGAAACTGCAATTTAAAACACGCTAAAAAGCCCGAAATGTCAATATTTAAGGAGTTATGGCCATTTTAAAATACCCTATTTTTGCTCTTTAAGAAACTGCAATTTAAAACACGCTAAAAAGCCCGAAATGTCATATTTAAGGAGTTATGGCCATTTTAAAATACCCTATTTTTCCTCCTGAAGAAACTGCAATTCAAAACACGCTAAAAATCCCGAAATGTCAATATTTAAGGAGTTATGGCCATTTTAAAATATGCTATTTTTCCTCCTGAAGAAACTGCAATTTTATACACGCTAAAAGCCCGAAATGTCAATATTTAAGGAGTTATGGCCATTTTAAAATACCCTATTTTCCTCCTGAAGAAACTGCAATTTAAAACACGCTAAAAAGCCGAAATGTCAATATTTAAGGAGTTATGGCCATTTTAAAATACCCTATTTTTCCTCCTGAAGAAACTGCAATTTAAAACACGCTAAAAGTCCGAAATGTCAATATTTAAGGAGTTATGGCCATTTTAAAATACCCTATTTTTCCTCTTTAAGAAACTGCAATTTAAAACACGCTAAAAAGCCCGAAATGTCAATATTTAAGGAGTTATAGGCCATTTTAAAATACCCTATTTTTCCTCTTAAGAAACTGCAATTTAAAACACGCTAAAAAGCCCGAAATGTCAATATTTAAGGAGTTATGGCCATTTTAAAATACCCTATTTTCCTCCTTAAGAAACTGCATTTTAAAACACGCTAATAAGCCCGAAATGTCAATATTTAAGGAGTTATGGCCATTTTAAAATACCATATTTTCCTCCTTAAGAAACTGCATTTTAAAACACGCTAATAAGCCCGAAATGTCAATATTTAAGGAGTTATGGCCATTTTAAAATACCCTATTTTTCCTCCTGAAGAAACTGCAATTTAAAACACGCTAAAAAGCCCGAAATGTCAATATTTAAGGAGTTATGGCCATTTTAAATACCCTATTTTTCCTCCTGAAGAAACTGCAATTTAAAACACGCTAAAAAGTCCGAAATGTCAATATTTAAGGAGTTATGGCCATTTTAAAATACCCTATTTTCCTCTTTAAGAAACTGCAATTTAAAACACGCTAAAAAGCCGAAATGTCTATATTTAAGGAGTTATGGCCATTTTAAAATACCCTATTTTTCCTCCTGAAGAACCTGCAATTTAAAACACGCTAAAAAGCCCGAAATGTCAATATTTAAGGAGTTATGGCCATTTTAAAATACCCTATTTTTCCTCCTGAAGAAACTGCAATTTAAAACACGCTAAAAAGCCCGAATGTCAATATTTAAGGAGTTATGGCCATTTTAAAATACCCTATTTTTCCTCCTGAAGAAACTGCAATTTAAAACAAGCTAAAAAGCCCGAAATGTCAATATTTAAGGAGTTATGGCCATTTTAAAATACCCTATTTTTCCTCCTGAAGAAACTTCAATTTAAAACACGCTAAAAAGCCCGAAATGTCAATATTTAAGGAGTTATGGCCATTTAAAAATACCCTATTTTTCCTCCTGTAGAAACTGCAATTTAAACACGCTAAAAAGCCCGAAATGTCAATATTTAAGGAGTTATGGCCATTTCAAATACCCTATTTTTCCTCCTGAAGAAACTTCAATTTAAAACACGCTAAAAAGCCCGAAATGTCATATTAAGGAGTTATGGCCATTTTAAAATACCCTATTTTTCCTCTTTAAGAAACTGCAATTTAAAACACGCTAAAAAGCCCGATATGTCAATATTTAAGGAGTTATGGCCATTTTAAAATACCCTATTTTTCCCTCTTTAAGAAACTGCAATTTAAAACACGCTAAAAAGCCCGAAATGTCAATATTTAAGGGTTATGGCCATTTAAAATACCCTATTTTTCCTCCTGAAGAAACTTCAATTTAAAACACGCTAAAAAGCCCGAAATGTCAATATTTAAGGAGTTATGGCCATTTTAAAATACCCTATTTTTCCTCCTGAAGAAACTGCAATTTAAAACACCTAAAAATCCGAAATGTCAATATTTAAGGAGTTATGGCCATTTTCAAATACCCTATTTTTCCTCCTGAAGAAACTGCAATTTAAAACACGCTAAAAAGCCCGAAATGTCAATATTTAAGGAGTTATGGCCATTTAAAATACCCTATTTTTCCTCCTGCAGAAACTGCAATTTAAAACACGCTAAAAAGCCCGAAATGTCAATATTTAAGGAGTTATGGCCATTTTAAAATACCCTATTTTCCTCTTTAAGAAACTGCAATTTAAAACACGCTAAAAGCCCGATAATGTCAATATTTAAGGAGTTATGGCCATTTTAAAATACCCTATTTTTCCTCCTTTAAGAAACTGCAATTTAAAACACGCTAAAAAGCCCGAAATGTCAATATTAAGGGGTTATGGCCATTTTAAAATACCCTATTTTTCCTCCTGAAGAAACTTCAATTTAAAACACGCTAAAAAGCCCGAAATGTCAATATTTAAGGAGTTATGGCCATTTTAAAAATACCCTATTTTTCCTCCTGAAGAAACTGCAATTTAAAACACGCTAAAAAGCCCGAAATGTCAATATTTAAGGAGTTATGGCCATTTTCAAATACCCTATTTTTCCTCCTGAAGAAACTGCAATTTAAAACACGCTAAAAAGCCCGAAATGTCAATATTTAAGGAGTTTATGGCCATTTTAAAATACCCTATTTTTCCTCCTTCAGAAACTGCAATTTAAAACACGCTAAAAAGCCCGAAATGTCAATATTTAAGGAGTTATGGCCATTTTAAATACCCTATTTTTCCTCTTTAAGAAACTGCAATTTAAAACACGCTAAAAAGCCCGAATGTCAATATTTAAGGAGTTATGGCCATTTTAAAATACCCTATTTTTCCTCTTAAGAAACTGCAATTTAAAACACGCTAAAAAGCCCGAATGTCAATATTTAAGGGGTTATGGCCATTTTAAAATACCCTATTTTTCCTCCTGAAGAAACTGCAATTTAAAACACGCTAAAAAGCCCGAAATGTCAATATTTAAGGAGTTATGGCCATTTGTAAATACCCTATTTTCCTCCTGAAGAAACTGCAATTTAAAACACGCTAAAATGCCCGAAATGTCAATATTTAAGGAGTTATGGCCATTTTAAAATACCCTATTTTCCTCTTTAAGAACTGCAATTTAAAACACGCTAAAAAGCCCGAAATGTCAATATTTAAGGAGTTATGGCCATTTTAAAATACCCTATTTTTCCTCTTTAAGAAACTGCAATTTAAACACACGCTAAAAAGGAGTTAATGGCCATTTTAAAATACCCTATTTGTCCTCTTTAAGAAACTGCAATTTAAAACACGCTAAAAGCCCGAAATTCAATATTTAAGGAGTTATGGCCATTTTAAAATACCCTATTTTCCTCCTTAGAAACTGCATTTAAAACACGCTAATAAGCCCGAAATGTCAATATGTAAGGAGTTATGGCCCATTTTAAATACCCTATTTTCCTCCTTAAGAACTGCATTTTAAAACACGCTAATAAGCCCGAAATGTCAATATTTAAGGAGTTATGGCCATTTTAAAATACCCTATTTTTCCTCCTGAAGAAACTGCAATTTAAAACACGCTAAAAAGCCCGAAATGTCAATATTTAAGGAGTTATGGCCATTTTAAAATACCCTATTTTTCCTCCTGAAGAAACTGCAATTTAAAACACGCTAAAAAGTCCGAAATGTCAATATTTAAGGAGTTATGGCCATTTTAAAATACCCTATTTTTCTCTTTAAGAAACTGCAATTTAAAACACGCTAAAAAGCCCGAAATGTCAATATTTAAGGAGTTATAGGCCATTTTAAAATACCCTATTTTTCCTCCTTTAAGAACTGCAATTTAAAACACGCTAAAAAGCCCGAAATGTCAATATTAAGGAGTTATGGCCATTTTAAAATACCCTATTTTTCCTCCTGAAGAAAACTGCAATTTAAAACACGCTAAAAAGCCCGAAATGTCAATATTTAAGGAGTTATGGCCATTTAAAATACCCTATTTTTCCTCCTGAAGAAACTGCAATTTAAAACACGCTAAAAAGCCCGAAATGTCAATATTTAAGGAGTTATGGCCATTTTAAAATACCCTATTTTTCCTCCTGAAGAAACCTGCAATTTAAAACACGCTAAAAAGCCCGAAATGTCATATTTAAGGAGTTATGGCCATTTTAAAATACCCTATTTTTCCTCTGAAGAAACTGCAATTTAAAACACGCTAAAAGCCCGAAATGTCAATATTAAGGAGTTATGGCCATTTTAAAATACCCTATTTTTCCTCCTGAAGAAACTGCAATTTAAAACACGCTAAAAAGCCCGAAATGTCAATATTTAAGGAGTTATGGCCATTTTAAAATACCCTATTTTCCTCCTGAAGAAACTGCAATTTAAAACACGCTAAAAAGCCCGAAATGTCAATATTTAAGGAGTTATGGCCATTTTAAAATACCCTATTTTCCTCCTTTAAGAAACTGCAATTTAAAAACACGCTAAAAGCCCGAATGTCAATATTTAAGGAGTTATGGCCATTTTAAAATACCCTATTTTTCCTCTTTAAGAAACTGCAATTTAAAACACGCTAAAAAGCCCGAAATGTCAATATTTAAGTTATGGCCAATATTTAAGGAGTTATGGCCATTTTAAAATACCCTATTTTTCCTCTTTAAGAAACTGCAATTTAAAACACGCTAAAAAGCCCGAAATGTCAATATTTAAGGAGTTATGGCCATGTCAATATTTAAGGAGTTATGGCCATTTTAAAATACCCTATTTTTCCTCTTTAGAAACTGCAATTTAAAACACGCTAAAAAGCCCGAAATGTCAATTTATTATGGCCAATGTCAGGAGTTATGGCCATTTTAAAATACCCTATTTTTCCTCCTTAAGAAACTGCAATTTAAAACACGCTAAAAAGCCCGAAATGTCAATATTTAAGGAGTTATGGCCATTTTAAAATACCCTATTTTTCCTCTTTAAGAAACTGCAATTTAAAACACGCTAAAAAGCCCGAATGTCAATATTTAAGGGGTTATGGCCATTTTAAAATACCCTATTTTTCCTCCTGAAGAAACTTCAATTTAAAACACGCTAAAAAAGCCCGAAATGTCATAGTTAAGGAGTTATGGCCATTTAAAATACCCTATTTTTCCTCCTGAAGAAACTGCAATTTAAAACACGCTAAATGCCCGAAATGTCAATAGTTAAGGAGTTATGGCCATTTTAAAATACCCTATTTTTCCCTCTTTAAGAACTGCAATTTAAAACACACGCTAAAAAGCCCGAAATGTCAATATTTAAGGAGTTATGGCCATTTTAAAATACCCTATTTTTCCTCTTAAGAAACTGCAATTAAAACACGCTAAAAAGGAGTTATGGGCCATTTTAAAATACCCTATTTTTCCTCTTTAAGAAACTGCAATTTAAAAACACGCTAAAAAGCCCCGAAATGTCAATATTTAAGGGGTTATGCCCATTTTAAAATACCTATTTTCCTCCGAAGAAACTTCAATTTTAAAACACGCTAAAAAGCCCGAATGTCATATTAAGGAGTTATGCCATTTTAAAATACCCTATTTTTCCTCCTGAAGAAACTGCAGTTTAAAACACGCTAAAAAGCCCGAAATGTCAATATTAAGGAGTTATGGCCATTTTAAAATACCCTATTTTCCTCTTTAAGAAACTGCAATTTAAAACCACGCTAAAGAGCCCGAAATGTCAATATTTAAGGAGTTATGGCCATTTTAAAATACCCTATTTTCCTCCTGAAGAAACTGCAGTTTAAAACACGCTAAAAGCCCGAAATGTCAATATTTAAGGAGTTATGGCCTTTAAAATACCCTATTTTTCCTCTTTAAGAAAACTGCAATTTAAAACACGCTAAAAAAGCCCGAATGTTAATATGTAAGGGTTATGGCCATTTTAAAATACCCTATTTTTCCTCTTTAAGAAACTGCAATTTAAAACACGCTAAAAAGCCCGAAATGTCAATATTTAAGGAGTTATGGCCATTTTAAAATACCCTATTTTTCCTCCTGAAGAAACTGCAATTTAAAACACGCTAAAAAGCCCGAAATGTCAATATTTAAGGAGTTATGGCCATTTTAAATACCCTATTTTTCCTCCTGAAGAAACTGCAATTTAAAACACGCTAAAAGCCCCGAAATGTCAATATTTAAGGAGTTATGGCCATTTTAAAATACCCTATTTTTCCTCCTGAAGAAACTGCAATTTAAAACACGCTAAAAGCCCGAAATGTCAATATTTAAGGAGTTATGGCCATTTTAAATACCTATTTTTCCTCTTTAAGAAACTGCAATTTAAAACACGCTAAAAGCCCGAAATGTCAATATTTAAGGAGTTATAGGCCATTTTAAAATACCCTATTTTTCCTCCTGAAGAAACTGCAATTTAAAACACGCTAAAAAGCCCGAAATGTCAATATTTAAGGATTTATGGCCATTTTAAAATACCCTATTTCTCCTCCTAGAAGAAACTGCTATTTAAAATCACGCTAAAAAGCCGAAATGTCAATATTAAGGAGTTATGGCCATTTTAAAATACCCTATTTTTCCTCCTTCAGAAACTGCTAATTTAAATCACGCTAAAAAGCCCGAAATGTCAATATTTAAGGAGTTATGGCCATTTTAAAATACCCTATTTTTCCTCTTTAAAAATCTGCAATTTAAAACACGCTAAAAAGCTCGAAATGTCAATATTTAAGGAGTTATGACCATTTTAAAATACCCCATTTTTCCTCCTTCAGAAACTGCTAATTTAAATCACGCTAAAAAGCCCCGAAATGTCAATATTTAAGGAGTTATGGCCATTTTAAAATACCCTATTTTTCCTCTTTAAGAAACTGCAATTTAAAACACGCTAAAAGCTCGAAATGTCAATATTTAAGGAGTTATGGCCATTTTAAAATACCGTATTTTTCCTCTTTAAGAAACTGCAATTTAAAACACGCTAAAAAGCCCGAAATGTTCATATTTAAGGAGTTATGGCCATTTTAAAATACCCCATTTTTCCTCCTTCAGAAACTGCAATTTAAAACACGCTAAAAGCCTGAAATGTCAATATTTAAGGAGTTATGGCCATTTTAAAATACCCTATTTTTCCTCCTTCAGAAACTGCAATTTAAACACACTAAAAAAGCCCGAAATGTCAATATTAAGGAGTTATGGCCATTTTAAAATACCCTATTTTTCCTCTTTAAGAAACTGCAATTTAAAACACGCTAAAAAGCCCGAAATGTCAATATTTAAGGAGTTATGGCCATTTTAAAATACCCTATTTTTCCTCTTTAAAAATCTGCAATTTAAAACACGCTAAAAAGCCCGAAATGTCAATATTTAAGGAGTTATGGGCCATTTTAAAATACCCTATTTTTCCTCTTTAAAAATCTGCAATTTAAAACACGCTAAAAAGCCCGAAATGTCAATATTTAAGGAGTTATGGCCATTTTAAAATACCCTATTTTTCCTCTTTAAAATCTGCAATTAAAACACGCTAAAAAAGCCCGAAATGTCAATATTTAAGGAATTATGGCCATTTTAAAATACCCTATTTTCCCTCTTTAAAAATCTGCATTTAAAACACGCTAAAAAGCCCGAAATGTCAATATTTAAGGAGTTATGGCCATTTTAAAATACCCTATTTTTCTCTTTAAAAATCTGCATTTAAACACGCTAAAAAGCCCGAAATGTCAATATTTAAGGAGTTATGGCCATTTTAAAATACCATTTTAATAAAAGCCCGAAATGTCAATATTTAAGGAGTTATGGCCATTTAAAATATCCTATGTTTCCCTCTTTAAAAATCTGCAATTTAAAAACACGCTAAAAAGCCCGAAATGTCAATATTTAGGAGTTATGGCCATTTTAAAATACCCTATTTTTCCTCTTTAAGAAACTGCATTAAAACACGCTAAAAAGCCCGAATTGTCAATATTAAGGAGTTATGGCCATTTTAAAATACCCTTTTTTCCTCCTTCAGAAACTGCAATTTTAATACACGCTAAAAGCCCGAAATGTCAATATTTAAGGAGTTATGGCCATTTTAAAATACCCTATTTTTCCTCCTGAAGAAACTGCAATTTAAAACACGCTAAAAAGCCCTAATGTCAATATTTAAGGAGTTATGGCCATTTTAAAATACCCTATTTTCCTCCTGAAGAAACTGCAATTTAAAACACGCTTAAAAGCCCGAAATGTTCAATATTTAAGGAGTTATGGCCATTTTAAAATACCTATTTTTCCTCTTTAAGAAACTGCAATTTAAAACACGCTAAAAAGCCCGAAATGTTCATATTTAAGGAGTTATGGCCATTTTAAAATACCCTATTTTTCCTCCTTCAGAAACTGCAATTTAAAACACGCTAAAAAGCCTGAAATGTCAATATTTAAGGAGTTATGGCCATTTTAAAATACCCTATTTTTCCTCCTTCAGAAACTGCAATTTAAAACACAGCTAAAAGCCCGAAATGTCAATATTAAGGGAGTTATGGCCATTTTAAAATACCCTATTTTTCCTCTTTAAGAACTGCAATTTAAACACACTAAAAGCCCGAAATGTCAATATTTAAGAGGTATGGCCATTTAAAAATACCCTATTTTTTCCTCTTTAAAAATCTGCAATTTAAAAACACCTAAAAAAGCCCGAATGTCAATATTTAAGGAGTTATGGCCATTTTAAAATATACCATTTTAATAAAAGCCCGAAATGGTCAATATTTAAGGGAGTTATGGCCATTTTAAAATATCCTATTTTTCCTTCCTCTTTAAAAAGCTGCAATTTAAAAAACAACGCTAAAAAGCCCGAAATGTAATATTTAAGGAGTTATGGCCATTTTAAAAGTACCCTTTTTCCTCCTTCAGAAACTGCTAATTTAAGTCACGCTAAAAGCCCGACATGTCATAGTTAAGAAGTTATGGCCCATTTTAAAATACCCTATTTTTTCCTCCTGAAGAAACTGCAATTAAAACAACGCTAAAAGCCCGAAATGTCAATATTTAAGGAGTTATGGCCATTTTAAAATACCCTATTTTTCCTCCTTAAGAAACTGCAATTTAAAACACGCTTAAAAGCCCGAAATGTCAATATTTAAGGAGTTATGGCCATTTTAAAATACCCTATTTGTCCTCCTGAAGAAACTGCAATTTAAAACACGCTAAAAAGCCCGAAATGTCAATATTTAAGGAGTTATGGCCATTTTAAAATACCCTATTTGTCCTCCTGCAGAAACTGCAATTTAAAACACGCTTAAAAGCCCGAAATGTTTAAGGAGTTATGGCCATTTTAAAATACCCTATTTTTCCCCCTGAAGAAACTGCAATTTAAAAGACGCGAAAAAAGCCCGAAATGTCAATATTTAAAGGAGTTATGGCCATTTTCAAATACCCTATTTTTCCTCCTGAAGAAACTGCAATTTAAAACACGCTAAAAGCCCGAAATGTCAATATTTAAGGAGTTATGGCCATTTTAAAATACCCTATTTTCCTCTTAAGAAACTGCAATTTAAAACACACCTAAAAAGCCCGAAATGTCAATATTAAGGAGTTATGGCCATTTTAAATATACCCCATTTTTCCTCTTTAAGAAAACTGCAATTTAAAAACACGCTAAAAGCCGCCCGAAATGTTCAATATTTAAGGAGTTACTGGCCATTTTAAAATACCCTATTTTCCTCCTGAAGAATCTGTACATTTTAAAACACGCTAAAAAGCCCGAAATGTCAATATTTAAGGAGTTATGGCCATTTAAAAATACCCTATTTTTCTCTCTGAGTAAACTGCAATTTAAAACACGGTTTAAAAAGCCCGCAATGTCAAGATTTAAGGAGTTATGGCCATTTTAATAATACCTCCTATTTTTCCTCTTCAGAAACTGCAATTTAAAACACGCTAAAAAGCCCGAAATGTCAATATTAAGGAGTTATGGCCATTTTAAAATACCCTATTTTCCTCCTGAAGAATCTGCTAATTTAAAACACGCTAAAAAGCCCGAAATGTCAATATGTAAGGAGTTATGGCATTTTAAAATACCCTATTTTCCTCTTTAAAAATCTGCAATTTAAAACCGCTAAAAAGCCCGAAATGTCAATATTTAAGGAGTTATGGCCATTTTAAAATACCCTATTTTTCCTCTTTAAAAATCTGCATTTAAAACTACGCTAAAAAGCCCGAAATGTCAATATTTAAGGAGTTATGGCCTTGTAAAATACCCTATTTTTCCTCCTGAAGAAACTTGCATTTAACACGCTAAAAGCCCGAAAATGTCATATTAAGGAGTTAGGGCCATTTTAAAAAATACACCTATTTTCGCTCCTTCAGAAACTGCAATTTAAAACACGCTAAAAAGCCCGAAATGTCAATATTTTAAGGAGTTATGGCCATTTTAAAATACCCTATTTTTCCTCTTTAAAATCTGCAATTTAAACACGCTAAAAAGCCCGAAATGTCAATATTTAAGGAGTTATGGCCATTTTAAAATACCCTATTTTTCCTCTTGAAGAAACTGCAATTTAAAACACGCTAAAAAGCCCGAAATGTCAATATTTAAGGAGTTATGGCCATTTTAAAATACCCTATTTTTCCTCTTTAAAAACTGCAATTTAAAACACGCTAAAAAGCCCGAAATGTCAATATTTAAGGAGTTATGGCCATTTTAAAATACCCTTTTAATAAAAGCCCGAAATGTCAATATTTAAGGAGTTATGGCCATTTTAAAATACCCTATTTTTCCTCTTTAAAACTGCAATTTAAAACACGCTAAAAAGCCCGAAATGTCAATATTTAAGGAGTTATGGCCATTTTAAAATACCCTATTTTTCCTCTTAAGAAACTGCAATTTAAAACACGCTAAAAAGCCCGAAATGTCAATATTTAAGGAGTTATGGCCATTTTAAATACCCTATTTTTCCTCCTGAAGAAACTGCAATTTAAAACACGCTAAAAAGCCCGAAATGTCAATATTTAAGGAGTTATGGCCATTTTAAAATACCCTATTTTCCCCTTAAGAAACTGCAATTTAAAAGACGCGAAAAAGCCCGAAATGTCAATATTTAAGGAGTTATGGCCATTTCAAAATACCCTATTTTTCCTCCTCAGAAATCTGCTATTTAAATCACGCTAAAAAGCCCGAAATGTCAATATTTAAGAAGTTATGGCCATTTAAAAATACCCTATTTTTCCTCCTGAAGAAACTGCAATTTAAAACACGGTAAAAAGCCCGAAATGTCAATATTTAAGGAGTTATGGCCATTTAAAATACCCTATTTTTCCTCCTTGAAGAAACTGCAATTTAAAACACGCTAAAAGCCCGAAATGTCAATATTTAAGGGAGTTATGGCCATTTTAAAATACCCTATTTGTCCTCTTGAAGAAACTGCAATTTAAACACGCTAAAAAGCCCGAAATGTCAATATTTAAGGAGTTATGGCCATTTTAAAATACCCTATTTGTCCTCCTGCAAGAAACTGCAATTTAAACACGCTAAAAGCCCGAAATGTCATATTAAGGAGTTATGGCCATTTTAAAATACCCTATTTGTCCTCCTGAAGAAACTGCAATTTAAAAGACGCGAAAAAGCCCCCGAAATGTCAATATTTAAGGAGTTATGGCCATTTTCAAATACCCTATTTTTCCTCTTGAAGAATCTGCTAATTTAAAACACGCTAAAAAGCCCGAAATGTCAATATTTAAGGAGTTATAGGCCATTTAAAAATACCCTATTTTTCCTCCTTCGAAAACTGCAATTTAAAACACGGCTAAAAAGCCCGAAATGTCAATATTTAAGGAGTTATGGCCATTTTAAAATACCTATTTTTCCTCTTTAAGAAACTGCAATTTAAAACACGCTAAAAGCCAGAAATGTCAATATTTAAGGAGTTATGGCCATTTTAAAATACCCTATTTTTCCTCTTAAGAAACTGCAATTTAAAACACGCTAAAAAGCCAGAAATGTCAATATTTAAGGAGTTATGGCCATTTTAAAATACCCTATTTTTCCTCTTTAAGAAACTGCAATTTAAAACACGCTAAAAAACCCGAAATGTCAATATTTAAGGAGTTATGGCCATTTTAAAATACCCTATTTTTCCTCCTTCAGAAACTGCAATTTTAAAACACGCTAAAAAGCCGAAATGTCAATATTTAAGGAGTTATGGCCATTTTAAAATACCCTATTTATCCTCTTTAAGAAACTGCAATTTAAACACGATAAAAGCCAGAAATGTCAATATTTAAGGAGTTATGGCCATTTTAAAATACCCTATTTTTCCTCTTTAAGAAACTTCAATTTAAAACACGCTAAAAAGCCCCGAAATGTAAATATTTAAGGAGTTATGGCCCATTTTTAAAATACCCTACTTTTCCTCCTGAAGAAACTGCAATTTAAACACGCTAAAAAGCCCGAAATGTCAATATTTAAGGAGTTATGACCATTTGAAAATACCCTATTTGTCCCTCCTGAAGAAACTGCAATTTAAAACACGCTTAAAAGCCCGAAATGTCAATATTAAGGAGTTATGGCCATTTTAAAATACCCTATTTGTCCTCCTGAAGAAACTGCAATTTAAAACACGCTAAAAAGCCCGAATGTCAATATTAAGGAGTTATGGCCATTTTAAAATACCCTATTTTTCCTCTTTAAGAAACTGCAATTTAAAACACGCTAAAAAGCCCGAAATGTCAATATTTAAGGAGTTATGGCCATTTTAAAATACCCTATTTTTCCTCTTAAGAAACTGCAATTTAAAAACGCTAAAAAGCCCGAAATGTCAATATTTAAGGAGTTATGGCCATTTTAAAATACCCTACTTTTCCTCCTGAAGAAACTGCAATTTAAAACACGCTTAAAAAGCCCGAAATGTCAATATTTAAGGAGTTATGACCATTTGAAAATACCCTATTTGTCCTCCTGAAGAAACTGCAATTTAAAACACGCTTAAAAGCCCGAAATGTCAATATTTAAGGAGTTATGACCATTTGAAAATACCCTATTTGTCCTCCTGAGAAACTGCAATTTAACACACGGTAAAAAGCCCGAAATGTCAATATTTAAGGAGTTATGGCCATTTTAAAATACCCTATTTTTCCTCTTTAAGAAACTGCAATTTAAAACACGCTAAAAAGCCCGAAATGTCAATATTTAAGGAGTTATGGCCATTTTAAAATACCCTACTTTTCCTCCTGAAGAAACTGCAATTTAAAACACGCTAAAAAGCCCGAATGTCAATATTTAAGGAGTTATGACCATTTGAAATACCCTATTTGTCCTCCTGAAGAAACTGCAATTTAAACACGCTAAAAGCCCGAAATGTCAATATTTAAGGAGTTATGGCCATTTTAAATACCCTATTTTTCCTCCTGAGTAAACTGCAATTTAAAACACGCTAAAAAGCCCGAAATGTCAATATTTAAGGAGTTATGGCCATTTTAAAATACCCTATTTTCCTCCTTCAGAAACTGCAATTTAAAACACGCTAAAAGCCAGAAATGTCAATATTTAAGGAGTTATGGCCATTTTAAATACCCTATTTATCCTCTTTAAGAAACTGCAATTTAAAACACGCTAAAAAAGCCGAAATGTCAATATTTAAGGAGTTATGGCCATTTTAAAATACCCTATTTTTCCTCTTTAAGAAACTTCAATTTAAAACACGCTAAAAAGCCCGAAATGTCAATATTTAAGGAGTTATGGCCATTTTAAAATACCCTACTTTTCCTCCTGAAGAAACTGCAATTTAAAACACGCTAAAAAGCCCGAAATGTCAATATTTAAGGAGTTATGACCCATTTGAAAATACCCTATTTGTCCTCCTGAAGAAAACTGCAATTTAAAACACGCTTAAAGCCCGAAATGTCAATATTTAAGGAGTTATGGCCATTTTAAAATACCCTATTTGTCCTCCTGAAGAAGCTGCAATTTTAAAACACGCTAAAAGCCCGAAATGTCCAATATTTAAGGAGTTATGGCCATTTTAAAATACCCTATTTTTCCTCCTGAAGAAACTGCAATTTAAAAGACGCTAAAAAGCCCGAAATGTCAATATTTAAGGAGTTATGGCCATTTTAAAATACCCTATTTTTTCCTCCTGAAGAAACTGCAATTTAAAACACGCTTAAAAGCCCGAAATGTCAATATTTAAGGAGTTATGGCCATTTTAAAATACCCTATTTGTCCTCCTGAAGAAACTGCAATTTAAAACACGCTTAAAAGCCCGAAATGTCAATATTTAAGGAGTTATGGCCATTTTAAAATACCCTATTTTTCCTCCCTGAAGAAACTTGCAATTTAAAACGACGCTTAAAAGCCCGAAATGTCAATATTTAAGGAGTTATGGCCATTTTAAAATACCCTATTTTTCCCCCTGAAGAAACTGCAATTTAAAAGACGCGAAAAAGCCCGAAATGTCAATATTTAAGGAGTTATGGCCATTTTTAAAATACCCTATTTTTCCTCCTGAAGAAACTGCAATTTAAAACACGCTAAAAGCCCGAAATGTCAATATTTAAGGAGTTATGGCCATTTTTAAAATACCCTATTTGTCTCCTGAGGAAACTGCAATTTAAAACACGCTTAAAGCCCGAAATGTCAATATTTAAGGAGTTATGGCCATTTTAAAATACCCTATTTTTCCTCCTGTAAAACTGCAATTTAAAACACGCTAAAAAGACCGAAATGTCAATATTTAAGGAGTATGGCCCTTTAAAATACCCTATTTTTCCTCCTTCAGAAACTGCAATTTAAACACCCTAAAAAGCCCCGAAATGTCAATATTTAAGGAGTTATGACCATTTGAAAATACCCTATTTTTTTCCTCCTGAAGAAACTGCAATTTAAAACACCCTAAAAAGCCCGAAATCTCAATATTTAAGGAGTTATGGCCATTTTAAAATACCCTATTTTTCCTCCTGAAGAAACTGCAATTTAAAACACACTAAAAGCCCGAAATGTCAATATTTAAGGAGTTATGGCCATTTTAAAATACCCTATTTTCCTCTTTAAGAAACTGCAATTAAAACACACTAAAAAGCCCGAAATGTCAATATTTAAGGAGTTATGGCCATTTTAAAATACCCCATTTTTCCTCTTTAAGAAACTGCAATTTAAAACACACTAAAAGCCCGAAATGTCAATATTTAAGGAGTTATGGCCATTTTAAAATACCCTATTTTTCCTCCTTCAGAAACTGCAATTTAAAACACACTAAAAGCCCGAAATGTCAATATTTAAGGAGTTATGACCATTTGAAAATACCCTATTTTTTCCTCCTGAAGAAACTGCAATTTAAAACACGCTAGAAAGCCCGAAATCTCAATATTTAAGGAGTTATGGCCATTTTAAATATACCCTATTTTTCCTCCTGAAGAAACTGCAATTTAAACACACTAAAAAGCCCGAAATGTCAATATTTAAGGAGTTATGACCATTTGAAAATACCCTATTTTTTCCTCCTGAAGAAACTGCAATTTAAAACACGCTAAAAAACCCGAAATGTCAATATTTAAGGAGTTATGGCCAATTTAAAATACCCTATTTTTCCTCCTGAAGAAACTGCAATTTAAAACACACTAAAAAGCCCGAAATGTCAATATTTAAGGAGTTATGACCATTTGAAAATACCCTATTTTTTCCTCCTGTAGAAACTGCAATTTAAAACACGCTAAAAGACCGAAATGTCAATATTTAAGGAGTTATGGCCATTTTAAAATACCCTATTTTTCCTCCTTCAGAAACTGCAATTTAAAACACACTAAAAGCCCGAAATGTCAATATTTAAGGAGTTATGACCATTTTAAAATACCCTATTTTTTCCTCCTGAAGAAACTGCAATTTAAAACACGCTAAAAAGCCCGAAATCTCAATATTTAAGGAGTTATGGCCATTTTAAAATACCCTATTTTTCCTCCTGAAGAAACTGTAATTTAAAACACACTAAAAGCCCGAAATGTCAATATTTAAGGAGTTATGGCCATTTTAAAATACCCTATTTTTCCTCCTTCAGAAACTGCAATTTAAAACACACTAAAAAGCCCGAAATGTCAATATTTAAGGAGTTATGACCATTTGAAATACCCTATTTTTTCCTCCTGAAGAAACTGCAATTTAAAACACGCTAAAAAGCCCGAAATGTCAATATTTAAGGAGTTATGGCCATTTTAAAATACCCTATTTTTCCTCTTTAAAATCTGCAATTTAAAACACGCTAAAAAGCCCGAAATGTCAATATTTAAGGAGTTATGGCCATTTTAAAATACCCTATTTTTCCTCTTTAAAAATCTGCAATTTAAAACACGCTAAAAAGCCCGAAATGTCAATATTTAAGGAGTTATGGCCATTTTAAAATACCATTTTAATAAAAGCCCGAAATGTCAATATTTAAGGAGTTATGGCCATTTTAAAATATCCTATTTTTCCTCTTTAAAAATCTGCAATTTAAAACACGCTAAAAAGCCCGAAATGTCAATATTTAAGGAGTTATGGCCATTTTAAAATACCCTATTTTTCCTCTTTAAGAAACTGCAATTTAAAACACGCTAAAAAGCCCGAATTGTCAATATTTAAGGAGTTATGGCCATTTCAAAATACCCTATTTTTCCTCCTTCAGAAACTGCTATTTAATTCACGCTAAAAAGCCCGAAATGTCAATATTTAAGAAGTTATGGCCATTTTAAAATACCCTATTTTTCCTCCTGAAGAAACTGCAATTTAAAACACGCTAAAAAGCCCGAAATGTCAATATTTAAGGAGTTATGGCCATTTTAAAATACCCTATTTGTCCTCCTGAAGAAACTGCAATTTAAAACACGCTTAAAAGCCCGAAATGTCAATATTTAAGGAGTTATGGCCATTTTAAAATACCCTATTTGTCCTCCTGAAGAAACTGCAATTTAAAACACGCTTAAAGCCCGAAATGTCAATATTTAAGGAGTTATGGCCATTTTAAAATACCCTATTTTTCCCCCTGAAGAAACTGCAATTTAAAAGACGCGAAAAAGCCCGAAATGTCAATATTTAAGGAGTTATGGCCATTTTCAAATACCCTATTTTTCCTCCTGAAGAATCTGTAATTTAAAACACGCTAAAAAGCCCGAAATGTCAATATTTAAGGAGTTATGGCCATTTAAAAATACCCTATTTTTCCTCCTGAATAAACTGCAATTTAAAACACGGTAAAAAGCCCGAAATGTCAATATTTAAGGAGTTATGGCCATTTTAAAATACCTTATTTTTCCTCTTTAAGAAACTGCAATTTAAAACACGCTAAAAGCCCGAAATGTCAATATTTAAGGAGTTATGGCCATTTTAAAATACCCTATTTTTCCTCTTTAAGAAACTGCAATTTAAAACACGCTAAAAAGCCCGAAATGTCAATATTTAAGGAGTTATGGCCATTTTAAAATACCCTATTTTTCCTCTTTAAGAAACTGCAATTTAAAACACGCTAAAAAGCCCGAAATGTCAATATTTAAGGAGTTATGGCCATTTTAAAATACCCTATTTTTCCTCCTTCAGAAACTGCAATTTAAAACACGCTAAAAAGCCCGAAATGTCAATATTTAAGGAGTTATGACCATTTGAAAATACCCTATTTGTCCTCCTGAAGAAACTGCAATTTAAAACACGCTAAAAAGCCCGAAATGTCAATATTTAAGGAGTTATGGCCATTTTAAATACCCTATTTTTCCTCTTTAAGAAACTGCAATTTAAAACACGCTAAAAAGCCCGAAATGTCAATATTTAAGGAGTTATGGCCATTTTAAAATACCCTATTTTTCCTCCTTCAGAAACTGCAATTTAAAACACGCTAAAAAGCCCGAAATGTCAATATTTAAGGAGTTATGGCCATTTTAAAATACCCTATTTTTCCTCTTTAAGAAACTGCAATTTAAAACACGCTAAAAAGCCAGAAATGTCAATATTTAAGGAGTTATGGCCATTTTAAAATACCTATTTTCCTCTTTAAGAAACTTCAATTTAAAACACGCTAAAAAGCCCGAAATGTCAATATTTAAGGAGTTATGGCCATTTTAAAATACCTACTTTTCCTCCTGAAGAAACTGCAATTTAAAACACGCTAAAAAGCCCGAAATGTCAATATTTAAGGAGTTATGACCATTTGAAAATACCCTATTTGTCCTCCTGAAGAAACTGCAATTTAAAACACGCTTTAAAAGCCCGAAATGTCAATATTTAAGGAGTTATGGCCATTTTAAAATACCCTATTTGTCCTCCTGAAGAAACTGCAATTTAAAACACGCTTAAAAGCCCGAAATGTCAATATTTAAGGAGTTATGGCCATTTTAAAATACCCTATTTTTCCCCCTGAAGAAACTGCAATTTAAAAGACGCGAAAAAGCCCGAAATGTCAATATTTAAGGAGTTATGGCCATTTTAAAATACCCTATTTTTCCTCTTTAAGAAACTGCAATTTAAAACACGCTAAAAAGCCCGAAATGTCAATATTTAAGGAGTTATGGCCAATTTAAAATACCCTATTTGTCCTCCTGAAGAAACTGCAATTTAAAACACGCTTAAAAGCCCGAAATGTCAATATTTAAGGAGTTATGGCCATTTTAAAATACCCTATTTGTCCTCCTGAAGAAACTGCAATTTAAAACACGCTTAAAAGCCCGAAATGTCAATATTTAAGGAGTTATGGCCATTTTAAAATACCCTATTTTTTCCCCTGAAGAAACTGCAATTTAAAAGACGCGAAAAAGCCCGAAATGTCAATATTTAAGGAGTTATGGCCATTTTAAAATACCCTATTTTTTCCTCCTGAAGAAACTGCAATTTAAAACACGCTAAAAAGCCCGAAATGTCAATATTTAAGGAGTTATGGCCATTTTAAAATACCCTATTTTCCCCCTGAAGAAACTGCAATTTAAAAGACGCGAAAAAGCCCGAAATGTCAATATTTAAAGAGTTATGGCCATTTTCAAATACCCTATTTTTCCTCCTGAAGAAACTGCAATTTAAAAGACGCGAAAAAGCCCGAAATGTCAATATTTAAGGAGTTATGGCCATTTTAAAATACCCTATTTTTCCTCCTGAAGAAACTGCAATTTAAAACACGCTTAAAAGCCCGAAATGTCAATATTTAAGGAGTTATGGCCATTTTAAAATACCCTATTTTCCCCCTGAAGAAACTGCAATTTAAAAGACGCGAAAAAGCCCGAAATGTCAATATTTAAAGAGTTATGGCCATTTTCAAATACCCTATTTTTCCTCCTGAAGAAACTGCAATTTAAAACACGCTTAAAAGCCCGAAATGTCAATATTTAAGGAGTTATGGCCATTTTAAAATACCCTATTTGTCCTCCTGAAGAAACTGCAATTTAAAACACGCTTAAAAGCCCGAAATGTCAATATTTAAGGAGTTATGGCCATTTTAAAATACCCTATTTGTCCTCCTGAAGAAACTGCAATTTAAAACACGCTTAAAAGCCCGAAATGTCAATATTTAAGGAGTTATGGCCATTTTAAAATACCCTATTTTTTCCCCTGAAGAAACTGCAATTTAAAAGACGCGAAAAAGCCCGAAATGTCAATATTTAAGGAGTTATGGCCATTTTAAAATACCCTATTTTTTCCTCCTGAAGAAACTGCAATTTAAAACACGCTAAAAAGCCCGAAATGTCAATATTTAAGGAGTTATGGCCATTTTAAAATACCCTATTTTCCCCCTGAAGAAACTGCAATTTAAAAGACGCGAAAAAGCCCGAAATGTCAATATTTAAAGAGTTATGGCCATTTTCAAATACCCCATTTTTCCTCTTTAAGAAACTGCAATTTAAAACACACTAAAAAGCCCGAAATGTCAATATTTAAGGAGTTATGGCCACTTTAAAATACCCCATTTTTCCTCTTTAAGAAACTGCAATTTAAAACACGCTAAAAAGCCCGAAATTTCAATAGTTAAGGAGTTATGGCCATTTTAAAATACCCTATTTTTCCTCCTGAAGAAACTGCAATTTAAAACACGCTAAAAAGCCCGAAATGTCAATATTTAAGGAGTTATGGCCATTTTAAAATACCCCATTTTTCCTCTTTAAGAAACTGCAATTTAAAACACACTAAAAAGCCCGAAATGTCAATATTTAAGGAGTTATGGCCATTTTAAAATACCCTATTTTTCCTCCTTCAGAAACTGCAATTTAAAACACACTAAAAAGCCCGAAATGTCAATATTTAAGGAGTTATGACCATTTGAAAATACCCTATTTTTTCCTCCTGAAGAAACTGCAATTTAAAACACGCTAAAAAGCCCGAAGTCTCAATATTTAAGGAGTTATGGCCATTTTAAAATACCCTATTTTTCCTCCTGAAGAAACTGCAATTTAGAACACACTAAAAAGCCCGAAATGTCAATATTTAAGGAGTTATGGCCATTTTAAAATACCCTATTTTTTCTCTTTAAGAAACTGCAATTTAAAACACACTAAAAAGCCCGAAATGTCAATATTTAAGGAGTTATGGCCATTTTAAAATACCCTATTTTTCCTCCTTCAGAAACTGCAATTTAAAACACACTAAAAAGCCCGAAATGTCAATATTTAAGGAGTTATGACCATTTGAAAATACCCTATTTTTTCCTCCTGAAGAAACTGCAATTTAAAACACGCTAAAAATCCCCAAGTCTCAATATTTAAGGAGTTATGGCCATTTTAAAATACCCTATTTTTCCTCCTGAAGAAACTGCAATTTAAAACACACTAAAAAGCCCGAAATGTCAATATTTAAGGAGTTATGGCCATTTTAAAATACCCTATTTTTTCCTCCTGAAGAAACTGCAATTTAAAACACGCTAAAAAGACCGAAATGTCAATATTTAAGGAGTTATGGCCAATTTAAAATACAGTATTTTTCCTCTTTAAGAAACTGCAATTTAAAACACGCTATAAAGCCCGAAATGTCAATATTTAAGGAGTTATGGCCATTTTAACATACCCTATTTTTATACCCTCCACCTTGGAGAGGAGGGTATATTAACTTTGTCATTCCGTTTGTAACATCCCTAAATATTCGTCTTAGACCCCATAAAGTATATATATATTCATAATCAGCATAAAATTCTAAGTCGATTTAACGATGTCCGTCTGTCTGTCTGTCTGTCTGTCTGTCTGTCCGTCTGTCTGTCTGTCTGTTGAAATCACGATACAGCCCACATTATTTGACGTAGAGCTCCAAATTTAGCAGAGCTATTTGCATTGTGTCTTGGATGGTTGGTATTGAAAATGAGATATATCGGTCCACGTTCTGGTATAGTCCCCATATAACGGTACCTCCCGATATTCGGTATTTTGATGATTTATGCCACGTTTTTTCACGGATTTGTCTTAAAATTGGTATTTGTAGGTCATAGCAGGTCCCTGAGCGTGTGGCAAAACATTGCATGTATGGGTCCAAAATTTGGTATAGCCCCCATATAACGGTACCTCCAGATATTCGGTAATTTGATGATTTTTGCAACATTTTTTCACGGATTTGTCTGAAAATCGGTATTTGTTGGTCATAATGGGTTCCAGCTCCGGTGGCGAAACATTGCATGTATGGGTCCATGATTTGGTATAGCCCTCATATAACGGTACCTCCCGACATTCGGTATTTTGATGGTTTTTGCCACATGTTTTCACTGATTTGCCTAAAAATTGGTATTTGTGGGTCATAATGGGTCCTAGTTCGTGTGGCGAAACATTGTAATTATAGGTCTACGTTTTGGTATAGCCCCCATATAACGGGACCTCCCCATAATCGGCATTGTAATGGTTTTTGCCACATTTCTTCTAATGTTTATTTTACCCTAAGGTGGAGGGTATTAAAAGTTTGGCCCGGCCGAACTTAATGTTTTTTTACTTGTTCCTCTTTAAGAAACAGCAATTTAAAACACGCTAACAAGCCCGAAATGTCAATATTTAAGGAGTTATGGCCATTTTGAAATACCCTATTTTCCTCTTTAAGAAACTGCAATTTAAAACACACTAAAAAGCCCGAAATGTCAATATTTAAGGAGTTATGGCCATTTTAAAATACCCTATTTTTCCTCTTTAAGAAACTGCAATTTAAAACACGCTTGAAATCCCGAAATGTCAATATTTAAGGAGTTATGGCCATTTTAAAATACCCTATTTTTCCTCTTTAAGAAACTGCAATTTAAAACACGCTAAAAAGCCCGAAGTGTCAATATTTAAGGAGTTATGGCCATTTTAAAATACCCTATTTTTCCTCCTATAGAAACTGCAATTTAAAACACGCTAAAAGCCCGAAATGTCAATATTTAAGGAGTTATGGCCATTTTAAAATACCCTATTTTTCCTCCTGAAGAAACTGCAATTTAAAACACGCTAAAAAGCCCGAAATGTCAATATTTAAGGAGCTATGGCCATTTTAAAATACCCTATTTTTCCTCCTGAGGAAACTGCAATTTAAAACACGCTAAAAAGCCCGAAATGTCAATATTTAAGGAGTTATGGCCATTTTAAAATACCCTATTTTTCCTCTTTAAGAAACCGCAATTTAAAACACGCTAAAAAGCCCGAAATGTCAATATTTAAGGAGTTATGGCCATTTTAAAATACCCTATTTTTTCTCCTTCAGAAACTGCAAACACGCTAAAAAGCCCGAAATGTCAATATTTAAGGAGTTATGGCCATTTTAAAATACCCTATTTTAAAACACGTTAAAAAGCCCGAAATGTCAATATTTAAGGAGTTATGGCCATTTTAAAATACCCTATTTTTCCTCCTGAAGAAACTGCAATTTAAAACACGCTAAAAAGCCCGAAATGTCAATATTTAAGGAGTTATGGCCATTTTAAAATACCCTATTTTTCCTCCTAAAGAAACTGCAATTTAAAACACGCTAAAAAGCCCGAAATGTCAATATTTAAGGAGTTATGGCCATTTTAAAATACCCTATTTTTCCTCCTGAGGAAACTGCAATTTAAAACACGCTAAAAAGCCCGAAATGTCAATATTTAAGGAGTTATGGCCATTTTAAAATACCCTATTTTTCCTCTTTAAGAAACTGCAATTTAAAACACGCTAAAAAGCCCGAAATGTCAATATTTAAGGAGTTATGGCCATTTTAAAATACCCTATTTTTTTTCTCCTGAGGAAACTGCAATTTAAAACACGCTGAAAAGCCCGAAATGTCAATATTTAAGGAGTTATGGCCATTTTAAAATACCCTATTTTTCCTCCTTCAGAAACTGCAATTTAAACAACGCTAAAAAGCCCGAAATGTCAATATTTAAGGAGCTATGGCCATTTTAAAATACCCTATTTTTCCTCCTGAGGAAACTGCAATTTAAAACACGCTAAAAAGCCCGAAATGTCAATATTTAAGGAGTTATGGCCATTTTAAAATACCCTATTTTTCCTCTTTAAGAAACCGCAATTTAAAACACGCTAAAAAGCCCGAAATGTCAATATTTAAGGAGTTATGGCCATTTTAAAATACCCTATTTTTTTTCTCCTGAGGAAACTGCAATTTAAAACACGCTGAAAAGCCCGAAATGTCAATATTTAAGGAGTTATGGCCATTTTAAAATACCCTATTTTTCCTCCTTCAGAAACTGCAATTTAAACAACGCTAAAAAGCCCGAAATGTCAATATTTAAGGAGTTATGGCCATTTTAAAATACCCTATTTTTCCTCTTTAAGAAACTGCAATTTAAAACACGCTAAAAAGCCCGAAATGTCAATATTTAAGGAGTTATGGCCATTTTAAAATACCCTATTTTTTTTCTCCTGAGGAAACTGCAATTTAAAACACGCTGAAAAGCCCGAAATGTCAATATTTAAGGAGTTATGGCCATTTTAAAATACCCTATTTTTCCTCCTGAAGAAACTGCAATTTAAAACACGCTGAAAAAGCCCGAAATGTCAATATTTTAGGAGTTATGGCCATTCTAAAATACCCTATTTTTCCTCCTGAAGAAACTGCAATTTAAAACACGCTAAAAAGCCCGAAATGTCAATATTTAAGGAGTTATGGCCATTTTAAAATACCCTATTTTTCCTCCTGAAGAAACTGCAATTTAAAACACGCTGGAAAGCCCGAAATGTCAATATTTAAGGAGTTATGGCCATTTTAAAATACCCTATTTTTCCTCCTTCAGAAACTGCAATTTAAACAACGCTAAAAAGCCCGAAATGTCAATATTTAAGGAGCTATGGCCATTTTAAAATACCCTATTTTTCCTCCTGAGGAAACTGCAATTTAAAACACGCTAAAAAGCCCGAAATGTCAATATTTAAGGAGTTATGGCCATTTTAAAATACCCTATTTTTCCTCTTTAAGAAACCGCAATTTAAAACACGCTAAAAAGCCCGAAATGTCAATATTTAAGGAGTTATGGCCATTTTAAAATACCCTATTTTAAAACACGTTAAAAAGCCCGAAATGTCAATATTTAAGGAGTTATGGCCATTTTAAAATACCCTATTTTTCCTCCTGAAGAAACTGCAATTTAAAACACGCTGAAAAGCCCGAAATGTCAATATTTTAGGAGTTATGGCCATTTTAAAATACCCTATTTTTCCTCCTGAAGAAACTGCAATTTAAAACACGCTAAAAAGCCCGAAATGTCAATATTTAAGGAGTTATGGCCATTTTAAAATACCATATTTTTCCTCTTTAAGAAACTGCAATTTAAAACACACTAAAAAGCCCGAAATGTCAATATTTAAGGAGTTATGGCCATTTTAAAATAACCTATTTTAAAACACGCTAAAAAGCCCGAAATTAAAATACCCTACTTTTCCTCCTGAAGAAACTGCAATTTAAAACACGCTAAAAAGCCCGAAATGTCAATATTTAAGGAGTTATGGCCATTTTAAAATACCCTATTTTTTATCCTTCAGAAACTGCAATTTAAAACACGCTAAAAAGCCCGAAATGTCAATATTTAAGGAGTTATGGCCATTTTAAAATACCCTATTTTAAAACACGTTAAAAAGCCCGAAATGTCAATATTTAAGGAGTTATGGCCATTTTAAAATACCCTATATTTCCTTCTGAAGAAACTGCAATTTAAAACACGCTAAAAAGCCCGAAATGTCAATATTTAGGAGTTATGGCCATTTTAAAATACCCTATTTTTCCTCCTGAAGAAACTGCAATTTAAAACACGCTGAAAAGCCCGAAATGTCAATATTTTAGGAGTTATGGCCATTTTAAAATACCCTATTTTTCCTCCTGAAGAAACTGCAATTTAAAACACGCTAAAAAGCCCGAAATGTCAATATTTAAGGAGTTATGGCCATTTTAAAATACCCTATTTTTCATCCTGAAGAAACTGCAATTTAAAACACACTAAAAAGCCCGAAATGTCAATATTTAAGGAGTTATGGCCATTTTAAAATAACCTATTTTAAAACACGCTAAAAAGCCCGAAATTAAAATACCCTACTTTTCCTCCTGAAGAAACTGCAATTTAAAACACGCTAAAAAGCCCGAAATGTCAATATTTAAGGAGTTATGGCCATTTTAAAATACCCTATTTTTCCTCCTGAAGAAACTGCAATTTAAAACACGCTAAAAAGCCCGAAATGTCAATATTTAAGGAGTTATGGCCATTTTAAAATACCCTATTTTTCCTCCTGAAGAAACTGCAATTTAAAACACACTAAAAAGCCCGAAATGTCAATATTTAAGGAGTTATGGCCATTTTAAAATACCCTATTTTTCCTCTTTAAGAAACTGCAATTTAAAATACGCTAAAAAGCCCGAAATGTCAATATTTAAGGAGTTATGGCCATTTTAAAATACCCTATTTTTCCTCCTGAAGAAACTGCAATTTAAAACACGCTAAAAAGCCCGAAATGTCAATATTTAAGGAGTTATGGCCATTTTAAAATACCCTATTTTTCCTCTTTAAGAAACTGCAATTTAAAACACACTAAAAAGCCCGAAATGTCAATATTTAAGGAGTTATGGCCATTTTAAAATACCCTATTTTTCCTCCTGAAGAAACTGCAATTTAAAACACGCTAAAAAGCCCGAAATGTCAATATTTAAGGAGTTATGGCCATTTTAAAATACCCTATTTTTCCTCCTGAAGAAACTGCAATTTAAACACGCTAAAAAGCCTGAAATGTCAATATTTAAGGAGTTATGGCCATTTTAAAATACCCTATTTTTCCTCCTGAAGAAACTGCAATTTAAAACACGCTAAAAAGCCCGAAATGTCAATATTTAAGGAGTTATGGCCATTTTAAAATACCCTATTTTTCCTCCTGAAGAAACTGCAATTTAAAACACGCTAAAAAGCCCGAAATGTCAATATTTAAGGAGTTATGGCCATTTTAAAATACCCTATTTTTCCTCTTTAAGAAACTGCAATTTAAAACACACTAAAAATCCCGAAATGTCAATATTTAAGGAGTTATGGCCATTTTAAAATACCCTATTTTTCCTCCTGAAGAAACTGCAATTTAAAACACGATAAAAAGCCCGAAATGTCAATATTTAAGGAGTTATGGCCATTTCAAAATACCCTATTTTTCCTCTTTAAGAAACTGCAATTTAAAACATACTAAAAATCCCGAAATGTCAATATTTAAGGAGTTATGGCCATTTTAAAATACCCTATTTTAAAACACGCTAAAAGCCCGAAATGTCAATATTTAAGGAGTTATGGCCATTTTAAAATACCCTATTTTTCCTCTTTAAGAAACTGCAATTTAAAACACACTAAAAATCCCGAAATGTCAATATTTAAGGAGTTATGGCCATTTTAAAATACCCTATTTTTCCTCCTGAAGAAACTGCAATTTAAAACACGCTAAAAAGCCCGAAATGTCAATATTTAAGGAGTTATGGCCATTTTAAAATACCCTATTTTTCCTCTTTAAGAAACTGCAATTTAAAACATACTAAAAATCCCGAAATGTCAATATTTAAGGAGTTATGGCCATTTTAAAATACCCTATTTTAATACACGCTAAAAGCCCGAAATGTCAATATTTAAGGAGTTATGGCCATTTTAAAATACCCTATTTTTCCTCCTGAAGAAACTGCAATTTAAAACACACTAAAAAGCCCGAAATGTCAATATTTAAGGAGTTATGGCCATTTTAAAATACCCTATTTTTCCTCCTGAAGAAACTGCAATTTAAAACACACTAAAAAGCCCGAAATGTCAATATTTAAGGAGTTATGGCCATTTTAAAATACCCTATTTTTCCTCTTTAAGAAACTGCAATTTAAAATACGCTAAAAAGCCCGAAATGTCAATATTTAAGGAGTTATGGCCATTTTAAAATACCCTATTTTTCCTCCTGAAGAAACTGCAATTTAAAACACGCTAAAAAGCCCGAAATGTCAATATTTAAGGAGTTATGGCCATTTTAAAATACCCTATTTTTCCTCCTGAAGAAACTGCAATTAAAACACGCTAAAAAGCCCGAAATGTCAATATTTAAGGAGTTATGGCCATTTTAAAATACCCTATTTTTCCTCCTGAAGAAACTGCAATTTAAACACGCTAAAAAGCCCGAAATGTCAATATTTAAGGAGTTATGGCCATTTTAAAATACCCTATTTTTCCTCCTGAAGAAACTGCAATTTAAGACACGCTAAAAAGCCCGAAATGTCAATATTTAAGGAGTTATGGCCATTTTAAAATACCCTATTTTTCCTCCTGAAGAAACTGCAATTTAAAACACGCTAAAAAGCCCGAAATGTCAATATTTAAGGAGTTATGGCCATTTTAAAATACCCTATTTTTCCTCCTGAAGAAACTGCAATTTAAAACACACTAAAAAGCCCGAAATGTCAATATTTAAGGAGTTATGGCCATTTTAAAATACCCTATTTTTCCTCCTGAAGAAACTGCAATTTAAAACACGCTAAAAAGCCCGAAATGTCAATATTTAAGGAGTTATGGCCATTTTAAAATACCCTATTTTTCCTCTTTAAGAAACTGCAATTTAAAACACACTAAAAATCCCGAAATGTCAATATTTAAGGAGTTATGGCCATTTTAAAATACCCTATTTTTCCTCCTGAAGAAACTGCAATTTAAAACACGCTAAAAAGCCCGAAATGTCAATATTTAAGGAGTTATGGCCATTTTAAAATACCCTATTTTTCCTCTTTAAGAAACTGCAATTTAAAACATACTAAAAATCCCGAAATGTCAATATTTAAGGAGTTATGGCCATTTTAAAATACCCTATTTTTCCTCTTTAAGAAACTGCAATTTAAAACACACTAAAAAGCCCGAAATGTCAATATTTAAGGAGTTATGGCCATTTTAAAATACCCTATTTTAATACACGCTAAAAAGCCCGAAATGTCAATATTTAAGGAGTTATGGCCATTTTAAAATACCCTATTTTTCCTCCTGAAGAAACTGCAATTTAAAACACACTAAAAAGCCCGAAATGTCAATATTTAAGGAGTTATGGCCATTTTAAAATACCCTATTTTTCCTCCTGAAGAAACTGCAATTTAAAACACACTAAAAAGCCCGAAATGTCAATATTTAAGGAGTTATGGCCATTTTAAAATACCATATTTTTCCTCTTTAAGAAACTGCAATTTAAAATACGCTAAAAAGCCCGAAATGTCAATATTTAAGGAGTTATGACCACTTTATAAATACCCTATTTTTCCTCCTTCAGAAACTGCTATTTAAAACACGCTAAAAAGACCGAAATGTCAATATTTAAGGACCTATGGCCATTTTAAAATACCCTATTTTTCCTCCTTCAGAAACTGAAATTTAAAACACGCTAAAAGCCCGAAATGTCAATATTTAAGGAGTTATGGCCATTTTAAAATACCCTATTTTTCCTCTTTAAGAAACTGCAATTTAAAACACGCTAAAAAGCCCGAAATGTCAATATTTAAGGAGTTATGGCCATTTTAAAATACCCTATTTTTCCTCCTGAAGAAACTGCAATTTAAAACACGCTAAAAAGCCCGAAATGTCAATATTTAAGGAGTTATAGCCATTTTAAAATACCCTATTTTTCCTCCTGAAGAAACTGCAATTTAAACACGCTAAAAAGCCCGAAATGTCAATATTTAAGGAGTTATGGCCATTTTAAAATACCCTATTTTTCCTCCTGAAGAAACTGCAATTTAAAACACGCTAAAAAGCCCGAAATGTCAATATTTAAGGAGTTATGGCCATTTTAAAATACCCTATTTTTCCTCCTGAAGAAACTGCAATTTAAAACACGCTAAAAAGCCCGAAATGTCAATATTTAAGGAGTTATGGCCATTTTAAAATACCCTATTTTTCCTCTTTAAGAAACTGCAATTTAAAACACACTAAAAATCCCGAAATGTCAATATTTAAGGAGTTATGGCCATTTTAAAATACCCTATTTTTCCTCTTTAAGAAACTGCAATTTAAAACATACTAAAAATCCCGAAATGTCAATATTTAAGGAGTTATGGCCATTTTAAAATACCCTATTTTAAAACACGCTAAAAAGCCCGAAATGTCAATATTTAAGGAGTTATGGCCATTTTAAAATACCCTATTTTAAAACACGCTAAAAAGCCCGAAATGTCAATATTTAAGGAGTTATGGCCATTTTAAAATACCCTATTTTTCTTCTTTAAGAAACTGCAATTTAAAACACGCTAAAAAGCCCGAAATATCAATATTTAAGGAGTTATGGCCATTTTAAAATACCCTATTTTTCCTCCTGAAGAAACTGCAATTTAAAACACACTAAAAAGCCCGAAATGTCAATATTTAAGGAGTTATGGCCATTTTAAAATACCCTATTTTTCCTCTTTAAGAAACTGCAATTTAAAACACGCTAAAAGGCCCGAAATGTCAATATTTAAGGAGTTATGGCCATTTTAAAATACCCTATTTCCCCTCCTGAAGAAACTGCAATTTAAAACACACCAAAAAGCCCGAAATGTTAATATTTAAGGAGTTATGGCCATTTTAAAATACCCTATTTTTCCTCCTTCAGAAACTGCAATTTAAAACACGCTAAAAAGCCCGAAATGTCAATATTTAAGGAGCTATGGCCATTTTAAAATACCCTATTTTTCCTCTTTAAGAAACTGCAATTTAAAACACGCTAAAAAGCTCGAAATGTCAATATTTAAGGAGTTATGGCCATTTTAAAATACCCTATTTTTCCTCTCTAAAAAAGTGCAATTTAAAACACGCTAAAAAGCCCGAAATGTCAATATTTAAGGAGTTATGGCCATTTTAAAATACCCTATTTTTCCTCCTTCAGAAACTGCTATTTAAAACACGCTAAAAAGCCCGAAATGTCAATATTTAAGGAGCTATGGCCATTTTAAAATACCCTATTTTTCCTCCTTCAGAAACTGAAATTTAAAACACGCTAAAAGCCCGAAATGTCAATATTTAAGGAGTTATGGCCATTTTAAAATACCCTATTTTTCCTCTTTAAGAAACTGCAATTTAAAACACGCTAAAAAGCCCGAAATGTCAATATTTAAGGACCTATGGCCATTTTAAAATACCCTATTTTTCCTCCTTCAGAAACTGAAATTTAAAACACGCTAAAAGCCCGAAATGTCAATATTTAAGGAGTTATGGCCATTTTAAAATACCCTATTTTTCCTCTTTAAGAAACTGCAATTTAAAACACGCTAAAAAGCCCGAAATGTCAATATTTAAGGAGTTATGGCCATTTTAAAATACCCTATTTTTCCTCTCTAAGAAAGTGCAATTTAAAACACGCTAAAAAGCCCGAAATGTCAATATTTAAGGAGTTATGGCCATTTTAAAATACCCCATTTTTCCTCTTTAAGAAACTGCAATTTAAAACACGCTAAAAAGCCCGAAATGTCAATATTTAAGGAGTTATGGCCATTTTAAAATACCCTATTTTTCCTCCTTCAGAAATTGCAATTTAAAACGCGCTGAAAAGCCCAAAATGTCAATATTTAAGGAGTTATGGTCCTTTTAAAATACCCTATTTTTCCTCCTTCAGAAACTGCAATTTAAAACACGCTAAAAAGCCCGAAATGTCAATATTTAAGGAGTTATGGCCATTTTAAAATACCCTATTTTTCCTCCTGAAGATACTGCAATTTAAAACACGCTAAAAAGCCCGAAATGTCAATATATAAGGAGTTATGGCCATTTTAAAATACCCTATTTTTCCTCCTTCAGAAACTGCAAGTTAAAACACGCGAAAAAGCCCGAAATGTCAATATATAAGGAGTTATGGCCATTTTAAAATACCCTTTTTTTCCTCCTTCAGAAACTGCAACTTAAAACACGCTAAAAAGCCCGAAATGTCAATATTTAAGGAGTTATGACCATTTTAAAATACCCTATTTTTCCTCCTGAAGAAACTGCAACTTAAAACACGCTAAAAAGCCCGAAATGTCAATATTTAAGGAGTTATGGCCATTTTAAAATACCCTATTTTTCCTCCTTCAGAAACTGCAACTTAAAACACGCTAAAAAGCCCGAAATGTCAATATATAAGGAGTTATGGCCATTTTAAAATACCCTATTTTTCCTCTTTAAGAAACTGCAATTTAAAACACGCTAAGAAACCCGAAATGTCAATATTTAAGGAGTTATGGCCATTTTAAAATACCCTATTTTTCCTCCTGAAGATACTGCAATTTAAAACACGCTAAAAAGCCCGAAATGTCAATATTTAAGGAGTTATGGCCATTTTAAAATACCCTATTTTTCCTCCTGAAGAAACTGCAATTTAAAACACGCTAAAAAGCCCGAAATGTCAATATTTAAGGAGTTGTGGCCATTTTAAAATACCCTATTTCTCCTCCTGAAGAAACTGCAATTTAAAACACGCTAAAAAGCCCGAAATGTCAGTATTTAAGGAGTTGTGGCCATTTTAAAATACCCTATTTTTCCTCCTGAAGAAACTGCAATTTTAAACACGCTAAAAAGCCCGAAATGTCAATATTTAAGGAGTTATGGCCATTTTATAATACCCTATTTTTCCTCCTGAAGAAACTGCAATTTAAAACACGCTAAAAAGCCCGAAATGTCAATATTTAAGGAGTTATGGCCATTTTAAAATACCCTTTTTTTCCTCTTTAAGAAATATATAAGAAACCCGAAATGTCAATATTTAAGGAGTTATGGCCATTTTAAAATACCCTATTTTTCCTCTTTAAGAAACTGCAATTTAAAACGCGCTAAAAAGCCCGAAATGTCAATATTTAAGGAGTTATGGCCATTTTAAAATACCCTATTTTTCCTCTTTAAGAAACTGCAATTTAAAACACGCTAAAAAGCCCGAAATGTCAATATTTAAGGAGTTATGGCCATTTTAAAATACCCTATTTTTCCTCCTTCAGAAACTGCAATTTAAAACACGCTAAAAAGCCCGAAATGTCAATATTTAAGGAGTTATGGCCATTTTAATATACCCTATTTTTCCTCTTTAAGAAACTGCAATTTAAAACACGCTAAAAAGCCCGAAATGTCAATATTTAAGGAGTTATGGCCATTTTAAAATACCCTATTTTTCCTCCTTCAGAAACTGCAATTTAAAACACGCTAAAAAGCCCGAAATGTCAATATTTAAGGAGTTATGGCCATTTTAAAATACCCTATTTTTCCTCTTTAAGAAACTGCAATTTAAAACACGCTAAAAAGCCCGAAATGTCAATATTTAAGGAGTTATGGCCATTTTAAAATACCCTATTTTTCCTCGTGAAGAAACTGCAATTTAAAACACGCTAAAAAACCCGAAATGTCAATATTTAAGGAGTTATGGCCATTTAAAAAAAATAAAATAAAGAAATGTCAATATTTAAGGAGTTATGGCCATTTTAAAATACCCTATTTTTCCTCCTTCAGAAACTGCAATTTAAAACACGCTAAAAAACCCGAAATGTCAATATTTAAGGAGTTATGGCCATTTTAAAATACCCTATTTTTCCTCCTGAAGAAACTGCAATTTAAAACACGCTAAAAAGCCCGAAATGTCAATATTTAAGGAGTTATGGCCATTTTAAAATACCCTATTTTTCCTCCTGAAGAAACTGCAATTTAAAACACGCTAAAAAGCCCGAAATGTCATTATTTAAGGAGTTGTGGCCATTTTAAAATACCCTATTTTTCCTCCTGAAGAAACTGCAATTTAAAACACGCTAAAAAGCCCGAAATGTCAATATTTAAGGAGTTATGGCCATTTTAAAATACCCTATTTCTCCTCCTGAAGAAACTGCAATTTAAAACACACTAAACAGGGCGAAATGTCAATATTTAAGGAGTTATGGCCATTTTAAAATACCCTATTTTTCCTCCTGAAGAAACTGCAATTTAAAACACGGTAAAAAGCCCGAAATGTCAGTATTTAAGGAGTTATGGCCATTTTATAATACCCTATTTTTCCTCCTGAAGAAACTGCAATTTAAAACACGCTAAAAAGCCCGAAATGTCAATATTTAAGGAGTTATGGCCATTTTAAAATACCCTTTTTTTCCTCTTTAAGAAATATATAAGAAACCCGAAATGTCAATATTTAAGGAGTTATGGCCATTTTAAAATACCCTATTTTTCCTCTTTAAGAAACTGCAATTTAAAACGCGCTAAAAAGCCCGAAATGTCAATATTTAAGGAGTTATGGCCATTTTAAAATACCCTATTTTTCCTCTTTAAGAAACTGCAATTTAAAACACGCTAAAAAGCCCGAAATGTCAATATTTAAGGAGTTATGGCCATTTTAATATACCCTATTTTTCCTCTTTAAGAAACTGCAATTTAAAACACGCTAAAAAGCCCGAAATGTCAATATTTAAGGAGTTATGGCCATTTTAAAATACCCTATTTTTCCTTCTTCAGAAACTGCAATTTAAAACACGCTAAAAAGCCCGAAATGTCAATATTTAAGGAGTTATGGCCATTTAAAAAAAAAATAAAATAAAGAAATGTCAATATTTAAGGAGTTATGGCCATTTTAAAATACCCTATTTTTCCTCCTTCAGAAACTGCAATTTAAAACACGCTAAGAAACCCGAAATGTCAATATTTAAGGAGTTATGGCCATTTTAATATACCCTATTTTTCCTCCTTCAGAAACTGCAATTTAAAACACGCTAAAAAGCCCGAAATGTCAATATTTAAGGAGTTATGGCCATTTTAATATACCCTATTTTTCCTCTTTAAGAAACTGCAATTTAAAACACGCGAAAAAGCCCGAAATGTCAATATTTAAGGAGTTATGGCCATTTTAAAATACCCTATTTTTCCTCCTTCAGAAACTGCAATTTAAAACACGCTAAAAAGCCCGAAATGTCAATATTTAAGGAGTTATGGCCATTTTAATATACCCTATTTTTCCTCCTTCAGAAACTGCAATTTAAAACACGCTAAGAAACCCGAAATGTCAATATTTAAGGAGTTATGGCCATTTTAAAATACCATATTTTTCCTCCTTCAGAAACTGCAATTTAAAAGACGCTAAAAAGCCCGAAATGTCAATATTTAAGGAGTTATGGCCATTTAAAAAAAATAAAATAAAGAAATGTCAATATTTAAGGAGTTATGGCCATTTTAAAATACCCTATTTTTCCTCCTTCAGAAACTGCAATTTAAAACACGTGAAGAAACTGCAATTTAAAACACGCTAAAAAACCCGAAATGTCAATATTTAAGGAGTTATGGCCATTTAAAAAAAATAAAATAAAGAAATGTCAATATTTAAGGAGTTATGGCCATTTTAAAATACCCTATTTTTCCTCCTTCAGAAACTGCAATTTAAAACACGCTAAAAAACCCGAAATGTCAATATTTAATGAGTTATGGCCATTTTAAAATACCCTATTTTTCCTCCTGAAGAAACTGCAATTTAAAACACGCTAAAAAGCCCGAAATGTCAATATTTAAGGAGTTATGGCCATTTTAAAATACCCTATTTTTCCTCCTGAAGAAACTGCAATTTAAAACACGCTAAAAAGCCCGAAATGTCATTATTTAAGGAGTTGTGGCCATTTTAAAATACCCTATTTTTCCTCCTGAAGAAACTGCAATTTAAAACACGCTAAAAAGCCCGAAATGTCAATATTTAAGGAGTTATGGCCATTTTAAAATACCCTATTTCTCCTCCTGAAGAAACTGCAATTTAAAACACACTAAACAGGGCGAAATGTCAATATTTAAGGAGTTATGGCCATTTTAAAATACCCTATTTTTCCTCCTGAAGAAACTGCAATTTAAAACACGCTAAAAAGCCCGAAATGTCAGTATTTAAGGAGTTATGGCCATTTTATAATACCCTATTTTTCCTCCTGAAGAAACTGCAATTTAAAACACGCTAAAAAGCCCGAAATGTCAATATTTAAGGAGTTATGGCCATTTTAAAATACCCTTTTTTTCCTCTTTAAGAAATATATAAGAAACCCGAAATGTCAATATTTAAGGAGTTATGGCCATTTTAAAATACCCTATTTTTCCTCTTTAAGAAACTGCAATTTAAAACGCGCTAAAAAGCCCGAAATGTCAATATTTAAGGAGTTATGGCCATTTAAAAAAAAAATAAAATAAAGAAATGTCAATATTTAAGGAGTTATGGCCATTTTAAAATACCCTATTTTTCCTCCTTCAGAAACTGCAATTTAAAACACGCTAAGAAACCCGAAATGTCAATATTTAAGGAGTTATGGCCATTTTAATATACCCTATTTTTCCTCCTTCAGAAACTGCAATTTAAAACACGCTAAAAAGCCCGAAATGTCAATATTTAAGGAGTTATGGCCATTTTAATATACCCTATTTTTCCTCCTTCAGAAACTGCAATTTAAAACACGCGAAAAAGCCCGAAATGTCAATATTTAAGGAGTTATGGCCATTTTAAAATACCCTATTTTTCCTCCTTCAGAAACTGCAATTTAAAACACGCTAAAAAGCCCGAAATGTCAATATTTAAGGAGTTATGGCCATTTAAAAAAAATAAAATAAAGAAATGTCAATATTTAAGGAGTTATGGCCATTTTAAAATACCCTATTTTTCCTCTTTAAGAAACTGCAATTTAAAACACGCTAAAAAGCCCGAAATGTCAATATTTAAGGAGTTATGGCCATTTTAATATACCCTATTTTTCCTCCTTCAGAAACTGCAATTTAAAACACGCTAAGAAACCCGAAATGTCAATATTTAAGGAGTTATGGCCATTTTAAAATACCATATTTTTCCTCTTTAAGAAACTGCAATTTAAAACACGCTAAAAAGCCCGAAATGTCAATATTTAAGGAGTTATGGCCATTTTAATATACCCTATTTTTCCTCTTTAAGAAACTGCAATTTAAAACACGCTAAAAAGCCCGAAATGTCAATATTTAAGGAGTTATGGCCATTTTAAAATACCCTATTTTTCCTCCTTCAGAAACTGCAATTTAAAACACGCTAAAAAGCCCGAAATGTCAATATTTAAGGAGTTATGGCCATTTTAAAATACCCTATTTTTCCTCCTTCAGAAACTGCAATTTAAAACACGCTAAGAAACCCGAAATGTCAATATTTAAGGAGTTATGGCCATTTTAAAATACCATATTTTTCCTCCTTCAGAAACTGCAATTTAAAAGACGCTAAAAAGCCCGAAATGTCAATATTTAAGGAGTTATGGCCATTTTAAAATATCCTATTTTTCCTCTTTAAGAAACTGCAATTTAAAACACGCTAAAAAGCCCGAAATGTCAATATTTAAGGATTTATGGCCATTTTAAAATACCCTATTTTTCCTCCTTCAGAAACTGCAATTTAAAATACGCTAAAAAACCCGAAATGTCAATATTTAAGGAGTTATGGCCATTTTAAAATACCCTATTTTTCCTCCTTCAGAAACTGCAATTTAAAACACGCTAAGAAACCCGAAATGTCAATATTTAAGGAGTTATGGCCATTTTAAAATACCATATTTTTCCTCCTTCAGAAACTGCAATTTAAAAGACGCTAAAAAGCCCGAAATGTCAATATTTAAGGAGTTATGGCCATTTAAAAAAAATAAAATAAAGAAATGTCAATATTTAAGGAGTTATGGCCATTTTAAAATACCCTATTTTTCCTCTTTAAGAAACTGCAATTTAAAACACGCTAAAAAGCCCGAAATGTCAATATTTAAGGAGTTATGGCCATTTTAAAATACCCCATTTTTCCTCTTTAAGAAACTGCAATTTAAAACACGCGAAAAAGCCCGAAATGTCAATATTTAAGGAGTTGTGGCCATTTTAAAATACCCTATTTTTCCTCTTTAAGAAACCGCAATTTAAAACACGCTAAAAAGCCCGAAATGTCAATATTTAAGGAGTTATTGCCATTTTAAAATACCCTATTTTTCCTCTTTAAGAAACTGCAATTTAAAACACGCTAAAAAGCCCGAAATGTCAATATTTAAGGAGTTATGGCCATTTTAAAATACCCTATTTTTCCTCCTGAAGAAACTGCAATTTAAAACACGCCAAAAAGCTCGAAATGTCAATATTTAAGGAGTTCTGGCCATTTTAAAATACCCTATTTTTCCTCCTTCAGAAACTGCAATTTAAAACACGCTAAAAAACCCGAAATGTCAATATTTAAGGAGTTATGGCCATTTTAAAATACCCTATTTTTCCTCTTTAAGAAACTGCAATTTAAAACACGCTAAAAAGCCCGAAATGTCAATATTTAAGGAGTTATGGCCATTTTAAAATACCCTATTTTTCCTCCTTCAGAAACTGCAATTTAAAAGACGCTAAAAAGCCCGAAATGTCAATATTTAAGGAGTTATGGCCATTTTAAAATACCCTGTTTTTCCTCTTTAAGAAACTGCAATTTAAAACACGCTAAAAAGCCCGAAATGTCAATATTTAAGGAGTTATGGCCATTTTAAAATACCCTATTTTTCCTCCTTCAGAAACTGCAATTTAAAACACGCTAAAAAACCCGAAATGTCAATATTTAAGGAGTTATGGCCATTTTAAAATACCCTATTTTTCCTCTTTAAGAAACTGCAATTTAAAACACGCTAAAAAGCCCGAAATGTCAATATTTAAGGAGTTATGGCCATTTTACAATACCCTATTTTTCCTCCTGAAGAAACTGCAATTTAAAACAAGCTAAAAAACCCGAAATGTCAATATTTAAGGAGTTATGGCCATTTTAAAATACCCTATTTTTCCTCTTTAAGAAACTGCAATTTAAAACACGCTAAAAAACCCGAAATGTCAATATTTAGGGAGTTATGGCCATTTTAAAATACCCTATTTTTCCTCTTTAAGAAACTGCAATTTAAAACACGCTAAAAAACCCGAAATGTCAATATTTTGGGAGTTATGGCCATTTTAAAATACCCTATTTTTCCTCTTTAAGAAACTGCAATTTAAAACACGCTAAAAAACCCGAAATGTCAATATTTAGGGAGTTATGGCCATTTTAAAATACCCTATTTTTCCTCTTTAAGAAACTGCAATTTAAAACACGCTAAAAAACCCGAAATGTCAATATTTAAGGAGTTATTGCCATTTTAAAATACCCTATTTTTCCTCTTGAAGAAACTGTAATTCAAAACACGCTAAAAAGCCCGAAATGTCGATATTTAAGGAGTTATGGCCATTTTAAAATACCCTATTTTTCCTCCTTCAGAAACTGCAATTTAAAACACGCTAAAAAGCCCGAAATGTCAATGTTTAAGGAGTTATGGCCATTTTAAAATACCCTATTTTTCCTCCCTCAGAAACTGCAATTTAAAACACGCTAAAAAGCCCGAAATGTCAATATTTAAGGAGTTATGGCCATTTTAAAATACTCTATTTTTCCTCCTGAAGAAACTGCAATTTAAAACACGCTAAAAAGCCCGAAATGTCAATATTTAAGGAGTTATGGCCATTTTAAAATACCCTATTTTTCCTCCTTAAGAAACTGCAATTTAAAACACGCTAAAAAACCCGAAATGTCAATATTTAAGGAGTTATGGCCATTTTAAAATACCCTATTTTTCCTCTTTAAGAAACTGCAATTTAAAACACGCTAAAAAACCCGAAATGTCAATATTTAGGGAGTTATGGCCATTTTAAAATACCCTATTTTTCCTCTTTAAGAAACTGCAATTTAAAACACGCTAAAAAACCCGAAATGTCAATATTTAAGGAGTTATTGCCATTTTAAAATACCCTATTTTTCCTCTTGAAGAAACTGTAATTCAAAACACGCTAAAAAGCCCGAAATGTCGATATTTAAGGAGTTATGGCCATTTTAAAATACCCTATTTTTCCTCCTTCAGAAACTGCAATTTAAAACACGCTAAAAAGCCCGAAATGTCAATGTTTAAGGAGTTATGGCCATTTTAAAATACCCTATTTTTCCTCCCTCAGAAACTGCAATTTAAAACACGCTAAAAAGCCCGAAATGTCAATATTTAAGGAGTTATGGCCATTTTAAAATACTCTATTTTTCCTCCTGAAGAAACTGCAATTTAAAACACGCTAAAAAGCCCGAAATGTCAATATTTAAGGAGTTATGGCCATTTTAAAATACCCTATTTTTCCTCCTGAGGAATCTGCAATTTAAAACACGCTAAAAAGCCCGAAATGTCAATATTTAAGGAGTTATGGCCATTTTAAAATACCCTATTTTTCCTCTTTAAGAAACTGCAATTTAAAACACGCTAAGAAACCCGAAATGTCAATATTTAAGGAGTTATGGCCATTTTAAAATACCCTATTTTTCCTCTTTAAGAAACTGCAATTTAAAACACGCTAAAAAACCCGAAATGTCGATATTTAAGGAGTTATGGCCATTTTAAAATACCCTATTTTTCCTCTTTAAGAAACTGCAATTTAAAACACGCTAAAAAGCCCGAAATGTCAATATTTAAGGAGTTATGGCCATTTTAAAATACCCTATTTTTCCTCTTTAAGAAACTGCAATTTAAAACACGCTAAAAAGCCCGAAATGTCAATATTTAAGGAGTTATGGCCATTTTAAAATACCCTATTTTTCTCCTGAAGAAACTGCAATTTAAAACACGCTAAAAAGCCCGAAATGACAATATTTAAGGAGTTATGGCCATTTTAAAATACCCTATTTTTCCTCTTTAAGAAACTGCAATTTAAAACACGCTAAAAAGCCCGAAATGTCAATATTTAAGGAGTTATGGCCATTTTAAAATACTCTATTTTTCCTCCTGAAGAAACTGCAATTTAAAAAACCCTAAAAAGCCCGAAATGTCAATATTTAAGGAGTTATGGCCATTTTAAAATACCCTATTTTTCCTCTTTAAGAAACTGCAATTTAAAACACGCTAAAAAGCCCGAAATGTCAATATTTAAGGAGTTATGACCATTTTAAAATACCCTATTTTTCCTCCTGAAGAAACTGCAATTTAAAACACGCTAAAAAGCCCGAAATGTCAATATTTAAGGAGTTATGGCCATTTTAAAATACCCTATTTTTTCTATTTAAGAAACTGCAATTTAAAACACGCTAAAAAGCCCGAAATGTCAATATTTAAGGAGTTATGGCCATTTTAAAATACCCTATTTTTCCTTTTTAAGAAACTGCAATTTAAAACACGCTAAAAAGCCCGAAATGTCAATATTTAAGGAGTTCTGGCCATTTTAAAATACTCTATTTTTCCTCCTGAAGAAACTGCAATTTAAAAAACCCTAAAAAGCCCGAAATGTCAATATTTAAGGAGTTATGGCCATTTTAAAATACCCTATTTTTCCTCCTTCAGAAACTGCAATTTTAAACAAGCTAAAAGGCCCGAAATGTCAATATTTAAGGAGTTATGGCCATTTTAAAATACCCTATTTTTCCTCCTGAAGAAACTGCAATTTAAAACACGCTAAAAAGCCCGAAATGTCAATATTTAAGGAATTATGGCCATTTTAAAATACCCTATTTTTCCTCCTGAAGAAACTGCAATTTGTGTCCTGTTAATATCCTTTTAATTTTTTTTATGGACCTTTTATGGACCTTTTAAAATTAATTTAAGAAATCCACGTCATTTAAAAAAATCACATTTATTGTCCTATGTCCACTGTGCCTATTTGAATAAAATATTGGATTTTGCGTCATTTCAAAAACAAAATCGATTTTTAATGAGATCCCATCCGATCGAAATCGAATTGGGTTCATAACAAGTTGTTCGTGACCAATAATCAATTTAAAGCAAAAATATTGAAATTATGCTTCATGTCACACTTCAATTTTGAAAATGCAGAAAATTATAATTATTGTTTGAAAGACAATTTCATACTGGCATCAACTGGAAGGAGAGCTGTACCGAAATAATAATAATATGGTTTGGAAAATGAATTTATTAACTTATCTCGCACTAATCTCCATCACATTAAAGGGGTTTGATTCTAAGGTAATATAAATTAATTTTTAAATAACATATTGTTTTAATTTTAAAATTAAAATGTTCTCCCTTAGAGGGCTGGCAAAACGTTGTATTTCTCTTCGTACACGGTGGAGTTCGACAAGACCTATATACAGGATCATCGTCTGAAATTGCAAAACACTTCGGTGGATGTTATTCTGAATATTGCCCGTGACTTTACCCAGGATCCTTGGATTGTGACGGAGATCTTTGTTAGGGAGAGAAGAAAGCCCGCGTTTCGTAAACTTATCAATTATGATGTGAATGTTTGCCACCTCCTGGGCAAGGGGGATATGAATCTGATAACGGTGTGGGTACAAAATTTCTTGAAAATGGGAAATTTACCAAGAAGTTGTCCCATTCGGAAGGTAAAAAAATTTTAATTCTTTTTTTTTTGCAATTTGTGGTTGGTGATTCATTTTTCTTTCCTTTCCTACAGGGCAACTATTCGTGGTATAAAATACGACCAGAAAAAGTGAATATACCCGATGTTTTACCTTCGGCCGAGTATAAAGTTTTAATTGGTACCTATTTTCGAAATGGCAAGCTGAGGCACTCGATAGATAATTTAACCTTTATGGGGTTACTGAAATGATATGTGCTTATACATCGAAGAATTGAAAATATTTATAGAATAAAATGGTTAAAGGATACGAACAATTTGTAAAAATAAGTGATTATTGTCCTGCTAAGATCCTCAAAAAATTTGTATAAAAGTCTACATTTATAGTCAGGATTATCAGGACCCTAATACCCCCTTTAATTATTTAAAAAGGCCACACTTACGCCCTCTAAACGTCCTTCTAAAATTACTTAAAAGTCCAGGATTATTTGGGTTTTAATATTTCTAAAGTTATTTAAAAAATCCGCATATATCCCTCTAATATCCTCTAAAAATCCACGATTATCGTCCTTCTAATTTCGTTTAAAAATTGTTTTAAAAATCCTCAAAAAATCCACGTTTAATGCCCTTCTAATATCCTTTAAAAATTATTAATAAAATCCAATTTTCCTGTCCTTTAAAAATTGTTTAAAAATCCACGTTTAATGCCCTTCTAATAACCTTCAAAAATTATTAATAAAATCCAATTTTCCTGTCCTTTAAAAATTGTTTAAAAATCCACGTTTAATGCCCTTCTAATAACCTTTAAAAATTATTAATAAAATCCAATTTTCCTGTCCTTTAAAAATTGCTTAAAAAATCCACGTTTAATGCCCTTCTAATATCCTTTAAAAATTATTAATAAAATCCAATTTTCCTGTCCTTTAAAAATTGTTTAAAAAATCCACGTTTGTCGCTTTTTTAATACCCTTTAAAAATTGTTTAAAAAATACATGTTTGTCGCTCTTTTAATACCCTTTAAAAATTGTTTAAAAAATCCACGTTTGTCGCCTTTTTAATACTCTTTAAAAATTGTTTAAAAAATACACGTTTGTCGCTCTTTTAATACCCTTTAAAAATTGTTTAAAAAATCCACGTTTGTCGCCTTTTTAATACTCTTTAAAAATTGTATAAAACATCCACGTTTATTGTCCTTCTAATATCCTTTAAAAGTTGTTTAAAAAATCCATGGTTATTGTCCTCCAAATATCCTTTAAAAATTGTTTAAAAAATCCACGTTTATTGTCTTTTTAATATCCTTTAAAAATTGTTTAAAAAATCCACGTTTATTGTCTTTTTAATATCCTTTAAAAATTGTTTAAAAAATCCACGTTTATTGCCCTCCAAATATCCTTTAAAAATTGTTTAAAAAATCCACTTTTATTCCTTTTAATATCCTTTAAAAATTGTTTAAAAAATCCAAGTTTATTGTCCTTCAAATATCTTTTAAAAATTGCTAAACTAAATTAACGCTAATTGTCCTTCTAATATCCTTTAAAATCAACGTTTTTTGTCCTCCAAATATCCTTTATAAATTGTTTAAAAAACCAATGTTTATTGCCCTCCAAATATCCTTTAAAAATTGTTTAAAAAATCCACGTTTATTGCCCTTCTAATATCCTTTGAAAATTGTTAAAAAAATCCACGTTTATTGTCCTTCTAATTTCCTTCAAAAATTGTTTAAAAATCTATGTTTATTGTCCTTCTAATTTAGTTCAAAAATTGTTTAAAAAATCCACGTTTATTGTCCTTCTAATTTCCTTCAAAAACTGTTTAAAAAATCCACGTTTATTGTCCTTCTAACATCCTTTAAAAATTGTTTAAAAAATCCAAGTTTATTGTCCTTCTAACATCCTTTAGAAATTGTTTAAAAATTCCACGTTTATTGTCCTTCTAACATCCTTTAAAAATTGTTTAAAAAATCCACGTTTATTGTCCTTCTAACATCCTTTAAAAATTGTTTAAAAAATCCACGTTTATTGTCCTTCTAACATCCTTTAAAAATTGTTTAAAAAATCCATGGTTATTGTCCTCCAAATATCCTTTAAAAATTGTTTTAAAAATCCACGTTTATTGTCTTTTTAATATCCTTTAAAAATTGTTTAAAAAATCCACGTTTATTGTCTTTTTAATATCCTTTAAAAATTGTTTAAAAAATCCACGTTTATTGTCTTTTTAATATCCTTTAAAAATTGTTTAAAAAATCCACTTTTATTCCTTTTAATATCCTTTAAAAATTGTTTAAAAAATCCAAGTTTATTGTTCTTCAAATATCTTTTAAAAATTGCTAAACTAAATTAACGCTAATTGTCCTTCTAATATCCTTTAAAATCAACGTTTTTTGTCCTCCAAATATCCTTTATAAATTGTTTAAAAAACCAATGTTTATTGCCCTCCAAATATCCTTTAAAAATTGTTTAAAAAATCCACGTTTATTGTCCTTCTAACATCCTTTAAAAATTGTTTAAAAAATCCAAGTTTATTGTCCTTCTAACATCCTTTAAAAATTGTTTAAAAAATCCACGTTTATTGTCCTTCTAACATCCTTTAAAAATTGTTTAAAAAATCCATGGTTATTGTCCTCCAAATATCCTTTAAAAATTGTTTAAAAAATCCACGTTTATTGTCTTTTTAATATCCTTTAAAAATTTTTTAAAAAATCCACGTTTATTGTCTTTTTAATATCCTTTAAAAATTGTTTAAAAAATCCACGTTTATTGCCATCCAAATATCCTTTAAAAATTGTTTAAAAAATCCACTTTTATTCCTTTTAATATCCTTTAAAAATTGTTTAAAAAATCCAAGTTTATTGTCCTTCAAATATCTTTTAAAAATTGCTAAACTAAATTAACGCTAATTGTCCTTCTAATATCCTTTAAAATCAACGTTTTTTGTCCTCCAAATATCCTTTATAAATTGTTTAAAAAACCAATGTTTATTGCCCTCCAAATATCCTTTAAAAATTGTTTAAAAAATCCACGTTTATTGCCCTTCTAATATCCTTTGAAAATTGTTAAAAAAATCCACGTTTATTGTCCTTCTAATTTCCTTCAAAAATTGTTTAAAAATCTATGTTTATTGTCCTTCTAATTTAGTTCAAAAATTGTTTAAAAAATCCACGTTTATTGTCCTTCTAATTTCCTTCAAAAACTGTTTAAAAAATCCACGTTTATTGTCCTTCTAACATCCTTTAAAAATTGTTTAAAAAATCCAAGTTTATTGTCCTTCTAACATCCTTTAAAAATTGTTTAAAAAATCCACGTTTATTGTCCTTCTAACATCCTTTAAAAATTGTTTAAAAAATCCACGTTTATTGTCCTTCTAACATCCTTTAAAAATTGTTTAAAAAATCCACGTTTATTGTCCTTCTAACATCCTTTAAAAATTGTTTAAAAAATCCACGTTTATTGTCCTTCTAACATCCTTTAAAAATTGTTTAAAAAATCCATGGTTATTGTCCTCCAAATATCCTTTAAAAATTGTTTAAAAAATCCACGTTTATTGTCTTTTTAATATCCTTTAAAAATTGTTTAAAAAATCCACGTTTATTGTCTTTTTAATATCCTTTAAAAATTGTTTAAAAAATCCATGGTTATTGTCCTCCAAATATCCTTTAAAAATTGTTTAAAAAATCCACGTTTATTGTCTTTTTAATATCCTTTAAAAATTGTTTAAAAAATCCACGTTTATTGTCTTTTTAATATCCTTTAAAAATTGTTTAAAAAATCCACGTTTATTGTCTTTTTAATATCCTTTAAAAATTGTTTAAAAAATCCACGTTTATTGCCATCCAAATATCCTTTAAAAATTGTTTAAAAAATCCACTTTTATTCCTTTTAATATCCTTTAAAAATTGTTTAAAAAATCCAAGTTTATTGTTCTTCAAATATCTTTTAAAAATTGCTAAACTAAATTAACGCTAATTGTCCTTCTAATATCCTTTAAAATCAACGTTTTTTGTCCTCCAAATATCCTTTATAAATTGTTTAAAAAACCAATGTTTATTGCCCTCCAAATATCCTTTAAAAATTGTTTAAAAAATCCACGTTTATTGTCCTTCTAACATCCTTTAAAATTTGTTTAAAAAATCCAAGTTTATTGTCCTTCTAACATCCTTTAAAAATTGTTTAAAAAATCCACGTTTATTGTCCTTCTAACATCTTTTAAAAATTGTTTAAAAAATCCACGTTTATTGTCCTTCTAACATCCTTTAAAAATTGTTTCAAAAATTCGCGGTCATTGTCCTTCTAATATCCTTTAGAAATTGTTTAAAAAATCTACATTTATTGTCCTTCTAACATCCTTTAAAAATTGTTTAAGAAATCCACGTTTATTGTCCTTCTAACATCCTTTAAAAATTGTTTAAAAAATCCACGTTTATTGTCCTTCTAGCATCCTTTAAAAATTGTTTAAAAATCCACGTTTATTGTCCTTCTAACATCCTTTAAAAACTGTTTAAAAAAAACCATGTTTATTGTCCTTCTAACATCCTTTAAAAATTGTTTAAAAAATCCACGTTTATTGTCCTTCTAACATCCATTAAAAATTGTTTAAAAAATTCTCGTTTATTGTCCTTCTAATATCATTTAAAAAATCCACGTTTATTGTCCTTCCACTATCCCTTAAAAATTGTTTAAAAATTCCACGTTTATTGTCTTTCGAATATCCTTTAAACATTGTTTAAAAAATGCACGTTTATTGTCCTCCAAATATCCTTTAAAAATTGTTTAATTAAACCACGTTTATTGTCCTCCAAAAATATGCTTTAAAAATTGCTTAAAAAATCCACGTTTATTGTCCTTCTAATATCCTTTAAAAATTGTTTAAAAAATCCACGTTTATTGTCCATCAAATATCCTTTAACATTTTTTAAAAAATCCACGTTTATTGTCCTCCAAATATATTTTAAATTTTTTTTAAAAAATCCACGCTTATTGTCATTTTAATATCCTCTAAAATTGTTTAAAATTCCACGCTTATTGTCCTTCTAATATCCTTTAAAAATTGTTTAAAAAACCCATGTTTATTGTCCTTTAAAAATTGCTTAAACAATCCACGTTTATTGTCCTCCTAATATCCTTAAAAAAATTTTTTTAAAAAATCCACGTTTATTGTCCTTCTAATATCCTCCTTGGCTTTCTTAAACAGGTCCTTTAAAATTGTTAAAATTGTTTTTAAATTCTCATATTTTATTTTACAAAACCTCTCAATTATTTCCCACTTAAAATCGTTCTCATTTTACGCTCAGTGCAAATGTCCTTGCTCCTCTTTTACTCTGTTTATTTCATTGAGAAAATTGAATAATTTCCAAAACAAATGTCACGTTATTTTAGCTCACAAATAATGGTTAAATTATCTATAGATTGTCGCCGCTTGCCATTTCGAAAATATGTATCAACCTGAATTTTATACTCGGCTGAGGGGAAAACATCGGGTATGTTAACTTTTTCCGGTCGTAATTTATACCATGAATAATTGCCCTGTAATCATGAGAGGGAAAATATTATTAAAAAATAATAAAAAATTTTAAAAATTCAATCATCAACCTTTCTAATGGGACAACTTTTGGGTAAGCTGCCAAATTTCAAGAAATTCTGGACCCACACAGTTATTAAATTTGCATCCTCCTTGCCCAAAATATTGCAAACATTCACATCATAATTGATGAGTTTACGAAAATTGGCGCTTTTACGCTCCTTGACAAAGAGTGCTGTCACAATCCATGGATCAAATGGATAATCTTGGGCAACATTCAAAATAACATCCACAGAGGTGTTGCGCAGATTGAGGCGATGCTCCTCGATATAGGTGCTATCGAATTCCACTTTGTACGAGTAAAAATACAAGGTTTTTCTCTGGAAGAAAAGATAAATTAGGAGATTACAGAATATTCGAAAAACAAAAATTATTTACCTTAGCCGCAAGACCCTCAAAAACCATTGAGGTCACCATTACATAAAATAATAAATTTATTTTCCAAATCATTTTTCCCAGTTTTTAGTTTTTCGTCCTAAAGTTCGTACTGATAGTAATTTTGAAAAAAAATATTTTATTATTTCAAATCCAAATCAGTCAGACAATGAGCTAGGGGCTTGTCCAATTTCAATAATTTGGAATTTTTAATTTGTTTATTCGCTACGAACTATTAAATATGAAGCTATTTATAACTCACTTAGATGGCACCAGATATGGATTTTATAGTTGAGTGAATTCAAATTAAAAAACATTTAATTACATCACGACCAGTGATGTCAATCTGCCAAAAAAAATAGAAGGAATAATATTTACAATTTTTTAAATAAATTTTTGGGCGGCAAATTATCCCACAAGATCTAGATTTTTTTTACCAATTATAGGAGAATACAAGAAGGACGATAAACATAGAGTTATTTAGAAAATGTTTGGAGGATATTAGAAGAACAAGAAATGTGGATTTTTTTAAACAATTTTGAGGGCATTATAAGGACATTAAACGTGGATTTTTTAAACAATTTGTAAAGGATATTAGAAGGACAATAAACGTGGATTTTTTAAACAATTTTTCAAGGATATTCGGAGGATTATGAGCGTGGATTTTTAAACAATTTTTCAAGGATATTCGGAGGATTATAAGCGTGGATTTTTTAAACAATTTTTCAAGGATATTCGGAGGATTATAAGCGTGGATTTTTTAAACAATTTTTCAAGGATATTCGGAGGATTATAAGCGTGGATTTTTTAAACAATTTTTCAAGGATATTCGGAGGATTATAAGCGTGGATTTTTTAAACAATTTTTCAAGGATATTCGGAGGACAATAATTTTTTTTAAACAATCTTTCAAGGATATTCGGAGGACAAAAATTTTTTTTAAACAATCTTTCAAGGATATTCGGAGGAAAATAATTTGTTTAAACAATTTTTCAAGGATATTCGAAGGACAATAAGCGTGGATTTTTTAAACAATTTTAAGGACATTAAACGTGGGTTTTTTAAACAATTTTTAAAAAATTTTTTTAAACAATTTTTCAAGGATATTCGGAGGACAATAAGCGTGGATTTTTTAAACAATTTTTCAAGGATATTCGGAGAACAATAGGCGTGGATTTTTTAAACAATTTTTCAAGGATATTCGGAGGACAATAGGCGTGGATTTTTTAAACAATTTTTCAAGGATGTTAGAAGGACAATAAACGTGGATTTTTAAATATTTTTTTAAGGATGTTAGAAGGACAATAAGCATAGATTTTTTAAATATTTTTTAAAGGATGTTAGAAGGACAATAAACGTGGATTTTTTAAACAATTTTTCAAGGATATTCGGAGGATTATGAGTGTGGATTTTTTAAACAATTTTTAAAAGATATTCGGAGGATAATAAGCGTGGAATTTTTAAACAATTTTTAAAGGATGTTAGAAAGACAGTAAGCGTGGATTTTTTAAACAATTTTTAAAGGATATTCGGAGGATAATAAGCGTGGATTTTTTAAACAATTTTTAAAGGATATTCGGAGGATAATAAGCGTGGATTTTTTAAAAAAATTTTAAAGAATATTCGGCGAATAATAAGCGTGGATTTTTTTTAACAATTTTTAAAGGATATTCGGAGAATAATAAGCGTGGATTTTTTAAACAATTTTTAAAGGATATTCGGAGGATAATAAGCGTGGATTTTTTAAACAATTTTTAAAGGATATTCGGAGGATAATAAGCGTGAGTTTTTTAAACAATTTTTAAAGGATATTCGGAGGACAATAATTTTTTTAAACAATTTTTCAAGGATATTCGGAGGGCAATAAGCGTGGATTTTTTAAACAATTTTTCAAGGATATTCGGAGGGCAATAAGCGTGGATTTTTTAAACAATTTTTAAAGACTATTCAAAGGACAATAAACGTGGAAGGACGGACAATAAACATGGATTTTTTAAACAATTTTTAAAGGATATTCGAAGGACTATAAACGTGGATATTTTTTAACAATTTTTAAAGGATATTCGAAGAACAATTTAACAATGGACCCACATCCAATTTTTCTTTCCGAAAACTATTTCAACGACTCCATATGTAAACCCTAGAAACAAACAATGACTTCAACATCAAATTTCAAGTTTTCAACTCTATCCCATCACCCAATAAGAAATTTGGTAACATTTAACCCATATAGCCAAACCAATCTCTCCATTATAGACACCTAAAATGATCCAAAAATAGTATGATTTAGCAATTTTTGGACAATTATAGAACTTATTTGAAAAACCAACACCAGATCGAAACAGCAGATACCAGCAGAGGCATCCATATCAAATTTGAGAATTCCAGCTCTATCCCTTCACTCAAGAACATATTTAGTACTTTTCGTACAATTATGGTACATATTTTCAAAACCATCTGAATATCTTAACACCATATAAAAATAGAGACCTCAATATCAAATATGAGGATTCCAGATCTATCCCTTCATCGCAATGTCCAATTTAGTACCACTTAGTACTTTTCGTAAAATTATAGTACAATTCCAAGACCACCTCTATATCTTAATCCCAGATACCAACAAAGACCTCAATATCAAATTTCGAGATTCTAGCTGTATCTCTTCACTTAATACCCAATTTAGTACTTTCGTAATAATAGAAAATTTTCTAGACCATTTCCACATCTTTCGAACAATTAGATAACAAATTTTCAAAACCTCCTCCTTCTCAACACCTGATACCAATAGAGACCTCAATATAAAATTGCACGGTTTCAGCTCCATTCCTTAACCCAATAACAAATTTGGTACTATTTACCAAACCACCTTCATATTTCAATCCTCGATACCAACAGGGACCTCAATATGAAATCGCACGGTTTCATCTCAATCCCTTCTCCCAATATCCAATTTAGTACCACTTGTCGAACAAGTAAGTACATATTTCCTAGATGGTCTAGGATTTTAATCCCAGAGACCTCAATATCAAATTTGCAGTACACATTTCCGAAACCACCTTCATATGTCCAGGTACCAAATTTTGATTTCAAGTACTACTTTTCACCCAATACCAAATTGTACCAAATATAGTACTATTTAGAACATTTGGTGCACTTATAGTGCACATTTCCAAAACCACCCTCTGATTACAAAACCAACACCAAAACGGACCCCAATGCAAAATTCCAGCATTCTCGTTCACCCTAAACCAAACTGTACTACATTTAGTACCATTTAGTAGAGTTCGCATACTTAGGACTAATTTTCAAAAGCCAACTTCATATATCAAACTTTCTTTCCAACCTTGATTCTCATACCCAATTTCAAGTTTTTAGCTTTATCCGATCACATAATACCAAATTTAGTACCATTTTACAATTTTTCATAACTTTAAAGTTCAAATTTCCAAAAAAAAACTTTGTTACATATATTCTACACTCCCTCGGTGACATTCCTACTAAATTTCAGATTTGAACCTCGTTCCGTTTGTCCCATACAAAGTATTTAATTTTTAGTACATTTGAATACCTATCGTACTTTTTAGTACGAATTTTTAATTGGTTTTTTAGAATGCAATCGTTGCAATTAGCAATTTTTTTAATGAACTTTTTCCATTAACCAAAAATTTTTTTTCGATCACTGAACTGTTTATACGATTAAATATAGATTCTAATATTTAATTTTTTAAATCACTGGCAAAATGTCGTCGGTCAACACAGGAACATGGTTTCGAAATTTTGTGCTTATATTTTTAATTCCATTGCATTTTGTATTAGCCTCTGAAAAACTGTATAGCTATGTCTCAGCTACAGCCGAATATAAAAGTGAGTTCTTTTCCGATTTAGATATGTCTATAAAGAATGGTTCCATGGATGTAATTGTGAATACAATCAAGGACTTTACTACTGATCCTTGGGTAAGATTACTGGTACTCATGAGACGTTCACAGTCGGCCAAGAATCGAACGCTACTCCACTACGACATCAATGTTTGTAAAATTTTGGGTAGACAGCAGACCAATTTCCTGTCCACATGGCTGCAGAATTATTTTCGTTTGGGCAATATGCCTTCGGAATGTCCTATTAGGAAGGTAAAGAGGGGAGTAATAAAAGTTGGAATTTTTTTGATAAACGTTATTCTTTTCCTTTTTTGTAGGGCAACTACTCCTGGTGCAATCTCAGGCCGGAGATGTTAAGCATGCCAATGTTCTTTTCCAAGGGACAATATATAGGTGGAGCCAATATTTATTTTCGCAAGAGAGGGATAAAGAATTCCATAGCTAATCTTACGACAATAATGGAAATAAAGTGAATATATATGGATATGGACAAAAAAACGGAAATTTTTAAAACAATTTTAGAAGGATATTATAAAGGAACATAAGAGTGGACTTTTTTAAAAAAATTTAGGAGGATATTAAAAGGACTTTAAACGTGGATTTTTTAAGCAACTTTCAAAGGATATTAGAAGGACAATAAACGTGGATTTTTTAAACAATTTTTTAAGGATATTAGAAGGACAATAAAGAGGGATTTTTTAAATAATTTTTTAAGGATATTAGAAGGACAATGAACTTGATTTTTTTAACACAATTTTAGGAGGATCCATAAAGGACAGCAAATGTGGATTTTTTAAACAATTTTTAAAGGATATTAGAAGGACAATAAACGTGGATTTTTTAAACCATTTTTTAAGGATATTGTAAGGATAAATAAAGTGGATTTTTAGACATTTTTTTTGGATATTGGAAGGACAATAAATGTGGATTTTTTTAAATAATTTTTAAAGGTTATTAGAAGGACAATAAACGTGGATTTTTTAAACCAATTTTTAAAGGACAATAAACGTGGATTTTTTAAACAATTTTTAAAGGTTACTAGAAGGACAATAAATGGGATTTTTTAAAATAATTTTTAAAGGTTACTAGAAGGACAATAAATGTGGATTTTTTAAACCAATTTTTAAAGGACAATAAACGTGAATTTTTTACACAATTTTAGGAGGATCCATGAAGGACAGCAAACGTGGATTTTTTAAACAATTTTTAAAGGATATTAGAAGGACAATAAACGTGGATTTTTTAAAATAATTTTTAAAGGTTATTAGAAGGACAATAAACGTAAGTTTTTTAAACAATTTTAAAGGATATTAGAAGGACAATAAACGTGGATTTTTTAAATAATTTTTGAAGGTCACTAGAAGGACAATAAATGTGGATTGTTTAAACCAATTTTTAAAGGACAATAAACGTTAATTTTTAAACAATTTTTAAAGGTTACTAGAAGGACAATAAATGTGTATTTTTTTTAAATAATTTTTAAAGGACAATAAACGTTAATTTTTAAACAATTTTTAAAGGTTACTAGAAGGACAATAAATGTGGATTTTTTTTAAATAATTTTTAAAGGTTACTAGAAGGACAATAAATGTGGATTTTTTAAACCAATTTTTAAAGGACAATAATCGTGGATTTTTTAAACAATTTTTAAAGGTTACTAGAAGGACAATAAATGTGGATTTTTTTTAAATAATTTTTAAAGGTTACTAGAAGGACAATAAATGTGGATTTTTTAAACCAATTTTTAAGGGACAATAAACGTGGATTTTTTAAACAATTTTTAAAGGATATTAGAAGGACAATAAACGTGGATTTTTTATATAATTTTTGAAGGTTACTAGAAGGACAATAAATGTGGATTTTTTAAACCAATTTTTAAAGGACAATAAACGTGGATTTTTAAACAATTTTTAAAGGTTACTAGAAGGACAATAAATGTGGATTTTTTTAAAATAATTTTTAAAGGTTACTAGAAGGACAATAAATGTGGATTTTTTAAACCAATTTTTAAAGGACAATAAACGTGGATTTTTAAACAATTTTTAAAGGTTACTAGAAGGACACTAAATGTGGATTTTTTTTAAATAATTTTTAAAGGTTACTAGAAGGACAATAAATGTGGATTTTTTAAACCAATTTTTAAAGGACAATAAACGTGGATTTTTTAAACAATTTTTGAAGGAAATTAGAAGGACAATAAACAGGTATTTTTTAAATAATTTTTTAAGGATATTAGAAGGACAATGAACTTGATTTTTTTAAAACAATTTTAGGAGGATCCACAAAGGACAGCAAACGTGGATTTTTTAAACAATATTTAAAGGATATTAGAAGGACAATAAACATGGGCTTTTTAAACAATTTTTAAGGATATTAGAAGGACAATGAACTTGATTTTTTTAAACAATTTTAGGAGGATCCATGAAGGACAGCAAACGTGGGTTTTTTAAACAATTTTTAAAGGATATTAGAAGGACAATAAACGTGGGTTTTTTAAACCATTTTTTAAGGATATTGTAAGGATAATTAAAGTGGATTTTTAGACATTTTTTTTGGATATTGGAAGGACAATAAATGTGGATTTTTTTAAATAATTTTTAAAGGTTATTAGAAGGACAATAAACGTGGATTTTTTAAACCAATTTTTAAAGGACAATAAACGTGGATTTTTTAAACCAATTTTTAAAGGACAATAAACGTGGATTTTTTAAACAATTTTTAAAGGTTACTAGAAGGACAATAAATGGGATTTTTTTAAATAATTTTTAAAGGTTACTAGAAGGACAATAAATGTGGATTTTTTAAACCAATTTTTAAAGGACAATAAACGTGAATTTTTTACACAATTTTAGGAGGATCCATGAAGGACAGCAAACGTGGATTTTTTAAACAAATTTTAAAGGATATTAGAAGGACAATAAACGTGAATTTTTTACACAATTTTAGGAGGATCCATGAAGGACAGCAAACGTGGATTTTTTAAACAATTTTTAAAGGATATTAGAAGGACAATAAACGTGGATTTTTTAAAATATTTTTTAAAGGTTATTGGAAGGACAATAAACGTAAGTTTTTTAAACAATTTTAAAGGATATTAGAAGGACAATAAACGTGGATTTTTTAAATAATTTTTGAAGGTCACTAGAAGGACAATAAATGTGGATTGTTTAAACCAATTTTTAAAGGACAATAAACGTTAATTTTTAAACAATTTTTAAAGGTTACTAGAAGGACAATAAATGTGGATTTTTTTAAAATAATTTTTAAAGGTTACTAGAAGGTTGGTTTTTTAAACCAATTTTTAAAGGACAATAAACGTGGATTTTTTAAACAATTGTTGAAGGAAATTAGAAGGACAATAAACGTGGATTTTTTAAACAATTTTTGAAGGAAATTAGAAGGACAATAAACGTGGATTTTTTAAACAATTTTTAAAGGATATTAAAAGGACGATCAACGTTGATTTTTTAAACAATTTTTAAAGGATATTAAAAGGACGATAAACGTGGATTTTTTAAACATTTTTTAAAGGATATTAAAAGGAATCCAAACGTGGATTTTTTAAACATTTTTTAAAGGATATTAAAAGGAATCCAAACGTGGATTTTTTAAACATTTTTTAAAGGATATTAAAAGGACGATAAACGTGGATTTTTAAACATTTTTTAAAGGATATTAAAAGGAATCCAAACGTAGATTTTTTAAACATTTTTAAAGGATATTAAAAGGAATCCAAACGTAGATTTTTTAAACATTTTTAAAGGATATTAAAAGGAATCCAAACGTAGATTTTTTAAACATTTTTAAAGGATATTAAAAGGAATCCAAATGTGGATTTTTTAAACAATTTTTAAAGGATAATAAAAAAAATTTGGAAGATCAATGAAGGACACTCTTTTTTAACAGTTTTAAGAGATTAATAGACTCGGCTTTTTTAAACAGTTTTGGGAAAATCCATAAAGGACACTAAGCGGGAACTTTCTAGGTTATTCTGGAGGATGCATATAGAGAATAACCGTGGATTTTATAAAACATTTTAGGACGATCGACGAGGACACCGAACTTGGATTTTTAAACAATTTAGAAAGTTTATACAACTTTAGGATGATTTATGAATGATAATAAGGTTGAATATTTATACAGTCTTAAGAGGATCTTAAAGGGCACTAATCTTGGATTTTTTAACAATTTTAGGAGGATCTGTAAAGAATACTAAGCGTTGATTTTTGTACAATTTTAGGATAATTTATAAAGGTCACTTGTCGTAGATTTTATACAATTTTAGGAGGATTTAGGGAGGACTCAGAAAAGACGATGATAGTGAATTTTTCAAACAATTTTAAAAGGGATCCCCCCTCGGACTTAAAGCATGGATGTTTATTCAATATTTGGAGGCTCCAGAAATAAAACAAAGAGTGAATATTCTAAACGATTTTGCAACGGTCTCCAAAGGACTCTAGAAGTGAATTTTTAAAATAATTTTAAAACATCCATAAAGGACTATAATCGTAAATTTTCCAAGCAACTGTAAGAGGATTCATAAATAACTACAAACTTGTACTACTTTCCTGGCTTTTAGAAAATAAAACCAAAAACTTAAGCCACCCTGTGTCCTTTTCATAATTCAACTGTGAAAGGATACGAAATTTGTGTCTGATTGGCTCTCTCTCTCTCTTTCTCTTCATTTCAGGTAGAAGGATTATTGAATATTTTGAGAGATCATCCCTTATAGAACTGTAAAACCATTTGATGACATTTCTGTTTTAATCATGTGCTGCTTCATTTCACCGCAAATAATTCTCATTCACTTAGGAAAATTGTTCACTTAAAGTGTTATCCTTGTTCAGTGTTTGGTTATCGCTTCTCGGCCTTATGGCTAAGATCAAAGTGTAGTATCTGTTCTTATCAGCTTAACATCTGATAGATCCTCCATCGGAGGACAACAAATGTTAAACTGATTTTTGGAAATTGACGGAAGTTTTCAAGGGGCTTGCTCCACTTCTGTCACGGGTTGGCCCGGTATTGCAGTACCGCCGGGATTTCGACCCACTTTACTTAAATACATTGAAGTGGTTATTTAATTAATTTCTTCGTGGATTTTAATAACATAATTCGAAAGATAATAAGAATCTATCTTAAGAGAGCATTTCTTAAGGATTTTCTTCGAAGATTATTTTAGAATATTTTCGAAAAAATTCTGATTCAATAGTTGTATTTTTAAATAGTATTTTTTGGTAGACTATCTGATACACATTTGCGGGCTTTTAAATAAAATTTTTTAAGCGCTTCAGGGTACCAACTGTGGACTTCTGAAGAATAATTTTTGAAGGACGGACAACTCGTGGATTTTTAAAGAATTATTTTGAAGGACAATACGTGGATTTCTAAAGAATAGTTTTTGAGGGATCATTCGTGGATTTCTAAAGAATAGTTTTTGAAGGATCATTCGTGGATTTCTAAAGAATAGTTTTTGAAGGTTCATTCGTGGATTTTCAATTTCTTGAAGAAATAACAGAGCTGTGTTTAATGGGGGATTAGATCTCCATTAGTGGATTTTTGAAAGATATTTTTGGAGGGCTCTCTTATCATTATTCGTAGAATTTTAAGTAATATTTTTTGAAGCATTAATCCCGGGCTAGGCAAAAAGTATCCCATGGGATGTCTGTGTGTTTACCAACACAATTTTAAAAAATAAATTGTTTTGCATTTTCTGCAAATTGGTTTTGGGGGAATATTTAGTCTTGTTCGAGCAGTCGTTGTCAACGTCTCAAAAGCTCTTCAAAAATATTATTTAAAAAGTCCATGTCTCGAAGGCTCTTCAAAAATATTCTTTAAAAGTCTTCATCAAAAATATTCTTTAAAAAGTCCATGTCTCGAAGGTTCTTCAAAAAATATCCTTCAAAACTCCATGCTCTTAAAAAAATCAACGTCCCGAAACCTCTTCAAAGATATCCTTTAAAAAAGTATCCAAAAAATATTCTTTAAAAAGTCCACGTCTCGAAGGCTCTTCAAAAAATATTCTATAAAAAGTCCACGTCTCGAAGGCTCTTCAAAAAATATTATTTAAAAAGTTCACGTCTCGAAGGCTCTTAAAAAAAAAATTCTTTAAAAATTCCACGTCTCAAAGGCTCTTCAAAAAATATTCTTTAAAAAGTCCACGTCTCGAAGGCTCTTCAAAAATTATTCTTTAAAAAGTCCACGTCTCGAAGGTTCTTCAAAAAAAAAAATTCTTTAAAAAGTCCACGTCTCGAAGGCTTTTCAAAAAAAATTCTTTAAAAAGTCCACGTCTCGAAGGCTCTTCAAAAAAAAGTTATTTAAAAAGTCCACGTCCCAAAGGCTCTTCAAAAAATATTCTTTAAAAAGTTCGCGTCTCGAAGGCTCTTAAAAAAATATTCTTTAAAAAGTCCACGTCTCGAAGGCTCTTCAAAAAAAATTCTTTAAAAAGTCCACGTCTCGAAGGCTCTTCAAAAAAAATATTTTTTAAAAAGTCCGCGTCTCGAAGGCTCTTTAAAAAATATTCTTTAAAAAGTCCACGTCCCAAAGGCTCTTCAAAAAATATTCTTTAAAAAGTTCACGTCTCGAAGGCTCTTCAAAAAATATTCTTTAAAAAGTCCACGTCTAGAAGGCTCTTCAAAAATTATTCTTTAAAAAGTCCACGTCTCGAAGACTCTTAAAAAAATATTCTTTAAAAAGTTCACGTCTCGAAGGCTCTTAAAAAAATATTATTTAAAAAGTCCACGTCTCGAAGACTCTTCAAAAAATATTCTTTAAAAAGTCCATATCTCGAAGGCTCTTCAAAAAAAATTCTTTAAAAAGTCCACGTCTCGTAGGCTCTTCAAAAAAAATTCTTTAAAAGGTCCACGTCTCGAAGGCTCTTCAAAAAATATTTTTTAAAAAGTCCACATCTCGAAGGCTCTTCAAAAAATATTCTTTAAAAAGTCCACGTTTCGAAGGTCCTTCAAAAAATATTCTTTAAAAAGCCCACGTCTCGAAGGCTCTTCAAAAAAAATTCTTTAAAAAGTCCCCGTCTCGAAGGCTTTTCAAAAAAAAATTCTTTAAAAAGTCCCCGTCTCGAAGGCTTTTCAAAAAATATTCTTTAAAAAGTCCACATCTCTAAGGCTCTTCAAAAAATATTCCTTAAAAAGTCCACGTCTCGAAGGCTCTTCAAAAAATATTCTTTAAAAAGTCCACGTCTCGAAGTCTCTTCAAAAAATATTCTTTAAAAAGTCCACGTCTCGAACGCTCTTCAACGAATTTGAAAACAAATATAAAAAAAAATTAAAAAAAAATTTATTATTAAAAAAGTCCTAATTATTCATGGATTTTTTTGAAAAATTATGAGAGCTTAATTCACAGATTTTTGAATAATATTTTTTTCAAAGAACTCTTAATTTTTAAAATCTAACCTTCATTCCTTGAAATCTGTATTTATGTTTTCAAATCAAGTTTTTTAATAGTTCCTCGTGCCGAAAACATAACAAGCTCATTATGTTATATCATATCTTGAATAATTACAACATTTAATAACCGCAAATTAAAATTGAAACTACTTCCTCTTTTCCACGCGCATTTCCGATCATTTCAATCAACCATACCCAAGCAACTACAACCCAATGCGGAGTGAATCCACAATTTTCTCTCTCCCAATATTTATTACATTGGCCTTGATTCTTGGCCATCTGACGATGACAATCCTTGGCCAACAAATCCTATTCACCTCTGCCGATGTGAAATCCAATTCAACCTTTTTCCAAGAATTTGCAATGGTGGCCCAAAACGGTTCATTGGATATTTTCATGAATATTACACAAGACTTTCCACAGGATCCGTGGATTAGCATGGCGATATTAATGAAGATCCCTAATAAGACCGAGCATCGTAAATTGCTGCAATACAATGTGAATATGTGTAAAATACTGAGTAAAAATGAACGCAGCTTGATCTCGATATGGCTGCAGAATATCTTCAAACTGGGTGATATACCGAAAAAATGTCCCATCATAGAGGTAATGTGGAAGTATCAGATATTAAAATATATTTTATATCATAAATTTCCCCCCTTTTTTAGGGTTACTACACTTGGTGTGGCTTGCGACCGGAGATGTTAAACATACCGCCATTCTTTGCTCGCGGTGAATATTGTGTCAAAATGGAATTATATTTTCGCCAAAGGAAACCAAAACTATCTCTAGCCAATATGACAATTATTGTTGAGAAAAAATGATGCGGCAATAAAATAAATTATTATTTGTTCAACAAATAAGTTTTATAATTTATTTACAAAATTATGTCGAGATCCCTATTATCCTTCCATCTGTACCACTTGCCATCCTTAAAACTAAAAGTGACATTTATTATTGTAAAGGTGGGCCGAAATCCCGGCGGTACTGCAATACCGGGCCAACCCGCGACAGAAGTGGAGCAAGCCCTTTGAAAACTTCCGTCAATTTTCAAAAATCAGTTTAACATTTGTTGTCCTCCGATGGAGGATCTATCAGATGTTAAGCTGATAAGAACAGATACTACACTTTGATCTTAGCCATAAGGCCGAGAAGCGATAACCAAACACCGAACAAGGATAACACTATGAGTGAAAAAATTTCCCAAGTGAATGAGAATTATTTGCGGGCGAAATGAAACAGCATATGATATTAAGATCACTTTTATGAGGGAGAATCTTTCAAAGGATTAGTCCCTTTACCTGAAATAAAATGAGTGTGCGAGAGAGAGCCAAGCAGCAATAAATGTGCATAATTAAATTGTGAGAGAGTGTATGAGCGTGGTCGAGCATTCACCCTCAAAAATAGCTGACGTAGAGAGAAAAAAATAATACGCGAATACGCATATAACCAGTGCCGCTAAAGTACGTTTTTTTTGGCAGTTTTGTACATCTGTTTTATTTTCAGATCTCTTAAAAGACTACATGAGAGAGAGTGAGAGGGAGAAAGAGCAACAAATGTCTCTTTCCTTAACAACGTTGAGTAAAGAAGGATATAGTGGCAAATATTTTTGGATTTTTTTTTCTAAACCCAAGGAAGTTATTTGGCTATTTGAAAATTCGCGATTATGGTCTATAAAGGATCCTCTGAAATTGTTTGAATATTCACATATATTGTCCTTAATAAAACTTACTAATGGATATTTTTTAAAATTTCCAAAAAAAAACACCTTCATGGATCCTACTAAAATTGTTTACCAATCATCGTTACTCGACCATTATGGAACACACTTAAATAGTTTAAAAAATCCACTTTCGGTTTAATTAAAAATCCTTTAAAAATAAAAAACACGATTGGTAAATTTCATGAATTCACAGAAAATTGATCAAAAAATCCACATTTGACATTCATTTTAAATTCGCCCAATTTTTTTTAAAAAATTCCGAATTTATGACGTTTTTTTAAAATTATTCGAAAATCACTATTTATCGTCCTTTATGGATCTTATGGATAAAAAGTCTTTAAATATTCAAGTTGAGTGACCTTTTGGATCCTTCCGAAAAAATTCCCCCATTTATGGTCCTGAAATGGTTTGGAAAATTATCTTTTAATATCCTTTATGGATCTTCATAAAATTGTTAGATAAAATCCAATTCTGTTGTAGATTTTTGGATGCTCTTAAAATAGTTTATGTTTATTGTCCTTCGTGGATCCTCTTATAATTGTTTAAAATAATCCACATTTGAATCTTCAACATTTTGTTTAAAAAATCTACGCTTATTATCGTTTACGGATGCTCCTTCGTGGATCCTACAATAATTATTTCGAAAATCGCAGTTTTTTGCCCTTATGTATCCTTCTGAAATCATTTGAAAATATCCACATATGGTGTCCTTTATCCATGCTTCTCAAATCACTTATAGAGTCCTTGCTCAGTGTCCTTTCCGGAGGCTGTTAAAATTGTTTAGAATTCTTTGTTTAGTACAATTTATAGATCTTTCTAAAATTGTTAAAAAAATGTTCTTTTAATGTGATTCATGGAGCACATAAAATTTTTCAAAAATCAAATTTCACTGTCCTGGGGAACCAAAACCCATATAGGTTTAAAATGAGATAATCTTTATTTATAAAAGAAAAGTTAAATAACTTACTGGATGACTATATGACAATAAATAAATAAATAAAAAAAACAAATAAAAAACAGTATTTTCAGCTGGACCGTACTTTGAATACCCTCCACCATTTGAAATGAATTTGGAAATTAAAAAAAAATTCATTCCGTTAATTTTTTTTAATCCGAATTTAGCCCTTATTTTGGGGTCTGTAGGAAGACATGGACCTGTATAGGCAACTTTTGAAATACAAAACTTGAAATAAAAAAACGGTAAATAGTGTAGCAAATCATCAAAATACCGAATTTAGGAAGGTACTGATATATAGGGCCTATACGAAGACCTGGACCTCCATAGACCATTTTCTGTCACAGACTTTAGTTCCCATTACGAACTCTAAACACGTAATTTTAAACTACTCCGGTCAGTAATGTAGCTAAAATCATCAAAATGCCAAATATAGGAGGTATTGTTATATGGGGCCTATACGAAAACCTGGATCTGCATAGACAATTTTCTGTCACAGGCTGGGGTATCCAATACGAATTTCATATACCAAATTTCAAACAATTCCATTGAATAATGTGGCTAAAATCATCAAAATACTCAATATAGGGAGGTACTGATATATGGTGCCTATACGAAGACCTGGATCTGGAAGATTGCTAGGCTGTAGTACCCATTACGAATTCTAAATTTGAAACAACTCCGATGAATAATGTCGCTAAAATAATCAAAATACCGAATATAAGGAGGGAGGCGCCTATACGAAGACGTGGGCTTTCGTTCGCAATTTTATGTTAAAATAAGATACCTGTAGCACCCATTAGGAATTCTAAATATGAAATTTGAAAAATCTCTGTTGAATAATCTTGCTAAAATCGTCAAAATATCGGATATTGGGGTGGGGGTTCAATTGTATGTGCGCTATACTATATCTTGGGCCCATATAGACAATTCTCTGCCAGGGAATAAAGTGCTTAGAAAGAACTTCTAGTATGGATTCTAAGACAATTCTATTCAAAAATGAAGCTAAAATCATCAAAATACCGAATATAGGGAGGTACTGCGATATTGGAGATATCAGATATCGAGGATATCTTTCCAGGGGATAAAGTACTCAGAAGGAATTATTTTTATTGTAAAATCATCAAAACACTGAAAATCGGGGGGTACCGTTATATGGGGGCTATACAATATGGTGGACCGATATAGCCCATCTTCAAACTTGACCTGCCTGTAGACAAAAGACTGATATGTGCAAGTATTTAGCTTCCTATCTTTAGTCGCTTTGACTCTAGCGTAATTACAACAGACGGACGGACGGACAGGGCTAAATCGTCTCAGAATTGTATGGTCTAAAATTATTATATTAAATTTTCAATAGAATTGTCCAAAAATCCACACAAAGAGTTCCTTTTGAGTACTTTACTCTCTGAAATTGGTACTACAGCCTATGACAAAAAATTACTTATGTAGGTCCACATCTCCGTATAAAGTTTTTCTTTAAGTGGTATTTTTTGACGCATTTTTTGAAATTTTTCAAGATCCTTAAAAATGGTTGAGGGTATTACTTGTTATGTGTAAAATTATCATTTCCATGAGTTACAAACGGAATGACGAACTTATTATACCCTCCATACTATGTATGATGGAGGGTATAAAAATTGAATACTTCGCATTGCACAAAAAGCATGAGACAGAATTCTTAAATTTCGAATAAGAGTCACTGATGGAGTGCAGGTGAAAATTTTTGTAGAAAGCATTTTTATGAACTTTCCGGCAAGAAAACATTTGAATGACTTGTTGGTCTAAAATAATGAGTCTGATTGTATTTAAAAACTTATCTGCCAAAAAAATGGCGCAAATATTTTTTTTAGGACATCCAGGCAAAATTCCTACATTTCTGCCCAGAAGTAATTAAATACTTTATAGGCATAGACTTATATATTTTTTTATTTTTAAAATCATTCACTTCAATTCATATGTTAAATACGAGGATACAACAATATCTTTAGAACCATCCATTTTCTTTCGATACCCACAAAGATGGGTTTGATATTTTCCCGCAGGTATATAAGTCGGTATGCTATCCTTGTCGAATTTGAAATTTCGAAATAAATAGACACTCTAAAGAAAACAAATCCAAATTAATCAACCAATAAATTTCTTAAAAATAAAATTACCTTACCTTGTAAAAGGGACAATCTGTGGAGAGATTGCCGTACTTAAATAAATTGCTAAGCCACACCTTTAACACTTCGATCTTGGAAGATTTTATGCGTTTTAGGGTGTCACACAAATCAATGTCATAGGAAAATATGCTGCGGAAATTTTTATTCGATCTCTGCCACAGACCCACACCCACAGTCAGCCACATATCACGGACATCCTGGCCGAATTCCACCAGGATATTCATGGAATCACGAGCCTTGCTGATGTTCACCTGAAATTGTCGCAGATATTTTGGATTTGCCTCATCCTTGGTGCCCAAGTAGTATATGTTGCGGGATTTCTGGAAATGGTGTTTGGAGGAGATATTAGTACTTGATTTATAATGACTTCCGTAGAACCAACCTTTTTGGCTGCCTGTGTTGGCAGGATTAAAAGCACCACAATGAAAAACAATTTCATGTGCATCTTTTTTTTATTCCAAAAACAAAAGGCCAAATATTTGTTTTGTTTTGATGACGAATCGGGAAACTATTTGACCCCGAAAGTAAAACGTCAATAAATATTTTTGTTGTTTTGTAAAAATAACAATATTGCTTTTTAATGATGGGGGGACAATATGAAATAATTATTTCAATTTATCGTCGATTAAAAAAACCGAAACAGATGTCTGCCTTATTGAAACACTATTGTACAGCATCAAGATTGGAAGAAATCAATGGAACTTTTTTTTTTGGGTACACAAGTACTACAGTGTTTTGCTAAAATGCAGCAGCATGTACCTCCACATAACCATCAAAATATGCTCTCAGTGGAGAGTACAGAGAGCAAAAAAAATATGACAACAAAATACAAACACACATTGAATGGGAGCATTGTGTTTGTTATGCATCACTTCAAAAAGTTTAAGAACCATGCAATGTTCATCCTACATATTTGTGCTTTCATGGATAAAATTCTCATTGACTTGGAAAAACTTCTGCCCTATAATGTAAGACTTCAAATTTGTTGAAAGTCATAATCAGGCAAAAGAAAGTTCTACGGAAAAGATTACATCGTACAGGAAACACTGAAAGGTATTCAACTCTTAAGGCAGTAATTCGCAACATCGATAAAATTGTCCAAGACGCAATTGCGGAATACGAGTCAGTTCAATGGGTACAATACCAGGTGCACGAACGTGCATATGTACAGTAGGGTTAAGACAAGACAAGAGTCCACATGACCATCAAAATATGCTCTCAGTGGAGAGTACAGAGAGTAAAAAAAAATGACAACCAAATACCAACACACATCGAATGGGAGCATTGTGTTTGTTATGTATCACATCAAACACGTTTAGAGCCATGCAATGTTTCTCCTAAACATTTGTGCTTTCATGGATAAAATTCTCATTGACTTGGAAAAACTTCTGCCTTATAATGTTTGATTTTTAATTTGTTGGCACAAGAAAGTTCTACGGAAAAGATTATATCGTACAGGAAACTCTGAAAGGTATTCAACTATCAGGGCGGAAATTCTCAACACCGATAGAATTATCCAAGGCGCAATTGCGGAATACGAGTCAGTTCAATAAGTACAAAACCAAGGGCACGAGCCTATTTGCAATTGGGTGTAAGCAGCCCTGCTCAAAACCGTGTTGTAGAACATGAGACGAAAAAAGAGATAATTTAAGAGAAAATTCAAATTCTGTTTTTCTTTATATTTTACTATTCCATTTAATTGTTTTTAAACATGAATGTTTGCCAAAAATAATCTATAAAGCAAATGGATAAAAAAATATTTGTATAAATAATGACTTAACGCCGTTTTGTTCTTGATTTAAAAAAGCAAGGAAAGATACATTTTTTTCTTGAGCATCGCTGGTTTAGGACAGCTGCTTGTATTCAATACTAGGTCAAAATCCAAGATGTCATCGGCTACGAAGTGGTCACGGCAGTCGTGTTTAGCTGAAGAGGCTGACATGTTAGCGAACGTCGTTCAAGGACACTTCAATGGTGGCGATTCTACTTTTTCGGTAATATTCTTAGAAATTATGTATAATGATACGTCTCCTTTAGTGACATTTGCAGATCGCCTAACTGCAGATGGATTCATAAAGGACAAGAGATAGCGACTTAATAAATTCCTCAAACCACCAAATATCAGGGTAAACAAGTGAAAAAGCTATAAGTTCGCTCGGGCCAAACTTTTAATACCCTCCACCATTTGGAAAGAAATTGGCACTTTTCAATAAAAAAAAATAAGAAAATAATAAAATCCGTTAGAAGAAATAAATAAAATCCGTTAAAATTCTGTAAAAATCTTAAAAATACCGAATGTAGCCTTTATATTACGGTCCATATGACAACTTTTTTCATAAGCCATTACAATATTCAAATCCGAAACTTGAAAAAAAATCGGTGAATAATGTAGCTATAATTATAAAAATATCGGATATAGGGAGATACAATTATATGTTGGCTATACCAAAACGACCTGCACAGTAATTTTCTGATATAGGTTTATTCATTACGAAATACCGAATATCGGGATGTACCGCTACATGGGGGCTACACGAAGACATGCACCGACAATTTTCTGTCATAGGCTGTCGTATCCATTACGAACTTCAAATACCAAATTTGAAATAATTCCTGTAAATAATGTCGCCAACATCATCAAAATACCGAATATCGGGAGGTACGGCTTTATGTGGGCTACACGAAGACAAGGACCTGCACTAACAATTTTCTGTCATAGGCTGTAGTATCCATTACGAACTTCAAACACCAAATTTGAAAGGATTCCGGTCACTAATATCATCAATATACCGAAAATCGGAAGGTACCGTTATGTGGGAGCTATACGAAGACGTGGACCTGTACAGACAATTTCCTGTCTCAGGTTGTAGTATTCATTACGAACTTCAAATACCAAACTTGAAACAATTCCGCTGCATAAAGTCGCTAAAATTGTCAAAATACTGAATATCGGGAGGTACCGTTATATAGGGGCTACACGAAGACGAGGACCTGCACGGACAATTTTCTGTCATAGGCTGTAAAGTCCATTACGAACTTCAAATACCAAATTTGAAACGATTCCGCTCCCTAAAATCATCAAAATACCAAATTTCGGAAGGTGCCGCTATATGGGGGCTATACGAAGACGTGGTCCTGCACAGACAATTTCCTGTCTTAGGCTGTAGTATCTATTACGAACTTCAAATACCTAACTTGAAACAATTCCAGTGCATAATGTCGCTAAAATTGTCAAAATACCGACTATCGGGAGGTACCGTTATATGGGGGCAATAGTTATCACATATCTCATCTATAGTGAGGGAAGTAACCAATGTAGTCCAAATCTGACACGTCGCAATATTTATATCATATTTATTTAGGTCCGATACGAAATGAACAATATTGGCTCATTCCTTCGGAAACAACTCCATAGAGGATCAAACATTTGAATAATCATAACAGAAGTGAATATATATTTAAATAATCGAACATTGACTGAGGGTATACATCTGTCGGCAAATCCGACTAATAGTTTTTAACTTGTTTTATCTCAATTCAATTATCATATAGGCGTCGGTGATTACATCCTTGGAACCATCCTCCTTCTTTTCGTACGGATTGAGATACACTTAAAATTTTCCATTTGGGGCAAAGCCTGGTATACTGTCCCTATCCACTTTTAGATTACTAAAATAATATGTACCCTAGAAATGAAAACCATTTTCATTAAATTTATAAAACCAACTGCTTCCTTTAGCAGTTCCATCTTACCCGATTAAAAGGACATTGCTTGCTGCCACTTATTCAGCAATTGAATTTTTGACGTCTTCAGTCGCAGCAGCATGTCACACAAATCAAGGTCATAGGTAAACATTGATTGGAATTGCTTCGTGGACTTCTGCCACAGAGCAACGCCTGCCGATGCCCAGACATTTGTTATATCATGGGCAATTTCCAACAGGACATTCATGGAATCCCGACGGCTACTAATATTGACTTGTATGGATTTAAAGTATTTGTTGCTATAATCGTTTTTGATTTCAAGAAAATGCACTGAACGGGATTTCTGGAAAAAAGGAAAACATTGGAATTTTTATTCGAAAGCTTAATATTGGATATGAAGAAGTTACCTTTTTGTTGGCCCCCTGAACTGGCAGAATCAGTAGAATTACATAGATCACAATATAATTCATTTTCATTGTTCGGTGCAATTGTTTAACATGAAAACAAATTTATGTATTTTGGAGTACTAACTCTCATGCTTGTTGTGTACCTAAATCCAATTAAAAAGTAATCAAAATTGAAATAAATGTAGAATACCATGAAAACATAACAACAATTTTTTTTTTAATATTACCCCTGGACTTTCACCCTTATAAGCAACTTAGTCTTACCTTCAAATGACTAATAGATTTTTTTTACAGTGGGCCAAAATGATGTTGGAAAAATATTTTGAATTTAATAATACAGTTTTTAGTGGGATGTTGAAAAATATTTTTTTTTTCATAAAAATTCAAGCGTATAATTTTTATTGAAAATATTTTTTTTCAATGAAAATTCAATCAGGTATCTTATAAGAAATATAAATCCAATAAATTTTTTGATAATGGAGTGGAAATCTGACGTGAAAGTTTGAAATTTGATAAAAAAAAATATTTTTTTAATAAAATTCAATAGTGCTATTTAAAAAATATCTTTGGCAAAAATTCCAATGGAATTTTTAATAAAATATGCTTACTTTAAATGAATAATAGATTTTTTCACAGTGGGCCAAAAACTGTTTATTTCATTTTTCATCCGACGTTTCGTTAGGATTTCAAAAATTTTAACGTAAAAACAATATGAAATAAATATTAAAAAAAATCTTAAAAAACTTTTTTTTTCAATAAAAATCCAAGCGTGGATTTTTTATAAAATATTTTTTTTTTAAATAAAAACTCGAATATTTTTTCAATAAAAATCCAAACGTGGACTTTTTATAAAATATTTGTTTTCAAAATAGAAACTCGAATATTTTTTTCAATAAAAATCCAAACTTGTATATTTTAAAAAATATTTATTCGATAAAAATTTAAATATTTTTTCAATAAAAATCTAAACTTGAATTTTTTAAAAAAAATATTGTATCAATGAAAATTCAATTAGTCACTAAAAATTCAATAGTGCACTTTAAAATAAAATATTTTTTGATAAAAATGTCAACGTGGATTTTTTATAAGAATATTTTTTTAATAACACTTTGAAAGTGGATAATTTTTTTTTCCAATAAAACTCCAAACATAGGTTAACAAAATATTTTTTTAATAAATACCCAAAGGTGAATTTCTTTATATTTATTTCATTTCGTTGATTTTTTTTTCAAAAATATTTATTCAATAAAAATCCAACCGTGGATTTTGCACAAAAATATTTTTACAATACAAATCCAGCAGTGGATTTTTTTATAAATATTTCTTCAATGAAAATCCAAACGTGGATTGTTTAAAAAATGTTTTTTTTTTTAAATAGAAATTTGAATGTGGATGTTTAAACAAATATTTTTTATAAATATTTTAAAGTTGGATATGTTTTAAAAAATATATTTTCATTATAAATTTAAACGTGTATTTAAAAAAAAACTAATTTCAATAAAAACTGAAAAGTGGATTTGCTAAAAAGTATTTTTTCAATAAAAATTTAATAGTGGATTTTTTAAAATATACTTTTTCAGTTATAATTCAAAAGTAGATTTTTAAAAAATATTTTTTAGTAAAAATTTAAATGTAAATTTTTAAAAAAAATATGTTTTCAATAAGAACTTAGATGTACGTTTTTAAAAAATATTTTTTCAATGAAAATCAGTGATATTTTAAAAAATATTTTTTCAGTAAAATTTTAGACGCAAATTGTTAAAAAATATTTTTTTATAAAAAATTCAAAAGTGGAAGTATTTTTTCAATAAAAAATGAACGTTGATTTTTAAACATATTTTTTCAATAGAAGTTAAAACTCAGACTTTTTAAAAAAATATTTTTTTAATACAAATTTGAACACGGATTTTTTATAAAGTATTTTTTCAATAAAATTTTAAACATGGATTTTCTTAAATAAAAATTTGAACATGGACTTTTAAAAAAAAATAATTTTTCAATAAAAATTTAAACGTGAATATTTTAAAAATATATTTTTATTATAGGTATGCAAATGTTGTTTTCTAATATTTTTTCATTAAAATTAAAACGAAAATTTAATAAAATATATATTTTTCCAATAAAAATTTAATAAAATATTTTTGTTGTTTCAAAATGGTCAGGCTTATCCCTTTTATTGTTGTTTTTATAAAAAAACAACGTTTGTTTATTAGTGGAGAACGATGGTAATGTTTACCAGGGGGTAAGGCAGGGAATACCTAGGTTTCGGAAAGAGCCACCAATCCTCATCAGTTCCCTTGTTTTTTGTCTGGGATATTCTCCCCAGAAGTTATTTTAAAAATAACTTCTATGACAAAAAACATTTTTACCCAAGTGACGAGATCGTAAGCTCAATAGAAGAGGAACCAAAGAATTAAATAAAACTAAAATTCTTTTGGAAAGTCTTCTAAATCTTACAACCGCACTTATAAACATTCACATCTTTCTCCACTTGTTATGCTTTCGTTCAACCTGAACGAAGTAGAATAACCATGTAAGTTGGTTTTGTCTGTTACAACAAAAACCCCTTCGTCGACCGTGCCTTGTCTATAAATAGAACAGTGTGGCTTGTTTGTTCGGGATACCGTAGTATTTTGTTGTTGCAAAATGGTCAGGCTTATCCCTTTTATTGTTGTTTTTATAAAATATAAATAAATAAATAAATATATTTTTATAAATATTTTTTTTCCAATAAAAATTCCATCCAACGTAGATTTTTTAAAAAAATTTATTTTCAATACAAATTAAAACGAAGATTTTTTTCAATAAATATTCTATGATCTGCTTTAAAAAAATATTTTTTGGAACAATTTTGGCTTTTTTTGTTCGGGATACCATAGTATTTTGTTGTTGCAAAATGGTCAGGCTTAATCCCATTATTGTTGTTTTTACAAAAACAACGTTTGTTTATTAGTGGAAAACGATGGTAATGTTTACTATGGGGTAAGGCAGGGAACATCTAGATTTCGGAAAGTTCCCTTGTTTTTTGTCTGGAATATTCTCTCCGGGAGAGAAGAGAAAGCAAAGAATTAAATAAATTGGTGGCTCCTTTCCAAACCTAGATATTCCATACCTTACCCCCTGGGAAACATCACCATCTTCCTCTACTAATAAATAAGCGTTGTTTTTATAAAAACAGCAATAATGGGATTAAGCCTAACTATTTTGCATCAACAAAATACTACGGTATTCCGAAGAAACATGCCAACACCGTTCCAAAACATATTATCAAAACAAATTAAAGTGACTTTTTTGAATAATATTTTTTCATTAAAAATTTGAAAAGGGATTTAAAAACAGCGATTAAAATACGATGGTGGATTTTTTAAAAAATATTTTCAATATAAAGTCAAAAACAAATAGTTTTTTTAAATATTTCAATGAATGGTCTTTTATATCCCATCTACCCCGAAAACCATGTTATATCAATTAATTTTTTTTATTTCAATTCAAAGGTTAGATAAGAGACTGTGATAAAATCCTTGGAACCATCTGGTTGCTTTACATAGGGATTGATGTACACTTGAAATTTACCATTTGGGGCGAATCCTGGAATACTCTCCTTATCCACTTTCAAATTATTAAAATAATAAACGTTCTAAAAATGAAAATAGATTATAGATTTTCAAAATTAATCGAAATAAATTTCCCCATCCTTATTTTCGTCTTACCTTGCAAAACGGACATCGCCTGGATAGATTGCCATATTTAAAGAAATTCCCCACCCATTTATTTAGCATTTGAATTTTGGAACTTCTCAGCCGTGACATCATATCACACAAATCCGCCTCATAGGTGAACATTGATTGAAATTGTTTCGAAGATTTTTGCCACAGTGAAACGCTGGCATTGGTCCAAACATTTGTCAGATCTTGGGCGATCTCGAACATGACATTCATGGTGTCACGTCTCCGACTTATGTTTACTTCTAATCTTTTAAGATAATTTTTATTATAATCGCTTTGCGGTTCAAGGAAGTACACCGAACGGAATTTCTGAAAAAAAGAAAGTTTTGGAATTTATTTTGGGGTCGGACTATTCGGTATGAAGAACTCACCTTTTTGGCCCCATGAACTGGCAGAATCAAGAGTATTATGCAAATCACAATGTACCTCATGTTTCTCTGGTGCAACTGTTCAACATGAATTCATAAGTTTGTTAGAGTACTATAACTCATGTACTTGTTGTGTACCTAAATCCAATTATAAAGAAATTATCAATTAAATATACTTATAATCCAATAAAAATATAATAAAAAAAATTATTTAAATATTAGACCCGTGCCAGCACTCATCTAATCAACTATTGCTTAAGTTCAAATGAGTAATAGATTTTTACAGTGGGCCAAAAAGAAAAAATATTGCAATAAAAAAATAAATACAAAAAAAAATAAAAAATATATAAAAACAATATAAAAAATATATAAAAAACATATAAAAATATATTAAAAAATTTAAAAAAACAAATTTTTTTTAAAATAAAAAATCGATTTGTTAAATCTTTTTCTTTTCAATTAAAAAATGTTTTTTTTTACAAAATATTTTCTTCATAAAAAGAAACATGGGAATCAAAACAAGTAAAAAAGCAGCTAAGTTCGGCCGAGCCGAACTTTTAATAACCTCCACTATTTGGAAAGAATATCAAAATTTTCAAAAACCTTCCGGAAACTACCACTTTAATGAAAACTGGTTACGAAATTTTTTGCCATGGGCTGTAGCACCCATTACGACCTTCAAATACTAAATTTGAAACAATTCCGGTAAATAATGTCGCTAAAATCATCAAAATACCGAATATCGGGAGATACCGTTATATGGGGGCTATAGGAAGACCTGGACCTGAATACCAAAATTTTGGTCATTTGGCCCCCATTACGAACTTCAAATAAGAAAATTGAAATAATTCCGGTAAATAATGTCGCTAAAATCATCAAAATACGGAATATCGGGAGATACCGTTATATGGGGACTATTCGAAGACGTGGAGCGGCACAGACAATTTTCTGTCTTAGGCTGTAGTATTCATTACGAACATCAAACACAAAATTGAAACAATTCCGGTAAATAATGTCACTGAAATCATGAAAATATCGAATATCTGGAGATACGGTTATATGGGGGTTATACGAAGAATAATGTCGGTAAAATCCTAAAAATACACAATATCGGGAGGTACCGTTATATGGGGGCTATACGAAGACGTAGATCTGCACAGACGATTTCCTCTCATAGGCTGCAGTATCCATAACAATGTGGCTAAAATCATCAAAAAACCGAACATCAGGAGGTACCGTCATATGGGGGCTATACGAAGACGTGGACCTGCACGGAGAATTTTCTGTTTTAGGCTGCAGTATTCATTACGAACTTCAAATACGAAATTTGAAACAATTTTGGTGAATAATGTCGCTAAAATCATCAAAATACCGAATATCGGGAGGTACTGCTATATGGGAGCTATACGAAGACGTGGACCTGCAGAGACAATTTTCTTGCATAGGCTGTACTGTCCATTATGAACTTCGAATACCAAAATTAAAACAATTCCGGTGAATAATGTCGGTAAAATCCTAAAAATACACAATATCGGGAGGTACCGTTATATGGGGGCTATACGAAGACGTAGATCTGCACAGACGATTTCCTCTCATAGGCTGCAGTATCCATAACAATGTGGCTAAAATCATCAAAAAAACGAACATCAGGAGGTACCGTCATATGGGGGCTATACGAAGGCGTGGACCTGCACAGGCAATTTTCTGTCATAGGCTGTAGTATCTATTACGAACTTCAAATACCAAATTTTAACCAATTCTGGTGAATAATTTCGCAAATATTATCAAGATACAAAACATCGGAAGGTACCGTTAGGGGCTACACCAAAACGTTGACCTGCACAGACAAATTTCTGTCATAGGCTGTAGTACCCATTACGAACTTCAAATACGAGATTTGAAACAATTCCAGTGAATAATGTCGCTAAAATCGTCAAAATACCGAATATGGGGAGGTACCGTCATATGGGGTACCTCACATAATAGGCATAATACACATTCGAGTAAAATTTTATCAACCAACTTCATTTTGTTCGGAAGCTAGAGTGATTTCCACAGACGGCTGGATATCGACAAAGAATTATATGCTGATCAAGAATATATGTAATTTTTGGGGTCTAAAATGTATATTTCGGGTATTACAGACGGTGGAAGGTATAAAAACAGATTTTTTTTAATAAAATTTCAAATTAAAAACCCACATTTCCCACATCTTTATTTTTTTCCCACCCCGCCTAAAATATTATCCTTCCATATGTGGCGCCTTGTCATTCTTAAAACTAAATGTGACATTTATTATTGTAAAGATGGGCCGAAATCCCGGCTGTACTGCAATACCGGGCCAACCCGCAACAGAAGTGGAGCAAGCCCCTTGAACTTCCGTCAATTTCCAAAAATCAGTTTAACATTTGTTGTCCTCCGATGGAGGATCTATCAGATGTTAAGCTGATAAGAACAGATACTACACTTTGATCTTAGCCATAAGGCCGAGAAGCGATAACCAAACAACGAACAAGGATAACTTTATATGTTAGTGTTAATATGAAGTGAATGAGAATTATTGAAGGTAAAGATGATCAAATGGAATAAAATACACACGGTATGTTGTTTAAGAGGCATTAAGGGTTGTTTAGGCGTTCAACAGTAATATCCTTCCTACCTGGCGAGGAGAGTGTGTGCGTGTGTGTGTGTTTTTATGGCATATTTTGAGGAGAATTATGCTAGCAAGGATTGCGATTCTTTAAATAAGTTCCGGTGAGAGATTCACACAATTATTTTCTCTCTGATTACATTGTTTTTAATGGCTCTGATTATGAGAGTGGAGAAAATTACGCTCAGTGAAGACCCGTGTGCCTACTCTTCTTGTTGCTTATACACTGTATATATACAGTCCTTAATCAAAAACCAGTAAAGAAAGGTCAAAAGTCGGGCAGGGCCGACTATATGATACCCTACACCACTATGCATAATTAGTAAAGCAATAGAATTTATTTGAAGAAGATCATACCAACTACCTACCTTTGGCTTTAAAACAGTTATTATTTGGGAGACATATCCAATTCGGAATCGATTTTCACTAAATTTGACATTTTTGTCTTTTATAACAAATAAATCTGCTGTAGAGTGCATAATATTACTTCAAGAAGGATTATATTAAAAAATATGTATCGGAGCCGAGTTCCACCAAATGGCCCGAAATTCATTCCATTTGGGCTGATAATAGCCATTATATGCACAATAAACCTGAAATCGGCTTAAAGATATATATGGGATCTATAGCTGTATCAGAATCGATTTTCACCAAAATTGATGTACTTGCTTCAAGACTGAATTCGGTAGGTCGTGCCAAAATTCAGGACATTTGGACTGATATTGGTCGTTTGGTGCACAATTAACCCGAAATCGATTGAAGTTATATATGTGAGCTATTGGACCAAACAAATATTATTTAAAAAATTTCAGCCGAATCGGATAATAAATTTGACCTGCATTTTGTTCACAAAAATAAATGGACAGACAGACTGACATGCATAAATCGACTCCGAATGTAATTCTATGGAGATTCTCAAAAGTAAGTATGGGTCTTTTTTAAATAAACAAATGGAGCCTTATAAAATATTTTTTTTTTTTAAATTCACGACGGAACTCGAAGAGTTTTTCAATTGTATAATTCCAAAACTGGAATTTTGTTGGCAGAAGCAATATTTTTTTGGAGATATTTTTTCCCCATAAAAGCTCCCAGAGTCCTTAAAAAATATCCTTAGAATCACAATAGTGGCTTAGATAGATCCTTAAAATTATACATATTTATTTTTTTAGATCTACGTTTGCTTGGACTTTAAAAAAAATTATATTTTTATAAATCCACGTTTTAAAGTCCGGATATGTTCGGACTTTAAAAATATTCTTTTTATTCGCTTTTATTGAGACCATTGAAAATATTAGATTTTTTTAAATGCATGTTTTTTTATTTATTTTTTTATTTTTATTATTATTAAATATCCCATCACTTTAACCATAATGTTAAATACGATTCATTGATGATATCTTTGGACCCACCGCCACCTATCTTCTTGTACAACGAAACATAGGTCTGAATTCTACCCGAGGGCAAATACGATGGTATGCTCTCCTTGTCGAATTTGAAATTCCTGAAGAAATATACTGTCTGCAAAACAAATAGACTTTATAACAAAATTACCTTTGAAACACAAGAAGTGACCTACCGTGCCAAACGGACATGTCGTGGACATATTCCCATATTTCCAGAAATTTCCAATCCACACATTTACTATTTGAATTTTTGAGGTTTTTATACGCTTTAGAGTTTCACAGAAGTCAATGTCATAGGAAAATATCGGACGAAATTGACTGTTAAATTTTTGCCACAAAGCTACACCCACCGTTGCCCATACTTCTTTCATTTCTTGGGTAAATTCCAGCAGGATATTAAGAGAATCATGACGCCTGCTGATGTTCACTTGAAATTGTCGAATATATTTAGGATTAACGTCATCTTTGGTGGCCAGAAAATATATGCTGCGGGATTTCTGGAAACATTAAAAAAATATAATAATAGAGAATATAACTAATATGAATAAAAAAAACTAACCTTTCTTGCTCCCTGTATTGGCAAGATCAGAAGAATAAAAATAAAAAATAATTTAAAATACATTCCCGCTTTTGAAATAGCAAGTATTTTATTTATTTATTTTGAAAAACATTTGGATATTTTTGGACTATCAAATGCGGCAGAGCAAATTCGTTTCGGGTTTATAATTATGTTTGAATTTTAATGAAAGAAAAACAAATAATTATTTCAATTAAAAACAAACAACAACAACAACAACAACATACCTCTTATTAACCTTGTTAACGCACCGTTCCATAATTTAGTTATCAAGATGGTCATGGCCATTGATGTTAGTCTATGTACGTTGTCGTAGCAAGAAACTAATACTTTTGCACTACATTTAAAAAAAAATATGAAAATTATTTTGGGATAACTGGGATTTTCCTAATTTATGGAAATATATATATATTTTTAAGCCCAACCCAACCGAGTCCAAACAGACGTAGATTTAAAAAAAATGAGGTGTATTAATAAAACAATAGTTTTTTAAGACACTGAGTTATGAAATAAAAATTTTTTAAGACGTGAATTTATCAAAAAAAAAAATTTTTTTAAGGCGTGCATGTTAAAAAAATATATTTTAAGACGTGCGTTGTTAAAAAAAAATATTTTTTCAAGTACAAAAGACGTGAATTCATAAAAAAATATTTTTTAAGACGTGGATTTAAAAAAAAATATTTTTTAAGACTTGGATTTATAAAAAAAATATTTTTTTAAGCACAACCAGACGTGGTTTTATAAGAAATTTTTTTTAAGCCTAACCAGACGTGGCTTTATATAAAAATATTTTTTTTTTAAGTCCAACCAGACGTGGATTTATAAAAACAAATATTTTTTAAGTCCAATCAGACGTGGATTTATAAAAACAAATATTTTTTAAGTCCAATCAGACGTGGATTTATAAAAACAAATATTTTTTTAAGCACAACCAGACGTGGTTTTATAAGAAATTTTTTTTAAGCCCAACCAGACGTGGCTTTATATAAAAATATTTTTTTTAAGTCCAACCAGGCGTGGATTTATAAAAACAAATATTTTTTAAGTCCAATCAGACGTGGATTTATAAAAACAAATATTTTTTAAGTCCAATCAGACGTGGATTTATAAAAACAAATATTTTTTAAGTCCAATCAGACGTGGATTTATAAAAACAAATATTTTTTAAGTCCAATCAGACGTGGATTTATAAAAACAAATATTTTTTTAAGCACAACCAGACGTGGTTTTATAAGAAATTTTTTTTAAGCCTAACCAGACGTGGCTTTATATAAAAATATTTTTTTTTAAGTCCAACCAGACGTGGATTTATAAAAACAAATATTTTTTAAGTCCAATCAGACGTGGATTTATAAAAACAAATTAAGACGTGGATTTATAAGAAAATATTTTTTAAGACGTGCATTGTTAAAAAAAAAAAAATTTTCATGTCCAAAAGACGTGAATTCATAAAAAAATTAAGACGTGGATTTATAAGAAAATATTTTTTAAGACGTTCATTGTTAAAAAAAATATTTTTTCATGTCCAAAAGCCGTGGATTCATAAAAAATTAAGAAGTGGATTTATAAAAAAATATTTTAAAGTCAAACCAGACGTGCATTTATAAAAAAATAATATTTTTTTAGTCGATGCAGATGTGGATTTATAAAAAAATTATTTTTAAAGTCCAAACAGAAGTGGATTTATAAAAAAAATATATTTTTTTAAGTCCTACCAGACCTAGATTTATAAGAAACAATTATTTTTTGATGTCCAACCAGACCTGGATTTATAAGAAACAATAATTTTTTTATGTCCTACCAGATGTGGATTTATAAAAACAATATTTTTTTAAGTCCTATCAGACCTGGATTTATAAGAAACAATAATTTTTTTAAGTTCTACCAGACCTGGATTTATAAAAAAAAATATTTTTTTAAATCCATCTAAATGTGGGTTTATAAAAAAATAATATTTTTAAAGTCCAAACAGACCTAGATTTATAAAAAACAATAATTTTTTTATGTCCAACCAGATGTGGAATTATAAAAAAATATTTTTTAAAGTACAAACAGACCTGAATTTATAAAAAAAAAATTTCAAGTCCAACCAGATGTGGATATATAAAAAAAATATTTTTTTAGTCCTACCAGACGTGGATTTATAAAAAAATACTTTCTTAAGTCCAACCAGACGTAGATTTAAAAAAAAAAAAATTAAGTACAACCAGACGTGGATTTATAAAAAAAAATATTTTTTTAGTCCAACCAGACGTGGATTTATAAAAAAATATTTTTTTTAAGACCAACCAGATGTGGATTTATAAAAAATATTATTTTAGTCCAACCAGACGTGGATTTATTAAAATATATATTTGTTTAGTCCAACCAGACGTATATTTATAAAAAAATATTTTTATAGTCCAAACAGACGTGGATTTATAAAAAAATATTTTTAAAGTCCAAACAGACGTGGATTTATAAAAAAAAATATTTTTTAGTCCAAACAGACGTGGATTTATAAAAAAATATTTTTAAAGTCCAAACAGACGTGGATTTTTAAAAAAAAAATTTAAAGTCGAACCAGACGTGGATTTATAAAAAAAATGTTTTTTTAAGCACAACCAGACGTGGTTTTATAAGAAATTTTTTTTAAGCCCAACCAGACGTGGCTTTATATAAAAATATTTTTTTTTAAGTCCAACCAGACGTGGATTTATAAAAACAAATATTTTTTAAGTCCAATCAGACGTGGATTTATAAAACCAAATATTTTTTAAGTCCAATCAGACGTGGATTTATAAAAACAAATATTTTTTAAGTCCAATCAGACGTGGATTTATGAAAACAAATATTTTTTAAGTCCAATCAGACGTGGATTTATAAAAACAAATATTTTTTAAGTCCAACCAGACGTGGATTTATAAAAACAAATATTTTTTAAGTCCAACCAGACGTGGATTTATAAAAACAAATATTTTTTAAGTCCAACCAGACGTGGATTTATAAAAAAATATTTTTTTAAGTTCAAACAGACGTGGATTTTTTAAAAAATATTTTTTTAAGTTCAAACAGACGTGGATTTTTAAAAAAAAAATTTTAAAGTCGAACCAGACGTGGATTTATAAAAAAAATATTTTTTAAAGTCGAACCAGACGTGGATTTATAAAAAAAAATTTTAAAGTCGAACCAGACGTGGATTTATAAAAAAAATATTTTTTAAAGTCGAACCAGACGTGGATTTATAAAAAAAATATTTTTTTAAGCACAACCAGACGTGGTTTTATATAAAAATATTTTTTTTTAAGTCCAACCAGACGTGGATTTATAAAAAAAATATTTTTTAAGTCCAATCAGACGTGGATTTATAAAAACAAATATTTTTTAAGTCCAATCAGACGTGGATTTATAAAAACAAATATTTTTTAAGTCCAATCAGACGTGGATTTATAAAAACAAATATTTTTTAAGTCCAATCAGACGTGGATTTATAAAAACAAATATTTTTTAAGTCCAATCAGACGTGGATTTATAAAAACAAATATTTTTTAAGTCCAATCAGACGTGGATTTATAAAAACAAATATTTTTTAAGTCCAACCAGACGTGGATTTATAAAAAAAATATTTTTTAAGTCCAATCAGACGTGGATTTATAAAAACAAATATTTTTTAAGTCCAATCAGACGTGGATTTATAAAAACAAATATTTTTTATGTCCAATCAGACGTGGATTTATAAAAACAAATATTTTTTAAGTCCAATCAGACGTGGATTTATAAAAACAAATATTTTTTAAGTCCAATCAGACGTGGATTTATAAAAACAAATATTTTTAAGTCCAATCAGACGTGGATTTATAAAAACAAATATTTTTTAAGTCCAATCAGACCTGGTTTTATAAAAACAAATATTTTTTAAGTCCAATCAGACGTGGATTTATAAAAACAAATATTTTTTAAGTCCAATCAGACGTGGATTTATAAAAACAAATATTTTTTAAGTCCAATCAGATGTGGATTTATAAAAACAAATATTTTTTAAGTCCAATCAGACGTGGATTTATAAAAACAAATATTTTTTAAGTCCAATCAGACGTGGATTTATAAAAACAAATATTTTTTAAGTCCAATCAGACGTGGATTTATAAAAACAAATATTTTTTAAGTCCAATCAGACGTGGATTTATAAAAACAAATATTTTTTAAGTCCAATCAGACGTGGATTTATAAAAACAAATATTTTTTAAGTCCAATCAGACGTGGATTTATAAAAACAAATATTTTTTAAGTCCAATCAGACGTGGATTTATAAAACAAATATTTTTAAGTCCAATCAGACGTGGATTTATAAAACAAATATTTTTAAGTCCAATCAGACGTGGATTTATAAAAACAAATATTTTTTAAGTCCAATCAGACGTGGATTTATAAAAACAAATATTTTTTAAGTCCAATCAGACGTGGATTTATAAAAACAAATATTTTTTAAGTCCAATCAGACGTGGATTTATAAAAACAAATATTTTTTAAGTCCAATCAGACGTGGATTTATAAAAACAAATATTTTTTAAGTCCAATCAGACGTGGATTTATAAAAACAAATATTTTTAAGTCCAATCAGACGTGGATTTATAAAAACAAATATTTTTTAAGTCCAATCAGACGTGGATTTATAAAAACAAATATTTTTTAAGTCCAATCAGACGTGGATTTATAAAAACAAATATTTTTTAAGTCCAATCAGACGTGGATTTATAAAAACAAATATTTTTTAAGTCCAATCAGACGTGGATTTATAAAAACAAATATTTTTTAAGTCCAATCAGACGTGGATTTATAAAAACAAATATTTTTTAAGTCCAATCAGACGTGGATTTATAAAAACAAATATTTTTTAAGTCCAATCAGACGTGGATTTATAAAAACAAATATTTTTTAAGTCCAATCAGACGTGGATTTATAAAAACAAATATTTTTTAAGTCCAATCAGACGTGGATTTATAAAAACAAATATTTTTTAAGTCCAATCAGACGTGGATTTATAAAAACAAATATTTTTTAAGTCCAATCAGACGTGGATTTATAAAAACAAATATTTTTTAAGTCCAATCAGACGTGGATTTATAAAAACAAATATTTTTTAAGTCCAATCAGACGTGGATTTATAAAAACAAATATTTTTTAAGTCCAATCAGACGTGGATTTATAAAAACAAATATTTTTTAAGTCCAATCAGACGTGGATTTATAAAAACAAATATTTTTTAAGTCCAATCAGACGTGGATTTATAAAACAAATATTTTTTAAGTCCAATCAGACGTGGATTTATAAAAACAAATATTTTTTAAGTCCAATCAGACGTGGATTTATAAAAACAAATATTTTTTAAGTCCAATCAGACGTGGATTTATAAAAACAAATATTTTTTAAGTCCAATCAGACGTGGATTTATAAAAACAAATATTTTTTAAGTCCAATCAGACGTGGATTTATAAAAACAAATATTTTTTAAGTCCAATCAGACGTGGATTTATAAAAACAAATATTTTTTAAGTCCAATCAGACGTGGATTTATAAAAACAAATATTTTTTAAGTCCAATCAGACGTGGATTTATAAAAACAAATATTTTTTAAGTCCAATCAGACGTGGATTTATAAAAACAAATATTTTTTAAGTCCAATCAGACGTGGATTTATAAAAACAAATATTTTTTAAGTCCAATCAGACGTGGATTTATAAAAACAAATATTTTTTAAGTCCAATCAGACGTGGATTTATAAAAACAAATATTTTTTAAGTCCAATCAGACGTGGATTTATAAAAACAAATATTTTTAAGTCCAATCAGACTTGGTTTTATAAAAACAAATATTTTTTAAGTCCAATCAGACGTGGATTTATAAAAACAAATATTTTTTAAGTCCAATCAGACGTGGATTTATAAGAAAAATATTTTGTTAGTCCAACCAGACGTGGATTTATAAAAAAATATTTTTTTAAGCCCAACCAGATTTAGATTTATAAAAAAATATTTTTTAAAGTCCAAACAGACGTGGATTTATAAAAAAAAAAATATTTTGTTAGTCCAACCAGACGTGGATTTATAAAAAAAAAATATTTTGTTAGTGCAACCAGACGTGGATTTATAAGAAACAATAATTTTTTTAAGCCCTTCCTGACCTGGATTTATAAAAAAAAATATTTTTTAAGTCCTACCAGATGTGGATTTATAAAAAAAAAGTATTTTTTAAGATTTATAAAACAAATATTGTTTTTTAGTCCAACCAAATGTGGATTTAAAAAAAATGTTTTTTTTATCCAACCAAACGTGGATTTATAAAAAAAAATATATTTTTTAGTCCAACCAGACGTGAATTTATAAAAAAAATATTTTTTTTAGTCCATCCAGACGTGGATTTAAAAAAAAATTAAAAATATTGTTAAAAAATATTTTTTTTAGTCAAACCATACGTGGATTTATAAAAAAATAAAAATATTGTTAAAAAAATACTTTACGTGGATTCTTTATAGATTTTTTTTAAATAAAGGTCTGCAGACATTTAAAGAATCCATGATCCTTAAAATATACCACAAACAAGGTCTTCAATACAAAAACACACACGCACGGGTAGAAAGGACATTTGTGTTGATGGCCTAAACTACCCCTGCTGCCTCTAAAACTTCAAACCTTATGTGTTTCTCATTTTTGTTCGTCTCATGGTATTGTCGTTTAATGTTTACCTTGAATAATTCTCATTCACTTCATGACATCACTCACATATGATATTATCCTTGTTCGTTGTTTGGTTATCGCTTCTCGGCCTTATGGCTAAGATCAAAGTGTAGTATCTGTTCTTATCAGCTTAACATCTGATAGATCCTCCATCGGAGGACAACAAATGTTAAACTGATTTTTGGAAATTGACGGAAGTTCAAGGGGCTTGCTCCACTTCTGTTGCGGGTTGGCCCGGTATTGCAGTACCGCCGGGATTTCGGCCCAACTTTACAAGAATACATTGCAAAATAGTTTTTAGGAAGAGTGTCCTTCGGATGCCATTGAAGGAAAATAATTGCATTGTGGGTGATATAAAAAAGCACTTCTTTTTTATGAAGAAGTGGGATTAGTCTCACCCAGTTGGTGCGGCAGCCCAACAATGTCTGGAGTGTCCATTAACCAGACGTGGATTTATAAAAAAAATTAGTCCAAGCAGACGTGAATTTATAAAAAAAAGCCTTTTTTTAAGTTCAAACAGTCGTGGATTTTTAAAATATATTTTTCTAAGTCAAAACAGACGTGGATTTATAAAAAAATATTTTTTAAAGTCCAAACAGACGTGGATTTATAAAAAAATATTTTTTAGTCCAACCAGACGTGGATTTATAAAAAAAAAATATTTTTTAAAGTCCAAACAGAAGAGGATTTATAAAAGAAATATTTTTTTAAGTCCAACAAGATGTGGATTTATAAAAAATATTTTTTGAAGTCCAGCTAGGCGTGGATTTAAAAAAAAATCCTTTTTTAAGTCCAACCAGACGTGGATTTATAAAATTTTAATATTTTTTAAATATTTTTTAAATATTTTTTTAAGTCCAACCAGGCGAGTATTTATAAAAAAATATTTTTTTAAGTCCACCCAGACGTGGATTTATAAAAAAATGTTTTTTAAGTCCAACCAGACGTGGATTTATAAAAAAAAAATATTTTTTGATGTGCACCCATACGTGGATTTATAAAAACATATTTTTTTTAAATCCAACCAGACGTGGATTCATAAAAAAATATATTTTTTTAAATCCAACCAGATGTGGATTCATAAAAAAATATTTTTTTTTTAAATCCAACCAGACGTGGATTCATAAAAAAATATATTTTTTAAATCCAACCAGACGTGGATTCATAAAAAAATATTTTGTTTTAAATCCAACCAGACGTGGATTCATAAAAAAAAGTATTTTTTTTAAAGCCAACCAGACGTGGATTCATAAAAAAATATTTTTTTTTTAAATCCAACCAGATTCATAAAAAAATATTTTTTTTAAATCCAACCAGACGTGGATTCATAAAAATTTTAAAATTTAAAGACTATTCCAGTTCTATTTTTTAAATATTGTTAAAAAAATACTTTCTAAGGACTACGAGAATTCCATTCATGGATTGTTTATACATTCTTTTTTAATAAAGGCCGGTATACGGAACTTTATTGGTCATTTCAAGAATCCATTATTCTTAAAATATACCACAAACAAGTTCGTCAATACAAACACACATACGCACACACTTCGCTACTCAGGTAGAAAGGACATTTGTGTTGAAGGCCTAAACTACCCTTGCTGCCTCTAAAATTTCAAACCTTATGTGTTTCTCATTTTTGTTCGTCTTATGGTCTTGCCGTTTATGGATTTACCTTGAATAATTCTCATTCACTTCATAGCATCACTCACATATGATATTATCCTTGTTCGTTGTTTGGTTATCGCTTCTCGGCCTTATGGCTAAGATCAAAGTGTAGTATCTGTTCTTATCAGCTTAACATCTGATAGATCCTCCATCGGAGGACAACAAATGTTAAACTGATTTTTGGAAATTGACGGAAGTTCAAGGGGCTTGCTCCACTTCTGTTGCGGGTTGGCCCGGTATTGCAGTACCGCCGGGATTTCGGCCCAACTTTATAAGAATACATTGCATAATAGTTTTTGGAAATAGTGTCCATTGGATGCCATAAAAGGAAATAATTGCATTGTGGGTGTTATAAAAAAGGACTTTCTATCTTATGAAGCAGTGGGATCGAATCAGCATTCATAGGAAAATTTTTGTCACCCAGTCGGTGCGGCGCCCCAACAATGTCTGGAGTGCTCCATTAACTGGCATTGTCTCCTCTTTTTTCCTGCATTTAAATGCATTTATTGTGTCTATGTTTGAGTTACATTGCTTTGCAATGTATCTACACATACATACATATGTGCAACATCCTGGTACGTGTATGGTGTTATCCTGCTCTCTGCAAAGCATTCCTAGACAATAGCACGTAATTGTTTGCCTACGTGTCTATGTGACAACCAGGCAAATATTTGACCAATGAAAAAAAGGCTATTGCAGGCCCTCGGTGAGTATCCTTAAATTTTGATCCTTAAATTTTCAAATTTCCACAAAATTTAAGAAAAATTCCATTTCATTGCTCTCATTTAGTTACGAACTTTTCTTTCAACATCATTTAAGTCACAATAAAACACCCAACCACAATTCGAAATGAAAACACACACATCAACAAAGCGTAGCAAAAAAAAAATAAGGACAAACTTTATCCTGGAGCCATACGAAAACAAAATCTTCCATGCAAAAATGAAAATATTTTTCAACAAATTAAAGAAAAAAACGTAAAGGGAATGAAAATCATCTGTGGTCCCGGGCGAGAGGGATCTACGGAGGTGCATCTAACCAAAGGAACCCACCATATCCCTATTTAACAAATAAGGCACATAAACACTCGCCCGGCAAGGATGTACGATGGATGCCTGGTGATGTGCTCATTACCGTGTCATTCAAGTGTGGTTGTATGTGTGTGTGTGCGACAGTTCATGCTCCTTTAAAATAAAAATAAAATAAAGGAATTTTAGGATTCTTTTTTTGTCTTTAGTAGAAGTGATAATGACGATGATGTTCTACATTAAAAATAGGGAGTGAAAATAGAAATGTTTTTTTTTTTCTTAATGATGTCACAATTTATTTCACATAAATAGACATGCGTAATGTTTTTCATTCAGATTCAGGGAGAATTGAATTTTAAGGAATTTAAATCTTTAAATGGGGAGATGTATCACAATAAATTGTATGCGCCCTAAGATAGGCACGATAATATGGGGAGCCTAGAGAGCTATATTAGGCGATTTTTAAATAAATTGTAATAGAAGTATAGGACCATAAAAGATTATAAAAAAAATATTTTTTAAAGTCCAAACAGACCTAGATTTATAAAAAACAATAACTTTTTTAAGTCCAACCAGACGTGAATTTATAAAAAAAATATTTTTTGAGTAAAATCAGACGTGGATTTATAAAAAATATTTTTTAAGTCCAACTAGACGTGGATTTATAAAAAATACTTTTTTAAGTCCAACCAGACGTGGATTTATAAAAAAAAATATTTTTTTAAGTCCAACTAGACGTGGATTTATAAAAAAATATTTTTTTTTAAGTCCAACCCGACGTGGATTTATAAAAAAAATATTTTTTTAAGTCCAACTAGACGTGGATTCATAAAAAAATATTTTTTAAGTCCAACTAGACGTGGATTCATAAAAAAATATTTTTTTAAGTCCAACTAGACGTGGATTCATAAAAAAATATTTTTTTAAGTCCAACTAGACGTGGATTCATAAAAAAATATTTCTTTTAAGTCCAACCAGATGTGGCTTTATAAAAAAAAATATTTTTTTAGTCCAACCAGACGTGGATTTATAAAAAAAATATTTTTTTTTTAAGTCCAACCAGACGTGGATTTATAAAAAAAATATTTTTTGATGTGCACCCAGACGTGAATTTATAAAAAAAAATATTTTTTGATGCGCACCCAGACGTGGATTTATAAAAAAAATATTTTTTGATGTGCACCCAGACGTGGATTTCTAAAAAAAAATATTTTTTGATGCGCACCCAGACGTGGATTTATAAAAAAAATATTTTTTGATGTGCACCCAGACGTGGATTTATAAAAAAAATATTTTTTGATGCGCACCCAGACGTGGATTTATAAAAAAAAAAATATTTTTTGATGCGCACCCAGACGTGGATTTATAAAAAAAAAATATTTTTTGATGCGCACCCAGACGTGGATTTATAAAAAAAAATATTTTTTGATGCGCACCCAGACGTGGATTTATAAAAAAAAATATTTTTTGATGCGCACCCAGACGTGGATTTATAAAAAAAAATATTTTTTGATGCGCACCCAGACGTGGATTTATAAAAAAAAAATATTTTTTGATGCGCACCCAGACGTGGATTTATAAAAAAAAATATTTTTTGATGCGCACCCAGACGTGGATTTATAAAAAAAAATATTTTTTGATGCGCACCCAGACGTGGATTTTTTAAAAAATATATTTAAGTCCAACAAAATGCAGGTCGCATTTATTATCCGATTGAGAATTGGAGATAATCGGTAAAAATTTAGATATAGCTCCCATATATATCTTCGTCCGATTTGCTTTTATTGTGCACCAAACGTCTAATATTTGCCTAAATGGGATGGAATTTGGCACTTACGACCGAATTGAGTCTAGAAGCTAGTATGTCAAATTTGGTGAAGATCTGTTCAGATATAGGTATAGCTCCCATATATATTGTTCATCCGATTTGTTATATTTGTTACCCACAGCTGTATTATGCGCTGCGCAACAACGATATTCAGGGAAATATATCAAATACAACTCAGAAATATCTTTGCCAAATTTTATCGAGATCGGTTCAGATTTGGATATAGCTCCCATATATATATTTATCTGATTTCAAATTAATTTTGCACCAAATGGGCAATACAAATCCGAATTTAACAGATACAAATACTGCGGCATATTTAGTCCTTTGAACTTTAAATTATAATCAGAGAGTGTATGATTGATTTCTCCCATAAAAACTTTTAATTGTTATGTGGAACTCTACTAAATTAGCAAAGTGTTGTAAGGTATCATAAAATCGGCCCCGCCCGACTTTAGGACTTTCTTTACTGGTTATTATTTTTTTTAATGCAGATTAAATCGGATTTTTTTACAAAATTTTTCGGTGGTCATTGGGCTGTGATCAAATGTTTGTTCATGGACCTGAAGAGCAATATTTGAGATTTTTAAAGAAATTCCAAATGTATCTAGAAAATACAAGATTTATTTTCCTCCGTGGAGGGCTAAAATGGGCTATTTTGCAATGATTCTATTTCAGGAACCTAGAGAATTGTGAATTTTTTCAAAGCTAGTATAGTTTCTTCGTAGATGTAAAATACTATACTTGGGGATTTTTGTAGTTTTTTTTCATAGACTTGGATAGCTATTACCGAGTATTTATTAAATACATGTGTTTAAATTTTGTTTCAAAGAAAGCTATTATCGATTATTTTTAAGAGATTTTTTCATTATGGCTTTTTTTTCGTGGATGGCTATAATGGACAATTTTTCAAAGATTTAATGGGCATAGGTGCTGATCAAGAATATATACACTTTGTGGGGTCTAAAATATATCTCCAAAGATATGTTACAAACGGAAGACCAATTTAATATACCCTCAACACTATGGTGGTCCAGCTATTCTTGAGTTATACGCCTTGTATCTAACAACCTTCTTTGATATATGCGTTTTTATATATTTTGCTATATATTCGATATTTTGGATATCAGCATCAAAACAACGGTCAGAAATAACTATTTCGTGCATTTTATGCCATAAATTGTAGCCCCATGACAAATTCCAAGTCGATTGGTCTATCAAGAAATTTTTCTGTTTTTTGTTAATTTCAACCCCTAAATATTTTGAGATCATCTCCCCCAACAAGATGCTTCTATACTGACCTTAATACCACCTCCATGCTAAATTTTTCGAGCATCGGGCAATAATTGCGTGATTACAATTTAACATAGAGAGACGGACGGACGAACCTAGATCAACTCAGCTTGGCGAGATAGGAAGGTTCATACATAGTTTCCTGTGTCTTGGCCCAATCAAACTAATAATACCCAGGCACATAGTGTTGTGGAGTATTAAATTTCAACGAAATCAATCACGTTTTAAATAAAATCCTTAGAGAAATATTTCTAGAATCTGCCAAGATTATACCTCTGATAGCCATTAAAACTCGACTTTCAATGTTTCATTCGTTGACTTTTTGCTGCATATTTTTTGTAGGACTACACGAACTACCTTCTGGAATATTTTTTAACAAGTATCAGAGTTTCAATGTTGGAATTTAGATAAAATTTTCGAAGGACTGTCCTGAATTTAAAAAAAGAAAAACAGTTTTGTATGGCTTAGATCACGAATCATTATGAATCTTATTTTTGTGTATTTGTTTGTAACAAGAAGAAGGAAGCGTGATAGACCCACTGTTACTTTTGAGGATCCTCATAGAATCGCTTCCTAAGTCGATTTATGCATGTCAGTCCGTTCGTCCGTCCGTCTGTCCATGTATTTTAGTGAACAAAATGCAGGTCGCATTTATTATCCGATTTGAGGTTAATTATGCACCAAATCATCTATATCAGCCCAAATTACCTGAATTTTTTTCACATCCGACCAAATTCGATCTAGAAGCAAGTAAATCAAATTTGGCGTTTAAGTCCCTCACATTTGTAAAATGCACTCCTCCATACATCAGATGTTGCCCAGAAATACCTCTTTAGGTAACTTTATCCGATATCTGGCTTATTGTGCACCAAATAGCCCAAACGAACTGCATCTCGGCAATTCCGGCTAGAAACAAATACATCAATTTTGTGAAAATCGGTTCAGATATAAGTATAGCTCCCATATACAAGGTGACGCAAAAGTAATCTTCCGATGTTTTTTGACTGTAATTAAAATAAATAGAACAAGTAAAAAAGCAGTAAGTTCGGCCGGGCCGAACTTTGAATACCCTCCACCATTTGGAACGAATTAGAAAATATTCAAAAAAATAAAATCCATTGAAAATTCTGTTAAAATCTTTCTAATACCTAATATCGGAAGGTGCCTATATATGGGGGGATATACGCTATTGTGGACCTATATAGACAAATCTATGTCTGGGGGTAAAGTACTAACAAGGAACTCCTTGTGTGGATAATTCCATTGGGAAATGTGGCTAAAATCATCAAAACCCCGAATATCGGGGGTACCGTTATATGGGGTATATACGATATTGTGGACCTTTATAGACAAATACCTTTCAGGGGTTAAAGTGCTCACAAAAAATCCTTGTGTGGATTTTCAGAGAATACCATTGGAATATATAGCTAAAATCATCAAAATACCGAATAACGGGGGTACCGTTATATGGGGGCTATACGATATCGTTAACCTATATAGAGAACTCTATGTCAGGGGGTAAAGTGCTCACAAAGAACGCCTTGTGTGGAATTTCAGACAATTCCGTTGAAAAATGTGGCTGAAATAATCAAAATACCGAATATCAGAGGGTACCGTTATATGGGGGATATACGATATTGTGAACCTATATAGACAATTCCGTTTCAGGGGTAAAGTGCTCACAAAGAACTCCGTGTGTGGATTTTCAGACAATACGACTGGAAAATGTGGCTAAAATCATCAAAATACCGAATATCGCGGGGTACCGTTATATGGGGGCTATACGTAATCGTTGACCTATATAGAGAATTCTCTGTTGGGGGGTAAAGTGCTCACAAAGAACCCCTTGTGTACAAAGAATCCCTTGTAACCATTCCGTTGAAAAAGATGGCTAAAAACATCAAAATACCGAATATCGGGGGGTACAGTTATATGGGGGATATACGATATCGTGGACCTGCATAGATAATTCTCTGCCGAGGCATAAAGTACCCACAAGGAATTCCTTGTGTGGATTTTCAGACAATTCCGTTGAAAAGTGTGGCTAAAATCATCAAAATACCGAATATCGGGAGGTTCCGTTATATGGGGGCTATACGATATCGTGGACCGATATACCCCATCTTTGAACTTGACATGCCTGCGGACAAAAGAGAGATCTGTGCAAAATTTTAGCTTCCTATCTTAATTCGTTTAGACTGTAGCGTGATTACAACAGACGGGCAGACGGACGGACAGGGCTAAATCGTCTTAGAATTTTACGCTGATCAAGAATATATATACTTTGTTGGGTCTGACATGAGTATTTCGAGGAGTTACAAACGGAATGACAAAATTAATATACCCTCCATAGTATGGTGGGTGGAGGGTATAAAAATAAACGAATTTATTTTATGTTTTGTCAACATTTCGTTGGCTTGTTTCCAACTTTTTGAAGAGCTTTTGTTTTATTAAATTATCAATTATTTATTTCTTATTAATATTAATAAAACGTGACTCCACAACATTTAATTAATATAAAGTAAAAATAAGCAATCAATAAAATATGAATCACAGTTAAACTTAAGCTAAATCACAGAACCATTTCTAAATAATCGCAATAGAATAATCATTTAATTAACCTGACCATAAAAGCCCAATAAACCCATATTGAAAATTTAATTTATTTTCGTTTTAATACCGATATACTAAACGCAATCCGCCAGACTGGAAAGCAAGCCTACTTTACGAAAGTACCAGAGACCTTCAGAAGGGACTTTCTACTCATATAAAAATCATGTTTCAATTTTTTTCAAAATTATACCTTTATGTCATAAATCCATAGTATTTATAAAAAAAAAATAGGTTTATTTAAAGATATTTAACTGTTTCATGATACATACCTTAGCTAACCAGAAACGGGATTGTTGAAATAAAATATCGTTTTTTTTTAATAAAAAAATATACAATTATTTTCAATTATAAAAGTTTTCATATAAGTATAATTAAGTCCATGTCCAACATGTTGCCTTTTCTGTCACCGTTTTACTTTGTGACCCCATTCCGATAATTTTGATCATTCTTTGATATCACGCCTCATCAAAAATAGCCTACCTTTTCTAGAAACTTAATATTTTAATTCAAGATTTCTAAATTCTACCAATCTTCCCAAAATTCCATTACTTTTTCTTAATAATATTTCAAATGTATTCAATTATGGCCCCAACCCACAAGGAGTTTAGGCCTGACAAAAAATTATTTTAGACTCATTAGAGTGCTCCTCTCCACGGAAATCTTTAGTAAAAGGCGAAAGATTTATTCGACAACTGAAGAGAAGCCAGAGTAAAGATTGAGGTAACAAACCGAACACTATTAGTGGCGCACAAATGCAAGTGAATGAGAATTTTTGCCCGACTTCAATATATGCTTGAAATTGAAATGTTCATCGAAACCAAATTTCCCAAGCATGAGGGATGCGATAACACACCTTAACACATTCGTATCATAGAAACCTAAACGAAACGAACGATAAGCAAAAGAATAGCTAATGAAAGGCAATGCATGTGTTGTTGTTGCTGTAACTTAGTTGAACGCTAAGTGACAGGGTTGGAATGTTGTCATTGCTGTGAAGTGGTTGAATGGCTGGGTATGGTGTGTGTGTGTGCCTACCGCACAGTCAGTGGTGAGTCATGTGCCTATGGCAAAACAGGTATGGGCATCAACTGTAATGTGGTTGCCTGCTTAGCTGCTGCTGGCACAATTTAAATAACAGGGCTGGGGTGTTTGTATGGTTTAAAAATGATCGCAAGTGAAATTTTTTGAAAATATTAAAATAATACCTGTTCTAACTCTAAATAAAATGCACTTTGGAGGTTTGACTTACTTACTTACTATTGACTACTGATTTATTTATTATTTATAGAAAATGCGTAAAAAAATTTGAGGTCCATTTTTTTATAAAAATAAATAGAGAAAATATGAACTGATTTTAATTGAAATAAATGCACCCATGAAGATGTCGGACAAAATCTCACGAATAAAATTAGTTTTTGTGAACAATAGGCCGATAAATGAAATTTTAAAACTTAAAATTTAATATTGTATTTCAATAAAAATTCCATAAACTATATGATTCCATAATCTATAAAAAATTTCACAAATGTAGGATACTTTATATAATCTAAATTAATATAATAGTAAAGATACGAAAAGTAGTTTAAGGTACTAAATATGGTACCCTTTGTTGATGAGGAATCAATGGAGCTAGAACTTTTAAATTGGAAAAGAGAGGCCCTGATGGAGTGTATGATAGATGTACCAAAGGGTTTTTGTAAAATCCTACTATAAGTGTACGAAAAGTACTAAAATGTACTGCATTTGGTAAGATTTCGTATCATGTGAACGGTTAGAGCTAGAAACTTGAAACTTTAAATTGCAATCAAGGTTCAGGAGTAGAGTCGATATAAGGAGTAGTATTGAAACTTTTTACTAATGTATACGAAAAGTACTAAACGGTACCCAATTTGAACTTAACATTACCGGTGGAGGGTAGGATTGGGATATGGAGGAAGTTTCCCAAATTATGTACTTATATACACAAAAAGTACTAAATTTGGTACAATTTCGATTTGGGTGAACCAATAAAGCTGGATTTCTGAAATTTATAAATAAGATTACTATTGAATTGCAGGACTTAGAATTGTAGGATTCATACCTATGTGTACTAAATTTGGTACAATTTAAATCTTGGAAGAACCGGTAGAGGTGGAATAATGAAAATTGAAAATAAGATTTCTATAGTGTAGTATGGTGTAGGTAGTTATGGAATTTGTACTTAAGTGTACTAAATGTTACTAGATTTTGTAAAATTTGGATTTGTGTGAACCAATAGACCTTATATCCTGAAAATTGGAAATAAGATTACTGTCGGAGTATAGGATTGTGATATTTAGGTACTTTTGGAAATTTGTACTTACAGGGTGACTGATACTTCTCATCTTCACACCAGATCTTTGGTTAATTAATGTATTGTATTGTGTGCAATTTGGCGACAATCTTTTACATCACATTTTATAAGAGTTAGGGTAAGTGTGCCTAAGTTCGACATGTCCCAGTAGTCGGCACTTTTTATTTTTAAGCCCAAATAAATGAAAATATTATTTAATATTATTGTCAGCTATCTTTGTGTACAATTTCGCTAAGAAAAGATGATTTATTCTAATAAAAATTAAATTTTTGTCTGTGAAGGTCCTCAACAATCCATATTCTTAAGAAAAGTACAATAAAGACGTCGAATCAGTTTAACTAAACAAAAATATTATATTTTAATGAATTAATTTATTATTATTATTAATTATTCTTACAAAAAAATTGGTATACCGACTGTTGGAACATGGCATACCGACAATTAGCAAGCGGTGCCGACTACTGGCAAAAAAGCATTGTTTTAATAAAACCACAAATTTATGAAATTTAATAAAAATTTATTAAAACTTTATTTATTATTGCAAAAACTAGACAGAATTTTGAATCTGAATAAATTAAATTTGTAATATTTGAAAAGTTCCACTCAGAATAAAAATCCTAAAAGTGCCGACTACTGGTACACTTACCCTATTAGTTGGCTCTTACGAATATACAGAGTCCCAAAAATCTATAATTAAATCGATTAACAAAAGTCCACCAATCGAATGTCGACTCAAGTATTTCCAATCGCGGTTATAAAAGTAACAAATATGGAGGAGTTAATCATAGATGACTCACATATATTAATGTTTATTGGAAATTACTTTTTTCATGAAAAATTTGTTGGGAGATAACTTTTTGTGTTCTTTATTTTTATGAAAATAATCAGAGATTATTTTTTGGGCAGTAAATTTTCAGTGGGTATATCTATTCGTATAAAACTAGATTCACGTGAGGTTTTTTTTTTTTTGAAAAAAAAAATTCTTCCGAAACTACTTTTCTTTAACATTACTGAGTTTTTCGCATTTTTAGGGTGATTTAAATCTTTGTTTTTCAATGCATAATATTAAATGTTCTAATTTTTTACCGTAACTCCTTTATTATTGAATTTTTTGACTTTATTGGGGTTTTAAATATTATTTTATTTAAAGTTGAACTCTTCAGTTTCTTATTTTGGCCATAATTCCTTTATTATCAAGTGTATCGCAATTTTATGTAAATATTTAATTATTTTTTTTTTAAGTCCCTTTCGTGCAACAAAAATCAATAACAAAGAAAACATTGCAATAATATTTCGAAATAATGCGAATTTTTGTGTTTGTCGTCGAGAAACTCAAGTCAATTTTTGATAATAGTTTGACAAACTTTTGGTAGTGAAAGGTCTAAAAATAGAATTTTTGTCAGAGGTACAATTCGAAAAGTCCAATTTTCGCTATTGATTTTTTATCGACTTTTTATTTCATTTTTTATACCCTCTACCATAGTATGGAGGGTATATCAAATTTGTCATTCCGTTTGTAACACCTCGAAATATACATTTTAGACCCCACAAAGTATATATAATCATAATTAGCATACAATTCTATGTCGAATTAGCTATTTCCGTCCGTCTATCCGTCTGTCCGTCTGTGGAAATCCCTCTAGCTTCCGAAGGAAATTAACTAGGTTGATAAAATTTTACTCAAATGTATGTTATGTCTGCAGAACTTTTGGTATTGAAAATGGACCATGTAGGTCCACGTTTGGGTATATCCCTCATATAATGGTACCTCCCTATTTTCGGTACTTTGATGATTTTAGCGACATTATTCACCGGAATTGTTTCAAATTTGGTATTTGAGGTTCGTAATGGATATTACAGCCTATGACAGTAAATAGTCTGTACAGGCCCACGTCTTCGTATAGCCCCCATATAACGGGACCTCCCTATTTTCGATATATTGATGACTTTAGCGACATTATTCACAGAAATTGTTTCAATTTGGGACTTGAAGTTCGTAATGGATATTACAGCCTATGACAGACAATTATCTGTACGGGTCCATGTCTTCGTATAGCCCCCATGTAATGGCACCTCCCGATATTCGGTATTTTGATGATTTTAGCAACATTATTCACGGGAATTGTTTCAAATTTGGTACTTGAAGTTCGTAATGGATATTGCAGCCTATGACAGAAAATTATCTGTACGGGTCCGCGTCTTCGTATAGCCCCCATATAATGGCACCTCCTAATTTTCGGTACTTTGATAATTTTAGCGACATTATTCACCGGAATTGTTTCAAATTTGATACTTGAAGTTCGTAATGGATACTACAGCCTATGACAGAAAATTGTCTGTGCAGGTTCACGTCTTCATGTAGCCCCAATATAACGTTATCTACCTATATTCGGTATTTTAATGATTTTAGCGCCATTATTCACCGGAATTGTTTCAAATTAGGTATTTGATGATCGTAATAGATACTACAGCCTATGACAGAAAATTGTTTGTGCAAGTCCACGTCTTCGTATAGCCCCATATAAAGGCACCTCCCGATATTTGGTATTTTGATGATTTTAGCTACAGTATTCACTGATTTTTTTTCAAGTTTCGCATTTAAATATTGTAATGGCTTATGACAAACACTGCCTATACAGGTCCACGTCGTCGTATAGACCCTAATATAATGGCTACATTCGATATTTTTAAGATTTTAACAGAATTTTTAACGGATTTTATTTTATTTATTTATTTACTTTTTTTGAAAATTGCCAAATTCGTTCCGAATGGTGGAGGGTATTCAAAGTTCGACCAGCTAATCATTAAAATCGTAAGATAGAAAATTCGACTTTCTTCTTGAAGGAAAAAATCGAAAATCTATTAGTCCACTTTTGTTTCGACTACGCATCCCTAGCTTGGTGAAACATCTCACTCATCGACTAATCGACATGTGATTAAGTTGTTAGACATTTTTTAATGGAAGACTATTATTTAGAAGACTTCCCCTAATTAAAAAAAAAATATTTTTTTTAAAACCATTTTTGTAATTTGTAAAAATTTGTATTTAATAGACATAGCAGTTGAAAGAATATTTTTTTTATTATTTTTATATTTTTCACAACGAGCCCTCTTTCAATTCCAAATGCTTTTTTATAAATTTTTACAATCGATTCACGCCTCTCGCGTGTTTAGTGCTCTACTAAGAGACCACTAAGACCAACAACAAAGCAATACAAATTCACATTGCCAGTTTATGGTTCCAACATGCTTTGTGCTACGTCATGCCACCACTTTATACATTTTTGCTGTGCCGGCAGATAGGCACTGCTGTTGTTGTTCCGATCAATATGTTGTTGTGGTTGGTAGGCCCACAGCATATAGGTAGGTAGCCAAGCAAGCAAGCAACCAAAATACCCATGCATGCTGTTGTTGTTGCTGGATTTTATTTTTAGTTTCCCCTCATTTTACGTAGAGCTGATAATAATGCGCTAACATTTATTCTCATGATTTTGTATGACTTTAACGTTTTCGTTGAATTTTTTTGGTTGTGTGTTTTTCATTTCATGGCATATAATTCTCATTTACTTGCAATTCACATTACGGTATAATGTTCATGTTGACCAGTGTCAGGTTATCGCTTCTCGGCCTTATGGCTAAGATCAAAGTGTAGTATCTGTTCTTATCAGCTTAACATCTGATAGATCCTCCATCGGAGGACAACAAATGTTAAACTGATTTTTGGAAATTGACGGAAGTCTAGGGGCTTGCTCCACTTCTGTCGCGGGTTGGCCCGGTATTGCAGTACCGCCGGGATTTCGGCCCACATTAAATTAATACATTTCAAATAAAAAGGGAAAAAACGAAAAGGGGGGTGGGTTGTTAAAGTTGTAAGGAGATTTTTGTTGAAAATCTCTAGCTAATATTTTCTCAGTGGTGTGGATTTTGAGATATGATATGTTGGTTGTTTTTTGCCGGAATGTAAAATTATTAACGTTAAAATAAAAGGAATCTTTTATATTATTTGAGAAGCCACTTGAAAAATGTACTTATAAAAAAATGCATCTGATTTATTATTTTTAGATCTAAAAATTTTAGAATTCAATTAAAAGAAAGTAGGACTGTTATTGTTATGATTTTTCTAATATTTTATGATTTTATAAATACTGAATATAAATTGAAGAAGTATTAAATTGAAAAAAAAAATCAGACAGACCGCATTTATTATCTGATTGAAATGAAACAATATTTGTTTGACCATAGGACGAACAATCGGTTGAAATTCTGCCATATGCATCCTCAACCGATCTCGGGTTAATTGTGTACAAAATGGCCAATATCAGACCAAATTACCACTATTTTGGCACATCCAAAAAATTTGCAGAAAATCGGTTCAGATATAGCCATAGTTTCTGTTTCTTCCGATTTCGTGTCCCTCGCAGGTGTAACTTTCACTCCAAAAGAATGATATTTGGTACCAGTCATCAGTGACAGCCCACCAATAGATATTTTAATTTAATCAAGATTGGTTCAGATTTGGATAGCTCCCATATACAGGGTTGCCCATATTCGACGGACCCATGTTTTTTTTTTAAATCAAAGAAAAAAATAAAAATTTGGCGGTTGGCAATGTTAATCATTTAATTTGTTCCAAGTAGATTTGTTTATATAAATTTTTGAATATGATATCTCTCAAATGGCCGCATCTGGCGTTGATGACGTATTGTGCCCTTTTTGCAGAATTTTCCATTGTTTTTGCCAACATTTCGGCCGGAATAGCGGCTATTTCTTCAGGAATGTTGTCCTTGAGCTCTTCTGCGGTCCTTGGCTTGTTAACGTAAACCTTTGACTTCAAATATCCCCACAAGAAGAAGTCAGGCGGCGTCAAATCGGGCGAACGCGGTGGCCAGTCCAAATCACCACTTTTCGACATAAAACGGCCCGGAAAGAAATTCTTCAGAAAATCGATTGTTATGCGACTTGTGTGCGGTGGAGCGCCGTCTTGTTGAAACCAGAACTGCCTCATACGCTTTCGACGAATAATTGGCATCACAAAATTGGTCATCATGTCGCGATAACGCTCCTGATTGACGGTAAGAGCATGGCCATTTTCATTTTGGAAGAAAAACGGCCCAATGACCGTTTCCGCACTAACGCCACACCAAACTGTGACTTTTTCGTCATGAAGAGGCACTTCTTGAATGTCCTGAGGATTTTCAGTGGCGTAAAAACGGCAATTTTGCTGATGACTCTTTGGGCCCATTCCAATCGACGAGGCTTGTCCGCAGGCAACATTCTTTGCGTCAATTGAATTTTGTACGGGAACAAATGCAAATCAATGCGAATAATCCGTTGTAAAGTGGACCGAGCCATGCCCAACTGCTGAGAACGGCGTTTTTGGGATGTTCTTGGGGACCTCTCAACACTGGCTCGTACGCAGCGATATTCTCGGCCGATCGCCTTGTTCGCCTTACCAGTCGAAAATGTTTCGTATAAACGCTTAATGGTGTTCTTAGAATGCGCACTTCTCACATTTTTGAATGTTTTAAAAGCACGTTGAGTTTTCACAATTGACTTCTTGTAAATTTCAACTATTTCAGAGCGCTCGCGTGGCGTGTATTGGTTCATGGTAAAAATCTGCTTGGACTGACGCTTCAAACGCGTTATTTCATTAAGCGATGTGACATCTCTGTCAAAAGTTATGACGTTGCCAGATGGGTCCGTCGAATATGGGCAACCGTGTATCAAAAGTTCGGCCCAGCCAAACTTACAGCATGCTACTTGTTTTTATCTATCAAAAATGTAAATAAGTTGACTTCAAAAATCTTTAAAATTTGGGGGCGGAATTGCATGATTGAAACACATATCTGGTTCACGAAATCAAAAATACCAAAACCTCCAAAAAACTCCAATAATTTTTTGGTCACATTCACAATGGGGTTATTACATAATTTGAACCTACATCCCTTCTTCCAATGGTGGAACGATTAAAAAACCGACCTATTTCCTATTTTTTCACATCGCCTCCCTTATCCAACTGCTCACCTCTCACGATGGTGTTGACTTAAATTACATCTTTACCAAATGTAAGCCAAAATAACCTACTCTTAATATTTAAGCCTAAACGACTACCTTTCCCAGTAAATCTAACGAAAATCCTCAAGCCAAATTGAAATAGCAAACCTCAACAACAACAAACAGGCCCCGGAGAAACTTTAAGCAGTAACCATTTGAGAAGACGAAGAAGAAGAAAAAACAACAACAACAACAAATATTTGTCACCTTATTTTCATTTACACACTAGCCGAGAATGCCTACACATATGCAACGAAAAAAAAGAACATGTCAGCATTCAGCTGGAAAATGTCAATGGATGCCAAGTCAAAGGTAAGATTTGAGAAAATAACGAAAGATTTCAGAGGAAAAATGGCAAAAAAGTGAGCAACGGCAGAGAACCACGATGAAGAAAATCCCCCCTCCACACACACACATACGCATTCATATGTGGCAAAAAACCCCTCATGGCTATGCATTTCTTTTTCGTTTTATTTTTATGTTTTTTTTGTTTTGCTTTTCTTGGGAAAAAGTGTAACATACACTTGGGCGTCTACTTTAAAGTAAATACTACGAAATGCGCACTTGTATTAAAAATGTGCATACAAATACATTGAAATGAACATTTTCCTCAACTATGACCCTGCTCTGCCTCTGTGGCATCCTGGAACTTAAATGCAAGGGAAAAATAACCGGCTTAACTGCTAAGAGAAAGGGTTGCAATGCACTGGAAAGGAATGTTCTCAGGGCCAGAAATTGCATTGCCACACAAACACACACAGAGACATAGAAATAAATTTTCTCTTTCTCTCTTTCGTTGAGGATTGTGTCAGCTCATGACCAAAATGTTCTCAAAACTGAGCAATAAATTTCAGTTCATATGAATTACCTTTATAACTTCCGTGCCTTGCGATTTTGAAAAATACCTGACATTATGAGATTGCATGACTGCAACTTCACTCAGTGCCTATTCTCTCTCTCCTTCTCTCTTCCATTTGAATTCAACTCATAAATCACATGTTTGTTGTTTGCCTGCGCCTGGAAATATGCAGCACTCCTATTCGCCAGAGAAATGAGAGAATTCTCTGGAATTTTACAGAATCCTGATTGGCCAACCACGGGATAAGGGAGCTTTTTCTGCGCCTGGCATTTGGGGGCAATAATTTATGTCCAGAGAGCAGCAGCAACACTCTCCGGCCACAAAGCGCATTTCCCAAATAAAAAAAATGCTATGCTCCCTAAAATCCCTAGGGATCCCTAGGGCATTTGCGTATCCCACACATTTTGCATTTGAGCAGGTCCGTAATTCCGACACCTATGGTGGTAGATTTTCATCGTGGTGGTGGTGATTTTGTTATTGTGGTGTTTTGTTTTTGTCCATGAATTGTTGATTTGTTGCTTGTTTTGGAGATTTTTGTCTCTGGCTCTTTACCTTTTTTGGGGGGGAGACCAACTCTCATGAATGGTTGGTGTTAGTGGTGGGCGACTAATTCCTATACCCACCCCAAGCTCGATATAGCTCATCACATGCAACAGTATGTTGCCGGCATTAATGAAGTATTTGTACTTTGTTTTGCCCTGGCATTTGGATGGAGGGTGGGTAGAGAGTTAGGCGGGTCAGACATTCCTATGCTTTGTTTGCTCGCTGACATTGATGCCATGAATTTGTTTCAATAGGCCAAACAGTGGCGGCATGGATTTTCCATTATTTTTATAAGGAACAATAATTTTGAAATAGAAATAAATTTTCTGCAGACATATAATTAGAGAAGACAAAATTTTATTTCTAAAAAAAAACATGTAAAAAAACTTTTAGTTCGGCTGGCCCGATCTTTGAATATCCTCCACCATTTGCAACGAATTTTGCAATTTTCAAAAAATATAAAATTCGTTAAAAATGCTTTTAAAATCTTAAAACCGCCAAATGTATACGTTATATTATTGTCTATACGACGACGTGGACCTGCATAGGTAACATTTGTCATAAACATTACAATATTCAATGGCGAAACTTAAAAAAAAATCGCTGAATAATGTAGCTAAAATCATCAATATAGGGAGGTACCATTACATGGGGTCTATACCAAGACGTGGACCTGCACAAACAATTTTCTTTCATAGGCTGCAATATCCATTACGAACTTCAAATAACAAATTTGAAACAATTCCTGGGAATAATGTCGCTAAAATCATCAAAATACCGAATATCGGGAGGTACCTTTATGTGGAGGCTATACGAAGTCCTGGACCTGCACAAACAATTTTCTGTCATAGGCTGCAATATCCATTAGGAACTTCAAATAACAAATTGGAAACAATTCCTGGGAATAATGTCGCTAAAATCACCAAAGTACCGAATATCGGAAGCTACCGTTATATGGGGGCTGTACGATGACGTAGGCCTGCACACAGACAATTTTCTGTCTTAGGCTGTACTATCCATTACGAACTTCAAATACCAAATTTAAAACGTTTCCGATGAATAATGTCCAATACCATGTTCAATACCAAAAGTCCCGCAGACATAATACACGTTTGTGTAAAATTTTATCAACCTATTTTATTTCGTTAGGAAGCTAGAGTGATTTCCACAGACGGACAGATAGACAAACGGACGGACATCGCTAATTTTACGCTCCATACTATATCGGCGCTTTGATGCTTTACATTGCGAAGTAACCTAAGTCGAGGGAGTAAATACCTCCCTCTAACACATTTTTGAAATTTTCGAATTATGAACCATTGGAATCCCTGCATTTTAGGTATCTTGGGTCCTTGGCAATATTTCTGTTAACAATTCGAGAAAGATTTTGGTTGAAAATATCAACCCTCAGGCCAGTCACCAAAGGGTCCTTTTTATACCCTTCACCACATAGGGTATTATGTCTTTGTGCATTTGTGTGTAATATGGAGAAGGAGGCAAAGATAGACCCATAGTTATTTTTATTTTTTCTACATAGGCTGTCCGTCCGTCTGTCCATACATTTTTGTGAACAAAATGGAGGTCACTTTTATTATGCGATTGAAATGAAATTTTCCAAACAATATTAGTTTGGCCCAAGGACGAAATTGGTGGGAATCGGTTCAAATTTAGATAAAGCTTACATATATATCTTCATCTTCAGATATAACTATAGCACCCATATATATATTTTTCATCTATTTGGGATTTTAAGTCCCTCCCATGCGTAATATGCACACCACAAAAATGATATTTGTTACCAGATATCAGATGCAGCCCTGAAATAAGTGCATCAAATTTTGTCAAGATCGGTTCAGATTTGGATATAGCTCCCACATATATCTTTATCCGATATCATGTTTATTATGCACCAAATGTCTAATATAAGCCCTAATGGACCTAATTTTGGCACTTCCGACCGAATTTAGTCTAGAAGCAAGTTCTTGAAATTTAAATATATATCGGTTCAGATATAGCTATAGCTTCATCCAAATTTGTGTTAAAGTCTCTAACATGTGTAATATGCACTCCACAACAATAATATTTCATACCGGACATCAACTACAGCTCGAAAATACCTCTTCTAAATTTTATTAAGATAGGTTCAGATTAGGATATAGCTCCCATATATATATCCTTAATCCGATTTCTTGTTTATTGTGCAAATAATGGCTAAATCTTCCCAAATGGAGTGAATTTCTTGACGTAAGTTTCCATTTTGTGGAACTCGATTCCGATACATGTTTTATACCCTCCACCATACTATGGAGGGTATATTAATTTTGTCATTCCGTTTGTATCTCCTCGAAATACTCACGTCAGACCCAACAAAGTATGTATATTCTTGATCAGCGTAAAATTCTAAGACGATTTAGCCATGTCCGTCTGTCTGTCTGTGTGTCTGTCTGTCTGTCTGTCTGTCCGTCTGTCTGTCTGTTGTAATCACGCTATCTTTCGAACAAATTGAGATAGAAGGCTAAAATTTTGCACACATGTATATTTTGCCAGTAGGCAGGTTAAGTTCGTAAATGGGTCATGTAGGTCCAAGTTTTCATATAGCCCCCATATAACGGTACCTCTCGATATTCGGTATTTTGATGATTTTAGCGACATTATTCACCGGAATTGTTTCAAATTTGGCATTTAAAGTTCGTAATGGAGACTACAGCCTAAGACAGAAAATTATCTGTGCAGGTCCACGTCTTCGTATAGCCCCCATATAACGGTACCCCCCGATATTCGGTATTTTGATGATTTTAGCGACATTATTTAACGGAACCGTTCCAAATTTGGTATTTGAAGTTCGTAATGGATACTGCAGCAGAAAACAGAAAATGGGCCATGTAGGTCCACGTCTTCGTATAGGCCCCATATACCGTACCCCCCGATATTCGGTATTTTGATGATTTTAGCGACATTATTTAACGGAACCGTTCCAAATTTGGTATTTGAAGTACGTAATAGATACTGCAGCAGAAAACAGAAAATGGACCATGTAGGTCCACGTCGTCGTATAGGTCCCATATACCGTACCCCCCGATATTCGATATTTTGATGATTTTAGCGACATTATTTACCGGGATTGTTTTAAATTTCGCATTTGAAGTTCGTAATGGATACTTCAGCCCATGCCAGAAAATTGTCTATGCAGGTCCACGTCTTGGTATAGCCCCCATATAACGGTACCCCCTATATTCGGTATTTTGATGATTTTAGCTACATTATAAACAAATTTTTCTTCATGTTTCGCATTTAAATGTTGTAATAACTTATGACAAAAGTTGCCTATGCATGTATACGTCGTCGTATAGACATTCGGTATTTTTAAGATTTTAACAGAATTTTTAAAGGATTTTTATACCCTCCACCATACTATGGAGGGTATATTAATTTTGTCATTCCGTTTGTAACTCCTCGAAATATTCATGTCAGACCCAACAAAGTATATATATTCTTGATCAGCGTAAAATTCTAAGACGATCTAGCCATGCCCGTCTGTCTGTCTGTGTGTCTGTCGGTCTGTCTGTCCGTCTGTCTGTCTGTTGTAATCACGCTATCTTTCGAACAAATTGAGATAGAAGCCTAAAATTTTGCACACATGTATTTTTTCCCAGTAGGCAGGTTAAGTTCGTAAATGGGCCATGTAGGTCCAAGTTATCATATAGCCCCCATATAACGGTACCTCCCGATATTCGGTATTTTGATGATTTTAGCGACATTGTTTACCGGAATCGTTTCAAATTTGGTATTTGAAGTTCGTAATGGATACTACATCCTAAGTCAAAAAATGAGCCATGTAGGTACACGTCTTCATATAGCGCCCATATACCGTAAGCCCCGATATTCGGTATTTTGATGATTTTAGCGACATTATTTAGCGAAATTGTTCCAAATTTGGTATTTGAAGTTCGTAATAGATACTGCAGCATAAAACAGAAAATGGGTCATGTAGGTCCACGTCTTCATATAGCCCCCATATAACGGTACCCCCGATATTCGGTATTTTAATGATTTTAGCGACGTTATTTACCGGGATTGTTTCAAATTTCGTATGTGAAGTTCGTAATGGATACTTCAGCCCATGCCAGAAAATTGTCTGTGCAAGTCCACGTCTTCGTATAGCCCCCATATAACGGTACCCCCCATATTCGGTATTTTGACGATTTTAGCTACATTATAAACAGATTTTTCTTCAAGTTTCGCATTTAAATATTGTAATAATTTATGACAAAAGTTGCCTATGCAGGCCCACGTCGTCGTATAAACATTCGGTATTTTAACAAAATTTTTAACGGGTTTTATTTTTTGGAAATTGCCAAATTTGTACCAAATGGTGGAGGGTATTAAAAGTTCGGCCCGGCCGAACTTACAGCTTTTTTACTTGTTTTATAATCAACCGAATTTTGCCATTTAGTGAAACTCGGTCTGGTATATGCGTTGCTCCAATAAATATTTTTATACCTTCCACCTCGAAAAGGAGGGTATATTAACTTTGTAATTCTAAAAAATCGTCATAAAGTATGTATATTCATGATCAGCATAAAATGGTAAGGCGATTTACGATGTCGGTCTGTCTGTTGTAATCACGATACAGCCCACATTATTTTACGTATAGCTTCAAAAGTTGGCAGAACAATTTGTATAGTGTCTAGGAAGGTTGATATTGAAAATGAAATTTATCAGTCTACGTTTTGGTTTAGCCGCCATATAGCGGTACTTCCCGATATTCGGTATTTTCACGATTTTCGCCACATTTTTTTACGGATTTGTCTAAAAATTGGTAATGATAGGTCATAATGGGTTCTAGCTCGGATGGCGAAATATTGTACATATATGTAGGTCCACGTTTTTCTATAGCCTCCGTTTAGCGGTACCCCCCGATATTCTGTATTTTCATGATTTCAGCGACATTATTTACCGAAATTGTTTCAATTTGGTAGTTGAAGTTCGTAATGGATACTACAGCCTAAGACAGTAAATTGTCTGTACAGGTCCAGGTCTTCGTGTAGCCCCATATAACGGTACCTCCCAATATTATTCATCAAAATTTTTTTAAGTTTCGTATTTGAATATTGTCTTAATGGCTTATGACAAAAGTTACATATATTCTGTAATTTTAAGATTTAAACCGAATTTTTAACGGATTTTATTTTTTTGAAAGTTCGGCCCGGCAGAAATTACTGCTTTTTTACTTGTTTATTTCCACTTTATAATTTCATATATTGTAAACTAGCTGGCCCGGTCCGCGTTGCCGGCCCGTAGTTTTTGTCTATTATGCATATTTGTCAAAGCATAATTATTCAAAGATATGAATGTTATAAATGTTCACGTACTGGTAGATTAATTTTTATTTTTAGTCAAATAAACAGTAATTTGGAATTTACTGTATTTTGTACATCTCATAATTGAGGGCTGAATGATTTAAGAATAGCCAAAGTTAATTAATTTTTTAAACCCATTAGCACCTCAGATTGTGCATTAGAGGCCTCATAAGTCCCCCTAACCATGTCGGTCTGTTTGTCCGCCAAAAGGTGGACTTGAAGGGGTACTATTACAAAAGAAAATTCTAAAATTTGTAGACATGTTGACATTTTTTTGTAAGATTTTCACCCCCCCCATTTTTAGCCAAATCCTTTGAAATATGGTAAAATGCGAAACATCGACCTACATTGGAAACTTTCTTCACCCCTTATAATCCAAGATGACAAATAGAGGCCAAATCGAAAATATAGCAGAACAACATAGCATGTCAAACTGAAAAAAATCACGTGATTTAAATAAGTAAAAGTAGTTTTATCCACCTCATAATTGAGGTCAGACTGATTTCAGAATAGTCAAATATAATTACTATTTTACACCCATTACCGTAATATGGGAACTAATTTTATTTGTCATTCAAATTGTAAATTGAAGACCCTATAAAGTCCATATTTTTCATCGTAGTATAATTCAATGACGATTCAACAAATATTCGGTCCCGTGCAACTTTCTTTCTATACTATTTGGTATTTTACTGATTGTACTCCCAAAAATTTTTGAATTTTGAGCTCTCATTGGACGGATTATTTTCACATGACAGAAGTAGGGCCACGCATTGATATAAGTCCCATTAGTCTCTTTCGGTCATTTTTGTTTGTTTAAATGTCTGCGCATCTTCCAGCTGAAGCACGATGTAGGCCCTGGAGTTGAAAGGTAGATGTCAGTTACCATCGCATTTCGCACTTATTTCATTTTTTTGGTGAAAAATTGTATATAGTGAAAAATTATTCTTTATTTTGTTCACAAAAAATCCACTGAATTCAATATGACAAAAGAAGAATAACAAATTGAAAAAATCTTCAACTTGTTCGCTAGTTTTTTACAGCAACTGTTTAAAGATCCTTACGAAGTTTGTCAATAGAATGTACTTTTATTTTAAAATTCAATTCCATTGGAATTTTTTTTTCGATATTTTCCCGTTTTGATAATTTTTGCATAAGATCTCTTTTTTCGTGATTTTTTAACGATTTTGAAAAAGTAATTATCTTTTAACTTTGGTGTGACCGCGTTAAATTATTTCGATATCATCTATCCCCTTTCGCCACCACGTAATTCTTTACTACACTTCCATGTAACCCGCCATCAATATCAGTTCTCAAGAAATCAAGTCAAATAAATTGGTATTAATATTCGAATTCAAAAATAAAATATAAAAACACTACAAATGTACATTAGAAAAAAGTAAGTCAAAATTAGAAAAAAATCATGCAAAATAAAACATTACTATTGTACATTTGAAAAGTCAAAATGAAAATTTTAATATATCACATTTTTACGCGATTTTTTGGATATTATCCTTTTCGGAGAGGAGACAATTCCGAATTTGTGTGAATCGTTAAAATCAGTCCAGCGGTTCTTAAGTTATAAGCGTAGTAACTAACACAACTTACATTTATATATATAGATTTTTATTTTCCACTTTCAAAAAACATAGGGCAATCTCATTCGGAATAACTAGCATGTTAAATAAAAACAACAATTACCACGATCAGACAGCAATACAACAACGTATTCCTTGTTGTTGTATTTTCATACACACAATACATTTAAGGGACAAATGTAAAATGTTCCAGCTACCTGAATTCAAACCTTAAAGATCATCCCCATTCGCATCAGAACACATTATTGTTTGAAATTAAGCAACTCAATGCAACATCAAATAACTCTGTTTACCCTTTCTCTTATTATAATTCTCATTCTCTCTAAATTGACAATTACTTATAACATTTTCGCAGATCCCTGTTTAGTTATCGCTTCTCGGCCTTATGGCTAAGATCAAAGTGTAGTATCTGTTCTTATCAGCTTAACATCTGATAGATCCTCCATCGGAGGACAACAAATGTTAAACTGATTTTTGGAAATTGACGGAAGTTTAGGGGCTTGCTCCACTTTTGTCGCGGGTTGGCCCGGTATTGCAGTACCGCCGGGATTTTGGCCCACATACGAAAATACATTTCAATTTTTTTTAAGATTGGGCACACGTAGATGTCGATTAGTAAAAAGAAAAAAACTGGGTTGAAAATCTTGCAGATTTTTTTGAAAGCGTGTAATAAGAAGACCTTTTTGGGTGGGGTAGTGAATGTGGCAAGTTTTTTTTTATGTTGGGAGAGGGATTTTATTTTTAAGACGTATAGAAAAATATGAATCTTTATAGGACGTATAAATTATAGCGAAGGAAAGGCAGTTAGCCTTCTAATATGGAGTATTTATACCCTCCACCATACATAGCATGGAGGGTATATTAAGTTTGTCAGTCCTGTTGTAACTCAACGAACTAAAAATTTTAGACCTAACAAAATATATGTATACTTGATCAGCTGAAAATTCTTCGACGATTTAGCCCTGTCAGTCCGTCTGTCCGTCATAACTAATTTAAATAGGAAGGTACAAGTATGCACAGATCAGTCATTTGTGTGCATGCAGGTCAAGTTCGAAGATTGTTCACGATATCATATAGTCCACATATAGCGGTACCCTCCTATATTCGGCATTTTGATGATTTTATTCACATTTTCAGTGAAATTGTCTCAAAATTCACATAAAGAGCTTCTTCTAAGTACTTCAGAGAAAAGTCTAAATAGGTCCACGATATTATATAACGATTTTCATTTAAGTGGGATTTTTGGACGGATTTTTTTTTTTTTTTTTTGAAGGGTATAACAAGTTTGACCCGGCCGAACTTATTTGCTTTTTTACTTGTTTGAAATAACTTCATCTAGGAATCTAGTAATTGACTTTGAAAATATTTTTTTCGGAATCTAACAGGACTCTGTTCAAGGATTCTGATTTAACAGCATTTTCAAAGACCCTAGTGGTGGTTTTTGATTTTTTTGCAGTTGCGGATTTTCAAAAAAAAATTTTCCCCAGCTTTACTTTTATATGTAAAACAATTTAGCTTCTCCGACTCTAGTCGTATTTATCGCTTTTTCTAGGATTGTAGCTGTGATTTTTGAATGAATTCATAGAAGCTCGCGAATATATAAAGAATTATTAGTGGTATTTTAAAAAATTTAATCGTGAAGTAGTTTCTTCATTTAGGTGTCTAATAGCAGAGTTACACAAATTAATCTTCTTTGGACGGATTTTTTTTTTTGAAAAATTTCAAGATCCTTCAAAATGCTGGAGGGTATTAAAAGTTCAGTCGGGTCAATCTTATCTGCTCTTTTACTTGTTTGAAAAAAAATTCTTCTTCCAGGAATCTAGTCATTGATTTTGAAAAGTGTTTTCTTACCGTTTTTTTTTTAGGATTTTTATTGAATTGTTAATGCTCTTCTATGACTCTAATCTTGGATTTTTAAAGGTATTTTTAGAAGCATTATCAGGACTCAATCGTGGAGTTAAAAAAATCAAAAATCAAGATTTTTTTAAGAGGAATTTTTACATCTCCTGATCTGGTATTTTTAAGGATTTTATACAGATTCTGATCCTGAAGATTGAGAAGACTTTTTAACGATTTTTAACGATAGAATGTTTAAAGCTTCTGATAGGGTATGTAAGAACCAAATAAGATTTAAAATTTATGATTTTTAAAAGAAATTGTACATATCCTGATAGTTTATTCCCAAAAAAAATGTTTAAAGAATTTTTTGAAAAATTCAATTTTTCGAATCGTATATTTTTAAACGAATTTTTACATCTTATGATCGTGTAAGATAATCTTTAACGATTTTTAAGGAATTTTTATGATTGTAAAATAGAGAAACTTGAGAATTTTTTTTAAATAAATTTTTCTGCTCCATCTTCAAATTCAGTCTTATATATACAAAAGATTTGTTAAAATTCCTGCCGTTTATTTTTAAAAGATTTTTAGAATCTTCCAGAGTCTTGGATTTGAAGAAAAATATATTTTCTACATTTTTCTTGTCTCCATAAAATTTTAGGGATTTTTAGCGACATTCACACCTCGTAAAACCCAAATAGGGGGTTTATAAAACATTTTTTTAATAATCTAAATAATGGTATTTGACCATTCAAAATATTTTTAAGGATCAATTTTTTTTGAGAATGTTTTTAAGAACTCTATTTTGATTTGTTTAAGATTCAAATGATTGATTTTATAAAGAATTTTTACGGGATTAATCTTTTAGTTTTCAATTAATTTTGATCCATAAATCGCGGATTTTTATAATAAATGTTTAAGAAAGGATAGAAAAGGGATTTTTGAGGATTAAAATCGCAATTATTTGAACTAAAGACCCAAATCCTTGTTATTTTAAATAACTTTCTAAATATCTTTGAGGATCTTGAGATCCTTGTGGCTTTTAGAAATGTTGGAGTTTTAAGGATTCAAATCGCCGATTTTTGCAGATTTGATTTTTTTTTGAAGGACTTTTTAAGGGTTTAAATATTTTTTTTAAAGATCTAATTATTTTAGAATTTTTAAGGAATGAAATCTTGGATTTTTAAGGAATTTTAATTTTTTCAAGTTCTTGAAGAACATTTTAAGTTTCCGAATAATGGATTTCTTAAAATTCTAAATAATAATATTTTATTAAAATTTTTAAAGATTTTTTTTTTTAAATTTTTAAAGAAATGTATATTATGTCTGCAGGACTTTTAGTATTGAAAATGGACCATGTAGGTCCACATTTTGGTATAGCCCCCATATAACGGTACCTCCCGCTATTTTTTTTTTTTTTTTTTGATGATTTTGGCGACATTATTCTCCGGAATTATTGTATTTGAAGTTCGTAATGAATACTACAGCCTAAGAGAGAAAATTGTCTGTGCAGGTTCACGTTTTGGTATATCCCCCATACATCCCTATTTTCTGTATTTTGATGATTCTAGATACATTATTCATCGATTTTTTTTTTCAAGTTTCGCATTGCAATGGCTTATGAAAAAAGCTGCCTATGCAGGTCCACGTCGTCGTATAGACTCTAATATAACGGCTACATTCGGTAATTTTAAAATTATAACATTTTTTTGTAAATTGTCAAATCCGTTCCAAATGGTGCAGGGCATTCAAAGTTCGGCCCTGCCGAACTTACAGCTTTTTTACTTGTTTTTAAATAAATTCCAGGTTCTAAAACGTTGATTTTCAAAAGACCACCTTAAGAATCTTTATGGTACTAAATATTGGTTTTCGAAAGAATTAGATACAGGATCCAAATCATTAACTTTAAAAAATCTTTTTATGGGAACCTTTGAAAATTCAAATTTAGGATTCTTAGAAAAAGTTGTAAGATCAAAATCGAGTATATTTTAGAATCGTGGATGTTTTAAGGAACATTTTTTTAGGATCTTAATTGTTGATTTTTCTTGGATTATTTAAGAATCCAATGGGTTTTAAAGATTTCTTTTTTAAGATCCAATTTATAGATTTTTCAGATATTTTCAAAGAATTCCATATCATGGATTTTTAAAGAATTTTTTAAGATCCAATGATTTACACCAAATTATAGATTTTAATTAAAATTACTGATCTATCCATATCTTGGCCTCTTGCAGCTTCTTTCAAGAATCCCCGAAGCAAAGAAATTAAAGCGCTTGTCAATTAATTTTCTCAAGGCTATTGGACTAATTAAAATCTTTGAATCTTTTATTTTTATAAACTTTCCAATTATTCCCGATTTTTCCCTTAGGTATCCATTTATCGGATTTTATAATAATTTTTATGAGGAATTTTAATGGAATGGAATGGTACCTGTGTCTGGATTTTTTTTTTCAATTTTTTTAAGGATCCCTGATCTTGATTTTTTGGTAATGGATCTATGATTTTTTCAAATCGGTTATTTTTAAATAAAATTTTGAAGAATCGCAAATAAAAAAATCAAAATTGTGAATTTTCCCAAAAATGTGGATCCGCAAAGCACAAAAAATAGCCAAAGCATCAAAATATCCTCCTTAAATATTCAAATCGTAATTTCAAAGAAATTTCCAACAGCTCCCAAACTATCTATGGATTACACTGGATTACAGATTCCGGATATGACCCCGATGGTATCAAATTTTGGGAATTTTTAAGAGCTCTGAGAATTTTTTATGAATTCCAGAGAAACAAAAATCGCGCATTTTCCTGAATTTTTATTTTTCAAGGATACTTAACGGATACTTTAAATAATCAATTTCAATTTTTTTAATTAAGAATTGTTGATTTAAAAAAATATTCTAAGAAAGACTCTCCCAAACAGTATTGATTAAATATTTTTCAAGGATAACTGAGAGAAATTTGATTTTGGGTGTCAGGATCCAAAGAGTATTCTTCGATGATTTCTGTAAATCCAACGTATAAAATTTTTAATGAATCCTTAAAGATCTCTTCGAGGCATTATGTTTTGGAATTTTAAGTAATTTTTCTAGAAGTCTGTTTAAAAAAAAATTACGGAATTTTTAGGGTAAAACATCTAATAAAAATATGGATTTTTAAAGGATTTTCCGAATTTAAAAAATACATTCTTTCGTAATCCATCCATTTCGGATCAATTAAAAATACGGGCTTTAACGGAATTTTCAGTTGCCCTTGCTTACGTCGAACTTTATCCCCCATCCTTTGAAAAACTCACACAATGCAGTTTTTTCCTAGCGGGTAACTGGCCTAAGGATTTCAAGGATTATTTTACAAATCTATTCAACTGCATCATCATGGCCATTGACTATGACCATTTGTTTTTATTTATACTCCTCCCCCATTTTGGAAAATTGTGGTTTTCAAAGGGGTTGTTTTCAAATTCAACAAAACATAAACAAACCGGCGCAGAGCTTTGTTGGAGAATTACTCAGAGTAAATGTCTACACCATTTGCTCTCTGCATATTTTTAGGCGAAATGGAATGGATTTTTCTCTCTCTCCCAACAATTTGCCTCAAAGCTTTTGGCGAAAAACAAAAGCTTAACATGATTTTAGGAAATTGGCATTTTTCGAAATGGATTTCCCGGGAAATTTTGTAGTTTTGAAATTTCCGGAAATATTTAAAACTTTGTTGAAAAGTTGCATAATTTTGGGGATATTGTCATTATTAATATTTTTACCAAAATGTTCATTCCACCATTTTTTTGCGGCAAATTGCAAGCAACATGTTGCTTATATAAGTCTTATGCTATGTTTTCTCCGCTTTAGTGTTATTGTCGCAAAGTAAAGCATAACTATAGGCGTTCGTTTGCAATTGCGATTAACGTAAACAAATCGTGTGTTGTGTGTGTGAAAATCTCGTCGACATTTGTCCTTCGGTGTTGTTAAGCGTTGTTCTTCGTTCATCGCTTAATTGCAATGCTGGAAACTTTTCGAATGTTTTGCGATTTACTGGGCAATTTCGTTAATGGATAAAGTTAAATTGTGTTTCTTTTATGTGATTTTCAAAAAAGACGTCATGTCAAAGATTAGGCCGTCGATGATGATAAAATGTGTGAAATAGAAATATAAGAAAAGGTAGACGAGCAATGAAAAAGTAAATAAATGTTATTCCAAATACAGTTTGAGCAAAAGCAGGTGTTTAATCAACGTGTACCTAAAAGTAGGCAATATTTATTTTTTTTAACTAAAAAAATATGAATACGAATGGAGACACGTCGCAATTTTTTTTTTTGCAACAAGTCGATTGAATAAATATTTTTTGACCGGTTTTGTATAATTTTCTGACTTTTAGAGCCAAAAAATAATTACTCGTTAGTGTTTAAATAATGGATTGGTATCTAGATAAAGTATTTTTGCTAGGTAAAGATACATGACAAAATACTTAAATATTTTTTGAATTTTGTCAATAACTCAATATTTTTTATATTAACTTGGAAGATTGTTTATATAGAAAATCGCTGATTTTTAAGCACTTCTGTCATCAAATAATCGGTGAATTAAAAAAAATACAGACTCTGTAAGGGATAAATCTGTAAGCACATTCAAACTCTGGGTCATGATTTTTTTATACCCCACATCACATAGTGGTAAGGGTATTATATTTTTGTGCATTTTTTTGTAACATGGAAAAGGAAGCGAGATAGACCCATAGCTAATTTTGCAGATCTTCATGGAATCAATTTCTGAGTTGATTTTGTAAACAAAATGCAGGTTGCATTTATTATCCGATTGAGATGAAATTTTCAAAACATCATTTGTTGGGCCTAAGGACGAACCCTATCAAAATTGACTGCGAATTGGTTCAAATTTAAATATAGCTCCCATATATATATTCAACCGATTTTGGGTTAATTGTGCACCAAATGGCCAATAGCAGTCCAAATTCCCAATTTTGCCACATTCGACCGAATTCAGTCTAGAAGCAAGTACATAAAATTTAGTGAAAATCGGTTCAGATATAGCTACAGCTCCCCTATATTTGTTTCAACCGATTTGGTGTTTAAGTCCCTTACGTTCGTAATATACACTCCATAAGAATGATATTGGTTACGAGTTATCAGATGCAGCCCAGATATACCTCTGCCAAATTGTATCAAGATCGCTGCAGATTTCGATATAGCTCCCATATATACCTTCAACCGATTTCGGGTTATTTGTGCACTAAATGGCCAATATCAGTTCAAATCACCTAAATTTTGGCACATCCGGCCTAATTCAATTTAGAAGCCAAAACATCAATTTCGTGAAAATCGGTTCATAGATAGCTTTTGCTCCCATGTTTCAACCGATTTGGTCCTCAAGTCCTTCACATTCGTATTATACATTCGATAACAATGATATTTGGTACCAGATATCTTATAGAGCAAGGAAATTCCTTTGCCAAATTTTATGGAGATCGGCTAAGATTATGTCCAAATCTCATACATCTTTAATCCGATTTCAGGTTTATTGTACAAATAATGGCTAATATCAGGTCAAATGGCGTGAACTTCATGACGTACTTTTCCATTTGGTGGAACTCGGTCCCGATATATATTTTTATATCTTCAGCCATATGGCTACAAAGGGTATATATTTTTATATATCATCAAAAATAACGGTTTTAGACCCTAGGTCTCTTTGGACAAAATCCGTTTCAGAGCATTTTGAGTCGATTTAGCGACGTCCGTCCGTCTGCCTGGCTGGTTGGTGCGCACGACAACTCTCGAAGGGAGTATCCGATTTGATCCAAACTTGGTACATCGAACTATTATTGTCAAACTTAAATCGAATTCGGAGATGTGCGATATCGGTCCACGCCTTCGCGTACAACCCCCACAAAAGGTCGAATTTTTTTTTTTAAAAAAATAGTAATAATAACCAAAATTTTTACTGCACAGAAAAGGGAAAGGATCATTCCAACTTTGCAAATTCTAATAATTACATCAGTGCTAGGTCAGTTGAGAAAATATCGATCCACTCCTTAAAATATCTTCCCTACAAATGGTAAAAATTTTGAATAATCATAACTCATATAAAATACGATTGTCTTCAAATTACACACATAACACTATTTTTAGTAACACAAGGTGGTAAAAAGATGGAATATATCCGTCCACTCCTTCTGGTACCTCCCCCACAAAGGGTCAAAATTTTTAATAACTATGAAGCTCATAAATCGCGATATTAACATCCGATGCCATGAAGAAATGGTAAATCTCAATATTTCCATCAATAAAAGATCTGTTATAAATATGGTAGATATCGGACCATTCCCTCTGGTACCTATCGCACAAAGGGTTAAGGTTTTGAATTAACCAAAATGATTATAAAATCCGAAATTAGCATCCGATTCTCTTCATATTTTACACATCCCATTATTTCTACTAACATAGGATATGCTGTAAAGATGGGATATATCGGCCCATACCTTCTGGTACCTCCCCCACAAAGGGTCAACATTTTGAATATCCATGAAGCCTAATATTAAATTTTTAGTTTGTTTTTTTTCGATAACATTTTTTGATCGCAAATTCATTCATCGTAGTAACTTTTCAGACTTTTAAGGCTTTATATTTTAGTCAAGTTTTTCCCTTCTCGAAAATCAGATAACCGTTGCAGAATGGACCTGCATCTGTATTTGTTTGTCCAAAACTGTTTTCATAATTAAAATTGGCCACCACCAGATCTTAACCCCAAATTCTAACAGACACATTAATATAAAATTTCGGAATCCCACCCCTATAAACTCACTCAATTTTGTAACATTTAGTACTTTTCCTATAATTTTAGTACTCATTTGCAAAACCGTTTCATATCTCAATTTTTAACGACAGCAGTTCTCGCAACATAAATTTTCATAGTTTTAGCTCTAGAATCCTCAATATTAAATTTCGGGATTCCAGCTAGATCCCTTCAGCCAAACCCAAATTTAGTACCACTTAGTCCATATCGAAGAGTTATGGTACACATTACCACAACTACCTCCATATTTCAGTTTCAAATACCAACACAGACCTGAATACGAAATTTAAGAATTGCAGCTCTTAGTACGTTTCGAATAACTGTAGTACGTATTCCTAAACCCATCTCCAAATCTCAATCCCAGATACCAACAGAGTCCTCAATATCAAATTTCAGATTTCTTCCTTCAACCTATACCAAATTTAGTATTTTTGGCACAATTATAGTACACATTACCAAAACCACCTCCATATCTTAGCCACAGACACCAATAGTGACACCCATATCAAATTTCAGGATTTCAGAGTTCTTCCTTAACCCTATACCAAATTTAGTACTATTTAGTACCTTTCGTACAATTGCAGTACACATTTCCAAAACCACTTCCATATCTCAATTCCAGATAACAATAGGTATCTCAATATAAAATTCCACAATTTTATCTCTATTCCTTCACACATATAAATAAAGCAAAGCACAGCAAATAAAGTACCATTTAGTACATTACCAAAACCACCTCCATATCTTAACCATATCCTAAACGCAGACAACCAATAGTGACATCTATATCAAATTTCAGGGTTTCAGATTTCTTCCTTCACCCCATATCAAATTTAGTACTATTTAGTACCTACCGTACAATTACGGTACACATTACCAAAACTACCTCCATATTTCAATTTCAAATAACAACAGGGACCTCAATATAAAATTTCAGAATTTTATCTCTATTCCTTCACCTAATAGCAAATATAGTACTATTTAGTACCTTTCATACAATTATGGTACACATTTCTTAAACCACCTCCATATCTTAACCGCAGACACCAATAGTGTCTGGACTACAGGCCTTTTGTTATCTATACCTAATTTCAGGATTTCAGAGTTCTTCCTTCATCCTATACCAAATTTTGTACTATTTAGTACCTTTCGTACAATTACAGTACACTTTTCCAAAACCAACTCCATATCTCAATTCCAGAAAACAATAGGTACCTCAATATAAAATTTCAGAATTTTATCTCTATTCCTTCACCCAATAGCAAATATAGTACCATTTAGTACGTTTCGAGGAATTATGGTACACATTTCTGAAACCACCTCCATATCTTAACCGCAGACACCAATATTGTCTGGACTACAGGCCTAGTGACATCTATACCAAATTTCAGAATATCTGAATTCTTCCTTCACCCTATACCAAATTTAGTACTATTTAGTGCCTTTCGTACAATTACAGTTCACATTTCCAAAACTACCTCTAAATATCGATCCGATGTGACATCTATACCAAAATTAGGAATTCAGATCTATTCCTCCACCCAATATCAAATTTAGTACGATGTAGTACCTTTCGTACAAAAAAACAGTACACATTTAAAAAAAAAAACACTTTTATATCTCAATTATGGTACACATTTCCGAAACCATTTCCATATGTCCAGGCTACACATGAACAAATATCCTTTAGCAAATATCTGATTTGTTCACCCAATACCAATTTGTACCACATACAGTACAATTTAGTACTTTTTGTGCACTTGTAGTATGCATTTTAAAAACCAACCCCTTTATCGCAAACCTACCTACAACAACAGGGACCCCAATACTAAACCTATACAACCTAAGCCAAAGTTTTCCAAATTTAGTACCAATTAGTACGGTTTGCACATTTAGTACATAATTCCAAATTTACTTTAAAATATCTAATTTACTATCCAACCTCGATTCTCATAACAAATTTCAAGTTTTTAGCCCTACCCGTTCACATGATGCCAAATTGTGCCATTTTAGAAGTTTTGTACCATTTTAGAACTTTTCGCAACCTTAAAGTGACTCCCGTTCCAAATTTCGAAATTCGTTATCAGGAATTTGGCAATTCTCAAAAAAAAAAAAAAAAAATAAATAAATAAATAAATAAAATAAAATAAAATCCGTTAAAAATTCTGTTAAAATCTTAAAAATACCGATTGTAGCTATTATATTAGGGTCTATACGACGACATGAACCTGCGTAGGTAACATTTGTCATAAGTCATTACAATATTCAAATGCGAAACTTAAAAAAAAAATCGGTTATAATATAGATAAAATCATTAAAATACCGAATATCGGGAGGTGCCGTTATATGGGGGCTATACGAAGACTTGGACCTGCACAGACAATTTTCTGTCGTAGGCTGTAGTATCCATTTCGAACTTCAAATATTAAATTTGAAATTATTTTGGGGCAAAATGTCCCTAAAATCATTAAAATACCGAATATCGGGAGGTATCGTTATATGGGGGCTCTACGAAGACGTGGACCTACACAGACAATTTTCTGTCTTAGGCTGTAGTATCCGTTATGAAATTCAAATACCAAATTTGAAGCAATTCCGGTGAATAAATTCGTTAAAATCATATGAAAAGATTATAAAATATCGAATATCGGGAGGTACCGTTACCAATCAATGCAATAGTAATCCGCTTTAAAAATTCCGTATTCCAGCTCTAATAGAAATTGTTCCAAATTTTGTACCATTTAGTACTTTTCGTGCACATAAGTACAAAATTTCGAAAACTTCCCCCATATCCTAATCAGACTCTCCTCGAGCATTGTTAATTTCAAATTTTAGGATTTTAGCTCCATCCATTCCTCCAAATCGAAATTGTACCAAATTTTGTACCATTTAGTACTTTTCATGTACATTAGTACAAATTTCAAAAATTACTCCATATTTCAAATCTACACTCAGCCAGTAATGTTGATATCAAATTTTATGTTTCCAGGTTCATCCGTTCCTCCAAACTCAAATTGTATCAAAAATTAGTACCGTTTAGTATTTTTCTCCTTACACCGACTCTACTCCTCAACCTTGATTCCAAATTTCAAGTTTTTAACTCTGGCCCTTTACATGATACGACATGGTACCAAATATAGTACATTTTAGTACTTTTCGTACACTAATAGTGCGAATTTCCAAAAACCTCTGTCATATACTCCATCAGTGAACCTTATTCCATATTTAGGAGTTCTAGCTCTACCAGCTCTTCTAGCCCTTTCAGTACAAATTTCCAAAAACCCAGCCATATTTGACACTTTGGGACCCAAAATTTCAAGATTCTATATTCAGCCGTTTCGTCTGGTCATTGATGAATCGTTTAGTCAGTCATTCAATTACTCTATTTCTTTTTTAATATAGATAGCCAATTATCTACAGAGAGGTCACAAGTGCAAAATTTCCGTGCATGGTTTAATGGGTTTGGGCGCTTCATAATCTCAATACACTGTTTCGTTAATTTATGTAAAACTCCAATTAAAAAAATCTATTTGAAAATTTCTATTTTCTAATATTCCACCACATCCCCCCAAAAGTATGCAACATTTGTGCAGTGTTGTAAAATGCATTTCTATCCTCTCACAAAAACTATGTTGCAGCATTTCTCCCCATTTACCCCTTTCGATGCAACATTTTATGTTGCAACCTCTCTTGGCAATATGCAACACCATAAAACATAGCATCCGACATCCTACAAGTATGCAATAGTTTTTCGAAGAAAAACATTTGCAAGTTAACTATTCAGACTAGCAACAAAAACAAAGCAAAAAAAAAACGTATTTTTACACGACACGATGTAGTCGGCGACAATTACATTGTCGTGGTTGTGGTTCGTTCACTTCGTTGTTCGGGCTTTGTCTCGTAGCGAAGGCATCGCGTTACCAGTGAAATTTCCTCAATGCATACTTTTTGGGCATTCGTTGGGCCCAATGCATGCCAGTGCATGGGTGTGTATGGGTGTTGGTGTCGAGTGTTCTTTGTTGATTCCTTCATTTTGCCATTCTTCGCCAACGACGAGGACGAGAACGACTACGACTATTGACTGACTGACTGGGCCAACTCTGGTGTTGTTTGGCCACCATTGTTGCAGCTCTTTGTGTCTGCAATTTAGACAAGGGGAAGGGGAGGGGGAATGCACAAAATGAAATCAAAAACCAAATTGAAAACTATTCGTTTTCGCCAGTGATTTTCATTACTTTACTTGGCCCGTTATGTAGTTCTTGCTCGGCTCGTTCTCAAACGGTCGTGGACAACAAGTTCGTATGTTGTTCTCCAATCGTTGTACGGTTGTGGCGGCAATGTTGCTCGTTATGGCCCGCATCATGTGTAGTGTTTGGAGCACACGACGCTGGCACCCAGCAATGCATTTCGGTCGGTTTTCGTTATTGTAGACCTGGCCTGGGTCGGTCTGTACTCGGGGTGTTGGGGTGTCTGTCGGCTTGTCTGCAAGTGTTGGCCATTATGGGTATGTCGGTATGGTGTGCGTGCATGTGTCTGTTCGCTGTGTTGAATTGAAAAGGGCCAATGCGCTTTTTAACGAACAGCGTAAGGATCAGTTTAACGCGAATTACGGTTACGAAAGGATGCTTATGCATAAGAATGTCATAAACGTAAACAATACAGAATTGTGTGCGGAGAGTGTGTAAAAAAATTCCAAAAAAAATAAAATAACAACAAAATAACGGAAAGAGAACCAAAATACGCAAAACCAACAAAATAAAACTAAAGATCTTTTTGTGTGAAAAAGAAATCTTGGAAATTTTTTGAAATTTAAATTGAAACTGAAAGCCAAAGAAAAAAGTCCCCCCCTGCCGTTAGCAATTCCAAAACTCCCCCTCATCATATCAATTCAATGTGTGTGTGCGTGTGAATCCCCTTCCTCAATTTCAATATTATTTCGAATATCTCTACCTACCAACGTATAACTGACCTTTCTCAATCCAAAAACGGTTAGTAAAGAGTGGTGTTCCTTTTTATATCTTCTAAATAAGGAAAAAATAAAAATATTTGAAATTGCCTTTAAAAATTGATACAATTTCTGTTGCCTATATTTAGGCTGATTTTTTTTTTATTAAATTAAAAATCAGTGAGTACCAATTTAATAAATTGCTATGAGTGTTAGTTTATGTTCATACACGTAAATGCCTATGTGAAAATTGTATGTGTTCCGAAGTGAGCTAGGTAGAGAGGTTTGGGGGAAAAAAATGAAAGTATTAATTATTTCCAGTAAATGAATTGAGGTTGAGATGCAATTACTACAAGAATTTTTTTAACCTATTTTATTACCTTCTAGTTCAGCCTTAAAGTAGGCAATCATTTTTAATTTTTTTACTTTGGGATAATTTAATATTATTGTTATTATTATTATTATTATTATTATTATTATTATTATTATTATTATTATTATTATTATTATTATTATTATTATTTATTTATTTTTTTTTTGTATTTGTGTCAGGAATTACAGTCTCTAAGAGGACAAGGTTTGGTTAACGATTTTTAAAATATAAAAATATTTTTTACAGTTTTTCTAAATAAATAAAAGTTTTAATTTTAAGTGTTTTTTTTAATAACAGAATTTATTTTATTTATTTGTGGTGGTTTGAGGGAAAAACTGGAAGTATTAATTATTTCCAGTAAGGGAAATGCAATTATTAACAGAATTTATTTAACCTCTTTTATTCATCCTTAAAGTAGGCAATCACCTTTAAAGTTTATTTTGCTTTTGGATAATTTTTTTTTATATATTTTTTTTCATTTGTATCAGGAAATACAGTCTCTAAGAGGACAAGGTTTTGTTAATGAATTTTAAAATAAAAAAATATTTTTTAAAATAAAAGATATTTTTTACAGTTTTTCTAAATAAATAAAAGTTTTAATTTTAAGTGTTTTTAATAAAAATGACAGAATTTATTTTATTTATTTATGGTGGTTTGAGGCAAAAAATGGAAGCATTAATTATTTCCAGAAAATGAATTGAGGCTGAAATGCAATTATTAACAGAATTTATTTAACCTCTTTCTCTTCTAAATCTTCTAGTTCAGCCTTAAAGTAGGCAATCACTTTTAAAAATAATTTTATTTTTGGATAATTATTTTTTTTTCATTTGTTTAATTTTTAATTAATTAATTTTCTTTTTTTTTGCATTTGTGTTAGGAAATACAGTCTCTAAGAGGACATGGTTTGGTTAACGATTTTTAAAATATAAAAATATTTTTTACAGTTTTTTTAAATAAATAAAAGTTTTAATTTTAAGTGCTTTTTTTTAAATAACAGAATTTATTTTATTTATTTGTGGTGGTTTGAGGCAAAAACTGGAAGTATTTATTATTTCCAGTAAGGGAGATGCAATTATTAACAGAATTTATTTAATCTCTTTTATTCATCCTTAAAGTAGGCAATTAATTTTAAAGTTTATTTTATTTTTGTATTATTATTTTTTTATTTTTTTTCATTTGTATCAGGAAATACCGTCTCTAAGAGGACAAGGTTTGGTTAACGATTTTTGAAATATATAAATATTTTTTACAGTTTTTAAATAAATAAAAGTTTTAATTTTAAGTGATTTTTAATAAAGAGAACAAAATTTATTTTTTTTTGAGGGAAAAAATGGAAGTATTAATCATTTCCAGTAAATGAATTGAGGCTGAGATGCAATTATTAATAGAATTTATTTAACCTCTTTTATTACCTTCTAGTTCAGCCTAAAAGTAGGCAATCACTTTTAAAGATTTTTTTTTTCATTTGTGTCAGGAAATGCAGTCTCTAAGGGAACAAGGTTTTGTTAATGATTTTAAAACTAAAAGAAATTTTTTACAATTATTATAAGAATTTTTGTAAACTTATTTTATTAAATTCTAGTTCAGCCGTAAGGATAGGAATTACCTCTTAAGCTTATTTTTTCTATGGATTATTGATTATTTTCTTTTTTTTTCATTTGAATTAAGAAATATAGTCTCTAAGAGGATATGGGTTTTTATGATTTTTAAACAAATTTTTTTTTTTTTACAATTTGCTAAATTAAGGCATCATAGTTTTAATGATAAAAATAAAATTAATAATAAAAATTACAGAATTTATTTTATTTATAAAAATAAAAAAATACAATTGAACAATTTTATAATTTTTTTATTTTTCAAAAAAAAAAAAAAAAAATAAATAAATAAATAAAAATAAAAATTGTCAACTTTTTTTTAGTTGTCTTGTAAAAAGGAAATCTTTTTTTATAAAATTGAAACATATTTTTATAGAAAATATTTATAATTCCAATTTGTTTTATTGCAAGGAACTATCTCTTAGAGCACAATTGAAGCTCAATTTTCTCGGATTTTTAGATATTTTTTCTAACTGGAAAATTAATATAAAAAATATTAAAATTATGTGAGTTTGGTACCTAAACTCAAAAGATATGTAGTTCAGTTTCTAGATAGACAAATTACTTTGATTTTGTTTCCAACTGAGATGTTTAATTTTTTAATTGATAAGAAATATTGAATTTTGCATTAAAACTTAAAACTTATTTTATTGCCTAACAAAAAGTGAGCATTGAATCTCTTGTTTTTTTTTTTGGAATTTTTGTGTAGTTTTTTAATTCTTATTAACTTTATTTTGGCTTAAGGTCCATTGAAAAAATTAGTGTTTTTTTATAATTTTGATTTTTATTTTTCGATATTTCGACAGTCTTCGACAATCACCGATATTTCGACAGTCTTCGACAGTCATCTTCAGGAAAAATTTTTTATTGAGAAAAGCAACAGTCTTGTTTCACCGTTTATGCTAAAACTGCTTTTTAAATAATAAATTAAACCCACTTATTTTTTAATTAATTAAGAGTGAAGAGTTGAATTTTAGATTGATTTTTATACCCTTCGATATGGTATGGAGGGTATAATTAGCTTTTCATTCCGTTTTTAACAATTCGAAATATACACAGTATATATATATTCTTCTATATATATTCCATATCCCACAGAATTCTATGTCGATTTAGCGATGTCCGTCCGTCAGCCCGTCTGTGGAAATCAGTCTAGCTTCCGAACGAAATGTCCGCAGGACTTTTGGCATTGAAAATGGGTCATGTGGGTGAACGTTTAGTTATAGCCCCCGTATTACGGTATCTTCCAAAATTTGGCACTCGAAGTTCGCAATGGATACTACAGCTTAAAACAGAAAATTGTCCGTGCAGGTCCACGTGCTCGTATAGCACCCGGATAACGGTACCTCCAGATATTCGGTATTTTGATGATTGTAGCGACATTTTTCACCGGTTCTGTTTCAAATTTGGTATTTGAAGTTCGTAATAGGTACTACAATCTAGGACAGAAAATTGTGTATGGAGGTACATGTCTTTGTATAGCCCCATATAACGATACCTCTCTATACTCGGAATTTTTATGATTATAACGAAATTATTGACCGGTTGTTTCAAATTTCGTGTTTGAAGTTCGTAATATTTACTACACCCTATGACAGAGAATTGTCTATGCAGGTCGTCGTATAGAACCCTAAATAACGGTAACTCCCTATATAATTTTATTTTTAAAATTTTAACAGACTTTTTAACGGATTCTATTTTTTTATTTATTTGAAAATTTCCAAATTCGTTCCAAATGGTGGAGGGTGTTCAAAGTTGATCCCGGCCGAACTTATTGCTTTTTAACTTGTTCTTATTTGAAGTAATGCAGAAAAAAATCATTCTCCAAAATATAAGTCTTAAAAACAATTATTCAAATTAAAAGTAATTATTTTATTTTCAATGTTCATATACGTTTAAGACAAAAAGTAGGCATTATTTATTTTTATTAAATCTAATGAGAATTTTTGTTGTTTTGGCATTCAAAATTAAAAAAAAAAATTTGTATGGTACATTTATTTTTTTGGGAAAATTTAATCCTAAAAGTAGGCAATTATTTTATTTTTATTTTTGAAGTACTGGTTTCCTTGAAAAAGTGAAATTTTATTTCTTCTTCAATCTATAATTAGTAAAGGAATCATATACAATTTTATATTCAAACGTCATGTATATTCAATTTCATCACAACACACCCTCTCAAAAATATTCTTACTTAAAATTCAGGCTCGTTGAAGGCAGTTTTTCTGGCATATTTTTTTTTAGGATTTTTATGAAAAATCAAAATCTGTGTTTTCAACTGATTTCTTAATAGATAAACACATGTTTATTATTTAATATAAAAAGGAAAATAATTTAATTTTTTTTTTATTATATTCAAAGCCAGACACCAGTCAAAGTTCATCCTAAAACTATGCAAATTTATAGTTTTTTTTTTTTAATTTTTTATTTTTTTATAGATTACAAGTCAGTGTTTCCAAATAAGTAGTTTATTTTATTTAATTTATATTAACAAGAAATAGAATTATTGTTTCATTATTTTCTGAGAAAGGCTTTAGTCAAAGTTTATCCTAAAGTATGCAATTTTTTGCATTTCTAGAATTCTAAATGAAAATTAAAAAAATGTATTACTTTATTTTCAAACAAAATGCAAATTATTCAATATTCATAATATTCATAATTTCTTCGGGATACCGTAGTATTTTGTTGTTGCAAAATAGTCAGTCTTAATCCCATTATTGTTGTTTTAATAAAAACAAAGTTTGTTTATTAGTGGAGAAAGATGGTAATATTTACCAGGGAGTAAGGCAGGGAATACCTAGATTTCAGAAAGAGCCACCAATCCTAATCAGTTCCCTTATTTTTTGTCTGTACATTCAGGAGTTAGTTTAAAAAAATAAAAACTTATTTTTATTGTTAAATAATAAAAACACAACTTCATTAAATTTCGAATTCGATGCAGGCAGTTTTTTGTTTCTTGTAAATATTTACGATTTTTATAATAAAAAAAATCAAAATCAGTGTTTTCAAATAGTAGATTATTTTCTAAACAGACAAAGACATTTATATTAAAAAAGAAAAAAATATATACAGAATTATTTTTCTATTATTTTTTGAGCAAGGCGTCAGTCAAAGTTCATACTATAAATATGCATTTTTTTAATTTTTAGATTTAATATTACATTCTCGGATGTTTTTATAAACCATTCAAAATCAGTGCTTTAAATAATAAAGTAAATATTTTTTTTTTTATTCATGAATAGTATTATTTCATATTATTTTCTCATCGCTATGCAGTTTTTTGAATTTCCAGATATTCGCAATGAACATTTAATATGTGTACTTTTTATTTTCAAATAAAATTAAAATTTTTCTAGTAGAAAATATAAGTGGCCAATTACTATCATTATTATTTTATTAAAAAAAAAAACCTAGCTGGTAATAAGTAGACAAGGATCGTTTTGAATTTCGAACTTAATACCAATATTTGGACTCAATAGACTTTATTTTTATTTCTTTTTCTTCTTTTATTTCTTCTTCAAATTTCAAATAGTCAAATTGTTTTTAAATAATTCTATAAATAATTCAAAAACTTTTTGTTTTTTTTTTAAAGTTGTTTATTTTTTTAATAGGCAGACTTTGTTTATTATTTTATATTAAAGAAAGAAATATTTGTCTGAACAAGGAATCAGTCCAAGTTTATCCTAAAAGTATGCAATGTGTAGATATTCTTAAAAAAAAATTAAAATTTTTAGTTTTTATACCCTCCACCATGGGTAGGAGGGTATATTAACTTTGTCATTCCGTTTGTAACACCTCTAAATATTCGTCGTAGACCCCATAAAGTATGTATATTCATAATCAGCATAAAATTCTAAGACGATTTAGCGATGTCCGTCTGTCTGTCTGTCTGTCCGTCTGTCTGTCTGTCTGTTGAAATCACGATAGAGCCCACATTATTTGACGTAGACCTTTGAAATTTGGCACAAGTGTGTGTATTGTCCCTAGGATGGTTGGTATTGAAAATGAGATATATCGGTCCACGTTCTGGTATAGTCCCCATATAACGGTACCTCCCGATATTCGGTATTTTGATGATTTATGCCACATTTTTTCACGGATTTATCTGAAAATTGGTATTTGTAGGTCATGACGGGTCCCTGAGCGTGTGGCAAAACATTGCATGTATAGGTCCACGTTTTGGTATAGCCCCCATATAACGGTACCTACCGATATTCGGTATTTTGATGATTTATGCCACATTTTTTCACGGATTTGTCTGAAAATTGGTATTTGTAGGTCACAACGGGTCCCTGAGCGTGTGGCAAAACATTGCATGTATAGGTCCACGTTCTGGTATAGTCCCCATATAACGGTACCTCCCGATATTCGGTATTTTGATGATTTATGCCACATTTTTTCACTGATTTGTGTAAAAGTTGGTATTTGTGGGTCATAATGGGTCCTAGTTCGTGTGGCGAAACATTGTAATTATAGGTGCACGTGTTGGTATAGCCCCTATATAACGGTACCTCCCGATATTCGGCATTTTAATGTTTTTTGCCACATTTCATCTAATGTTCTTTTACCCTAGGGTGGAGGGTATTAAAAGTTTGGCCCGGCCGAACTTAATGTTTTTTTACTTGTTTATTTTTTAAATTGTATGATTTTTTGAATTACGACTGTTGGTACGACAGAAATAATATAAGCATCATTAGTCCAAAAAAGTGTCAAAATTCGCATCTTTTGATTCGTGGGTCCTTAAGACTTATTTTTCACAAATTCACGGACGTTGATCTGTTGGTCCTTAAAAATGAATTATATTTGAATAATCCACATTTGGCGGTCCTTCGAAGAAATATTCTGTAAAAGACCCACGATCATTGGTGGGTAGAAAATATATTATTTAAAAAATCTATGTTTTTTAGAACTTTAAAAAATTGATTTTTAAAAAAATCCACATCTAATGAAAAAAATTCCTTAAACAATTTATTAATTTAGTCCTTCGAAAATAATTTGATTGTTTTAAACCACTTCTATTGCGATTTTTTAAGGAATATTTTTTTTTGTTTTTTGATATAGGATTTTGATTTTTAAAAATCAATTTTCAAATGAATTCTTTATAAAAAATATATATTCTAATTCCAACGAATTTCGATCTTTTATAGAAAAAATAATATTTGAAAAAATATTTTCTTAAAAAATCCACTTCTGTTTGTCCCTCGCAAAAATATTCCAGTTTTTTTACAAAAAGAGTAATAATAATTAGATTCTTGAAATGAGAAATATTTTTGAAATTCCATATTTAAAATTAAAAATATTGTTTTTATTTCCTAACAGATATACTTAGACATTAAATATACAATTATTATTATTTTTTAGTTGTATTATTGTTATTATTATTTTTACTGTTATTATTAGCCAGCCTTAAAATATGTGTGTCCAAGTATTTTCAAAGGGCAAAAAACGTAAATTTTTTTAAAAATATTTTTTTTTGTAGTGGATTTTTTAAAAACCTTTTTGGATTTTCTAAAAACAATTTTGTCCTTCGCGAAAATACTCTTTGTAATAAAAAAATCTTAGTCTATCGGTCTTTGAAAAATATTTTGTTTTAAAAAATCCACGTCTTTTTTACATTCGCGAAATAATTTTTTAAATAAAAAATATCCTCATCTCTTGGTCTCTTAAAAAATATTTTGTTTTGAAAAATCCACGTCTTTTTGACATTCGCGAAACTATTTTTAAAATAAGAATTCTCACCCATTGATTTTTTGAAAATATATATATATATATATATATATATATATATATATATATATATATATATATATATATATATATATATATATAAATCCACTCCTGTTGAAATTTGTAACTCAATTCAAATGTTTATAATTTTTCTTAGATCGAACAAGAGAATTCGGGAACAAAGGGTCAATATGCCTCAAAATTATTAGTTACAATCACAGATTTTCACCGAAAGAATTCTCAAGTTAAATTTGGTCTTGTACCATTTTTTCAATAAAGCAATAATAATAAATAAATAAATATAAATAAAGTCTGTTAAAAAATTATATTAAAATCTTAAAAATACCGAATGTAGCCCTTAAATTAATTAATTAATTAATATTAATTCATATTTTCAATTTTTGCAAAAGATAAATTTAAAAAATATTTTTAATTCCAAATTAAGTCATTCAAAAATTTTAAAAGACTTGATAGGCCCTGGAGAAATATATGATAAAATTCTACCCCAAAACCAAACGTTTCTGATCTGAATCTGAGAAGGCCTTAAGGTTTTTTTAACAATTTTTCTTTTAATTCCCAGAGAAAATGTTCTGGAATTCTAAAAAAAACATTTTTGGTTCAATATTCTTTAAAATCCACATTTAAGAACTCCATTTTTCCTTAATCGAGATTAATAGTTTTTGAAATTTATGCTTTAAATTAAATAAAAACTTATTAATGTAATTAATGTAATATTATTTTTATCTTCTTTTATTTTCAGGCAAAGTGAAACAATAAAAACTTTCCACAAAAAAATAAAGAACTCTTTAATTAAGGCTCCTGAAAGTATGACACATAATTAAGTTTAATTGATAAACAAAAGACAAAAAACTCCATATCATTTGCAAAATTAAAAAAAATAATAATAATTAAAAATAAGTTAAACAACAACAAAAAAATAAAACACTTACTTAGCTCATGTATGTAACTATGTGTTTGTTCAATTTAATAGCTTAACAAAAAAATAATTTAGAAATTAATTTAAAAATAAAAAAAATAATTTATTGATTAAAAACTGTCTTGATACATTTCGAACATAAAAAGAGAACGCTCGCTTAAAATAAGAACGGTTGTGACAAAATAAAAAAAATCAAATAAAAACAATAAAAAAAATTAAAAATAAAATAGCAGTGGAAAAAACAATGAACAATGTTTTGAGGCTATAACTGTAAAAAATAGTCAAAACTAGAAAAATGTATTAAAAAATAATAAAAAAATAAATAAATAAGAAAAAATAAGATAATTTAAAATCATAGAAATCAAATCAGGAGCAAAGGAAATACAATAAATAAAATAATTAATTAATAATTCTTAAAAAAATATAAAAATATTTCAATATTTTTATATGACCATATTGAAACCGTATCAATCAAAAAAATAATAAAAAGCAACAAAATAATATTAAATTAAAAAGAGGACAACAAAAAATCGGTTTTCGAACTCTTCTGCATTAAAAAATTGTGAAGCTTGAAAATACACACCGACGAAATATCAAAATTTTCCGAATTTGAACTCGATCTATGACAATTTAGAAAGTTCTCAAAAAATAATATACTCTGAAAAAAATAAAAGAAATTAATATTTTGTCTTTCTGGCGGAAGAATAGAACTTTTTCTATGCGTCACCCTGTCATGTGTCCATGACTTGAAAATAAGAAAAAAAATTGAAACTGTTAACTACACTAGCGTGACATTATCCGCCATAGGCTTTAAAGTTCACTGCAGCTTGGTAGAGATTTGACCTGTATTCTGTCATAAACACCAATTATATGAGCCACCCTGTGTGTATAAAACTCAAACTGACCTGTGAAAATTCCAAAGGACAATTAATTCGCCCAGTATCAGTAGATTATATTTTAAAAATAAAATTAAGTTCTGAAAACTGATAAAAGAAAAAGTCATATTTTCGAGCCAACTTATATGTGTCACCCTGTGTTTAGCATCAAATATCAAAATAGTAAACAACTGACTTTTCCAAAGTAACATTGAGCCTCACTGAGCATTAAAATTAAATACAAATTGTCTTGAGATTCGGTTTTGCCTTGACAATTTAAAAATATATCTAAATGTGTCACCCTGTGTTCATAACTTTTTTGGAAAAATAGTAAAAAAAATAAGAAGGACTTTAAAAAAATAATTGAATTATTACCCCGAAAAAATATTATAAATCACGAATACAATATTTCGACTCAAATAAAAAAATTGTGTCACCCTGTGTTCCCCATGAATTAAATAAAATAATTTAATAAAACAAATCATATATACACCAGTGTATTTTGTCGTAGCTGATATTAAAAACATCCGTCTCTCATCAATGTGTTAGTGTGTAGAATGTGTGGTGTCTGTGTATTTGTGTTTAGTGTTAAATAATTGTGAAAAAAAGAAAATTAAATTTAAAAAAAAAAAATAACTTCAACTAAATTATCAAAACGCCATCATCGTCATCATCAACAAAAAATTACAAAACATTCAATTCCCATTCAATTTGCATAAATAGCCTATCTAACATTGCCAACCTCAGAGACCAAAAACAATTACAATCTCTCTCTCTCTCTCTCTCTCTCTCTCTCCCGCTCTCCCATTCTCCCAATGGCAATAAATGGAGAGTCCATTATTTGAAAATCTATTTCAATTATCACATTTGTAATTGAATTTCATTGTCGAAAAATTGTCAACATCATCACCCAGCAGCACCGATGAAAGGACATCAAAATTGACGAGAACGCGCCGAGTCAAACAAACGAGCAAATTATTCCATCAATTATGGAATAATAAATTTCACAAAAACCAAAAAAAAAAAAAAAAAAACGTATTTGGTAAGTTTTTGGCAATTTAACTAAATTATTGAATTTTGAAACGCCAACAACTATTGTGGCATTTTAACATTTGACACTTTTGCCGAGAAATAAAATTAAAAACAAAAAAATGAATGGGAAAATAATTTGAATCCAAAAAAAAATAGTTGTATATCTGTGTATTTGAAATTCCTTTGTAATTTCAATACAAACAATTAATGTATGAAAATTTAATTGAAGTCAATTAAATGAGAGTTTGTTAGAAAATCGAAAAAAAATAAACACCTCGAAATAAAGAGAAATTCAATAAATGATGCATACTTTTAGGCGATCTAAAAACATTTGCTTTGATTTTTTGTAAATTTGAAACGCTGATTGGTTGGATAATATTGTAAAACCTAGTACCCATTGGGAATCGAAAAGTATATAAAAAATAAATAAATAAATAAAAAAAAAATCCTAAATAGTCTCTAAAAAATCACAATAAAGTCGTTGAGAATTTTTACTTTAAAATTCCATGATTTGCAGTAAATTTAAATTATAAAATATTATAAACTAGCTGGCCCGGTCCGCGTTGCCGGCCCGTAATTTTAGTCTTTAATGCTTATTATATCCCCCACCTTGGAAAGGAGGGTATATTAACTTTTTCATTCCGTTTGTAACAGACTCCGTCTGTATGTCTGTTTATTTAAATTACGATACAGCCCATATTATTTGACGTAGAGCTTCAAAATTTAGCAGAACAATTTGTACTGTGTATAGGATGGTTGGTATTGAAAATGGTCCACGTTTTGGTATAGTACCCATATAACGGTACCTCTCGAAATTCGTTATTTTGACGATTTTTGTCACATTTCTCATCGGATTTGTCCGCGTTGCTGGCCCGTATTTTTAGTCTTTAATGCAAATTTAGCATAGCATAATATTTCACAAATCTAGCTCATAAAGGTGAACAAATTTTAATATAAATATTGATTCGACTAAATAGAAATAAATAACTATGGAAGGAGGGCAAAATAATTTCTGAATAGTCAAAGTTAATTACGCTTTTACACCCATTACCATAGCACCTCAAATTGCGCATTAGAGTCCCCAAAAAGTCTATGTTCTTGTTCATAGTAAAATTCAATGACGATTAAACAATACCCGCGTTGTTGTCCGCCAATCGGTAAACATCACTATAGATCGGCGGGCCTGGGGACTATATGGGGACTGTACCAAAATATTTACGTATGTTGACATTTTTCTGTAAGATGGTTCCCTACTCACAAAGTAGCCTAAATACAGCAAATAATGGCCAAATCAGTTGAAAAACGTGGCCAAGACCACGGTCACAGCTGAAATCAGGGATACATTTATATAAGGGTTATACCAAAACGTGGCCCAACCAATATTCTCTTGGGGGTTACAAATTCAATAGAAAACAAAATTTTCTTTTCTGACCGCACATTAGATGTGAAAGTGGACTTGGAGATACTCCATTGTGGGGACTTTATTTAAATAAATTCCTGTGTGGCAATTATCTGTATGATGGTTCCCTACCCCAGGGTAGCATAAATACAATTTTTAGCCAAATCAATTAATGAATATGGTCAAGACCAAAATGGGCCCCACTCTGAAAATTTCAAACTTTATGCGAAGAGGTTTTCTACCTCCTTAGAAACAAATATGCCAAATAATGTCCAAAATATTAAAAAAGTGACCAAGACACCAAAAAAACTTAAATCATACGATGGTTATATAAATATGGAATCGGGTTGTACCCTTATCCGTGAGTTATGATCGATATCATGACCTGCAAAAGCGATTAAAGGTATCTCGAATGTTTGGGAAGAATTTCTGCAAGGATAGAAATTCTTTTCTTACTAAGAGTCCCATTCGCTCTACTATTTTCCACCCTTTATATTTGGTATTTTTCTGATTGTACATTGGACGGATTATTGTGACAGGAAAGAAGTAGTTCCACGCTTTGAAATGAGCCCCATTAGGGTTTTTCGGTAATTTTCGTTTGTTCAAATGTGTTCGCATCTTCCAGCTGAACCACGATGTCGGCCCTGGAGTTGAAAGGTAGATGTCAGTTAACATCGTATTTCCCACTTATTTAATTTTTTGGTGAAAATTTGTATATAGTGAAAAATTATTCTTTATTTTGTTCACAAAAAATTTACTGAATTCAATTAGATAATACAAATTGAAAAAAAAAAAAGTGACAAAAGAAGAATAACACATTGAAAAAATCTTCAACTTGTTCGCTGATTTTTTACAGAAAATGTTTAAAGATCCTTATATAGTTTGTCAATAGAATGTACTTCTATTTTAAAATTCGATTCCATTAAATTATTTCGACATCATCTATTCCGTTTCGCCACCACATAATTCGGAACTACACTTCCATGTAACTCGCCATCAATTTCATTTCTCAAGAAATCAAGTCAATTAAATAAATTGGTATTAATATTTGAATTCAAAAAAAAAAAAAAAAAAAAAAATAAAAATAAAAAAACACTACAAATGTACATTAGAAAAAAGTAAGTCAAAATGGAAAAAAATTATGCAAAATAAAACATTACTATTGTACATTTCAAAAGTCAAAATGAAAATGTTAATATAACACATTTTTACGCGATTTTTTTGGATATTATCCTTTTCGGAGAGGAGACAATTCCGAATTTGTATGAATCGTTAAAATTAGTCCAGCGGTTCTTAAGTTATAAGCGTAGTAACTAACACAACTTTCTTTTATATATATAGATTTTTTCAGTTCCCTGAGAATTTTTCTAAAAAACCTAGTCCCTAAAGCCTAAAAATCTAATATTATTAAACTTTAATTAAATTTTCCATTACAGTCTTCGAGAAGGTTTCATTTGAAGTTTTTGGGAATTTTACCTCAAATAGATCGTGATTGAGTTTTACCTTAAACAATCGGCGATGTCCGATTTTTTCCTAAAGTTGACGTTTTTGTTTCAAATTTTCCGCTAAAACCCACAATTTCCGATTTTTTTAATTGCTTAAAAATCCACGATTTCCGATTTTTTTAATTAATTCCTAAAAAACATGATTTTCATCTTCCATAAAAAACACAAAGCAAAGACTTTGCGAATCTAAGTTTGAAATATCCACGTTGAAGTCTCTGGGAACTTTTTATTCATAAAAAACTTTTCCTAAAAAATCTACAATTGGTGATCTGAATTTAATTTGAGAATTTCTCACTAATAATCCACAATTGACTACTTTTAGAAATAATCCTTAAAAATTCCATGATCGAAGTTTTTTAGAATTTTCCCCTTAAAAATCCACAATTAAGTCATTGACAACGTTTTCTTAAAAATTGATGGTTTTAAGTCTTTGAAATAGATCTTCTCATTTTTTGAGAATTAATTTTAAAAACCCTGTTTCTCATTTTTTCAAATACACAATTAATAGCCTGAAGTCTTTGAAAATTTCCTACCGAAACTCACCATGAAAAACGATTACCGATTCTTAACAAAAAAATCATGATTATTGACTTTTTTGGTTAATTGAAGTCAATTGAAGGATTTTTCCAAAAAAAAAAAAAAAAAAAAAAAAATCCACAATTATAAAATTTTCCTTAAAAATTCAAGAGTCTCTTATTTTTTTTGTGAATTTTCATTGTAAACTCCACTACTAAAGTCGTTGAAAATGTTTCTTTAAAAAATTCATGGGTGAAGCTTTGGAGAATTTTTGTTAAAATTCCACAGTTGGGGGCTTAAATTGTTCAATTGTTTTGAGTCTCTTCTCTATGGAAGTCTTTCAGAAATTTTCTGAAAATAATACAAGTAAAAAAGCTGGATGTCCGGCCTGGCTGAACTTTAATACCCTCCACTATTTGGAACAAATTTGGCAATTTTCAAAAAAATAAAATCCGTTAAAAATTCTGTTAAAATCTTAAAAAGTAAAAAAGAAGCTAATTTCTGCCGTGCCGAACTTTTAATAAACTCCATCATTTCGAAGAAAAAAATTTCAAAAAAAAAAAAAAATAAATAAATAAATCCAATAAAGACTGGGGACTATACGAAGACCTGGACCTGTATACGAAATTTTTTGTCATAGGCTGTAGTGACTATTACGAACTTCAAATACGAAATTTGTTACAATTGCGGTAAATAATGTTGCAAAAATCATGAAAATACGGAGCATCGGGAGGTACCAAAGACGTGGACCTGCACAGACCATTTTCTGTCCTAGGTTGTAGTACCCATTAGGATCTTCCAGTAGGAAATTTGAAACAGGTCCGGTGAATAATGTTGCTGAAATCATCACAATACGAATAACGGGAGATATACTAAGACTTGGACCTGCATACAAAAATGTTTGTCATAAGCTGCAGTACCCATTTCGAACTTCAAATACCAAATTTGAAACATTTCCGGTGAATAATGTCGCTTAAATCATCAAAATACCAAATATCGGGAGGTACCGTTATATGGGGGCTACACGAAGATGTGGACCTGCACAAACAATTTTCTCTCATAGGCTGTAGTATCCATTACGAAGTTTAAATAACAAATTTAAAATAATTCCGATGAAAAATGAAGCTAAAATCATCAAAATACCGATTATCGGGAGGTGCCGTTATATGGGGGCTATACGAAGACGTGGACCTGCACAGACAATTTTCTGCTATAGGATGTAGTACCTATTACGAACTTCAAATACGAAATTTGAAACAATTCCGGTGAATGATATCGCTTAAATAATCAAAATACCAAATATCAGGAGGAACCGTAATATGGGGGCTATACGAAGAAGTCTAGTTTAGTACAATATATGAAGTTTAAATTAAAAAAAAATAGTCAATTTTTCCATAAGAATTCCAGATTAATTTCATAGAAATTTTCCTAGAAAAGCAAGATTCAAAAAAAATTATTTCAAAGAATTCATAACTGATATTTAATAGTCTGAATTATTTGAGAATATTCGATAATAGTAGAATTTTTCATTCAAGGATTTGAATTTTTTTCTCTAAAATCATAAAGACCTGATGGTCTAGCCATTAAGTTTTTCTGAGACTATCAGCAACACCTTCAATAATTGGCCTTAATTAGAGACTCTTAAAAATTCCAATGATTTTCCTGTGAAAAAATGACAAACCTTTTAGAACCCCCGAAGAATCTCAGTAATAGCTCTCTAGTAAGCCCTTGAAAATGTGTTAAAAAAAATTCTACTGAAAGTAATTTCAAAAGAATTAAAGTCCATGTTAATAGCCCTTCATTTTTTTGGAAAATGTCAGATTTATTTATTCACATACCTCCAAGGAAGCATCTGAAATATTTTTCAAAATTCACATTTTAAATCGTTTAAATCAATAACTCTTCTGGAATTTCTTTAAAAAATCCACGTTCATAGCACATTGGGAGGCTACCAGTATTTAAAAAAAAAAAACACGTTTATAGTCTTAGAATTCCTATGAGATAATTCTTAAAAATTCCTAATGACAGTGCTTCAAAGAGACTTCATGAGTTTTTTTATAAAATCCATCCTAAGAGTCCGTTGAAAGGATCTCTGCAATTTTTTTTAAATTCAATTTAATATTTCCTTTAGAAAATAAAAATATAAAATATACAATGTAGGATGCGAGTCCTTTAAGTGGGCCTCTAGATTTCTTTAAAAAATCCTCGGGGTTAATTTACGAATTCTGAAAAAAAAAACTTTAATAATCCTTCAAAATTAAAAAAAAATCTTGTAAAAGTCCCTCAATTTTTTAATCCAGGTTGATGTCCATTCAGAGTTTTTTTCCACATTGTTAGTCCTCTAAGATTTTATTAAATCTAGTTTAGTAGTCCAATCAAAAAATCTGTAAAAGAAATCCACGATGAATGTCGCCAAGAAGAAGAAAACTTAACTTAGTAGTCCTTTAATTTTTTTTTGAGAAATCCACTTTCTTGAAGGACGACAATTGGATATTTCAAAAATTCCTGAAGGACTATTAACTACAAGAAACCTTTTTATATTTATTTCACATTGAAAGTCCTTTAAAATGTTTGTGTTCGAAAAATCTTAAGAATTCTATCAAAAATTCACGTCGATAATCTTCCAAGAAGAAGAAGAAAAAAAAAAAAAAGAAGAAGAAGAAGAAGAAAAAAATTACATTAGTAGACCTTTAGCATATTTTTTTTAAAACCACATTTCCTCCACTTTCCTCCTTCAAGGACGATCAGTGGCAATTTTCTTTAAAAATATTTAAAGAGCTACCAACGTGGAGGATTCTTGAAGGACTGTCAACTTCTAGAAGTATTTTAATATATCCACGTTAACAGTCCTTTAAAAATTTAATAAAAAATTTACACTGACCATCCTTTAAGAATTATTTAAAAATCCACTTCGTGAGTCCTTAAAAAATTTATTAAAAAAAATCCACTTCGATATTCCGTGAAGAAGTTATTTTAAAAAATCCATCAAGGTCCTTAAAGAATTAAAAAAAAAATTAACACTGACCGTTCTTCAAGAATTCTTAAAATTATCCACGTCGATAGTCCTTGAGAAGAATTTATTGTAAAAAAAATCCAAATTTATAGTCCTTCAGGGATTCTTTAAACAAATTACAGGGAAAGTCATTCAAGAATTCTATAAAAAAATTTCACGATGATAGTCCTTCAAGAATTCTTAAAAAAAATCCAAGGGCTAACAACCCTTGAAAATTTTATTTAAAAAAAATTATCTTAAAAAATTCACTTCGATAGTCCTTGAAGGATTTTTTAAAGAAATCGCGTTGATCCTTCTTCAAGAACTCTCTATAAAAATATTTATCGTAAAAAATCAAGTTGATAGTTCTTAAAGAATTCTTTATAAAAATTACATTGAAGTCCTTCAGGAATTCTTTGCAAACATTGCGTTGAAAGTTCTTCAAGAATTCTTTACAAAAAAAGTCCTTCCAGAATGTAGTTGAAAATCCACGTGGATAGTTCTACAAAAATTCTTAAAAAATAATTAAAAAAAGAAAGCAAGGTTGTCAGCTCTTCATTTTGTCATAGTCCTTCTATTTTTTATACCCTACACCACTAGGTGGTCAGGGTATTATGTCTTTGTGCATTTGTTTGTAACAGGCAAAAGGAAACGAGATAGACCCTTAGTTCCTTTTGATGATCTGCATAGAATCACTTTCTGAGTCGATTTATGCATGTCCGTCCGTCCGTCTGTCCATCCGTCCGTCTGTCTTTTCGTCCGCCTGTCCACGTATTTTTGTAAACAAAGTACAGTTCGCATTTATTGCCCTATCCAGATGCAATTTTGCACAAATCATTTATTTGGCCCAAGGACGAACCCTATTGAAATTGGAGATAATCGGTCAAAATTTAGATATAGCTCCCATATATATCTTCGTCCGATTTGCCTTTTATTGTGCACCAAACGTGTAATATTGGTCCGATTAGTATGGAATTTTGCACGTACGATCGGATTGAACCTGAAAATAAGTATGCCAAATTTGATCGAAATCGGTTCAGATATAGCTATAGCTCCCATATATATTGTTCATCCGATTTGTTATTTTTGTCCTCCGCAGCCGTAATATGCACTCTGTAACAACAATATTTGGGGATATATATCAAATACAGCTCAGAAATACCTTTGCTAAATTTTATCGAGATCGGTTCAGAATTGGATATAGCTCCCATATAAAACTTCGACCGATTTACGTTTTATTGTGCACCAAACGTCTAATATTTGTCCAAATGGGATGGACTTTGGCACTTACGACCGAATTGAGTAAAGAAGCTAGTATGTCAAATTTTTCAGATGTAGCTATAGCTCCCATATATATTGTTCATCCGATTTGTTGTATTTGTTACCCACAGCCGTAATACGCACTCCGTAACAACGATATTCAGGCAAATATATCAAATACAGCTCACAAATATCTTTGGCAAATTTTATCGAGATCGGTTCAGATTTGGATATAGTTCCCATATATATATCTTTATCTGATTTCAAATTAATTTTGCACCAAATGGGCAATATAAGTCCTAATTTAAAAGATACAAATGCTTCGGCATATTTAGTCCTTTGAATTTTAAATTATAATTATAATCGTAATCGTGTATGATTGAATTCTCCCATTAAAAAAAACTTTTAATTATTAAGTGGAGCTCAACTAAATTAGCAAAGTGGTGTAGGGTATCATAAAATCGGCCCCGCCCGACTTTAGGACTTTCTTTACTGGTTTTAATTTACATATACAGTCCATAATTTTTAATTTATCTTAACATTAATGGCCTACTTTTTAAGAAGGCTTCTAAAAATCCTCAAAAACATTTTTAACTATAGTCCTCTGAAAAGGCTTTTCTTTAAATCCACAATTTAGTACTCCGTGAAGGCTTCGAGAAATCTTAAAATCTTCTATCATTTCTTAAAAACCCATTTCTTTCAATATTTTAAATTCAAAATTTTTATACTTTAAAAATTTCCGAAGCCAGCTATGCCGTTCAACAACGATGAACCCGATTACTACGCCAATACCGATGATAACGATACATCATTATCGTTCGGTTTTCTATTGCAATTTCAAACTTCATTGAATATTTCCAGGGCACAAAATTCAATTATTTGTTAGATGCGATGGCAAAATAATATTAGCCAAAGCCTGAAGGAAATTTCTACTCAAGTGCTTACATTAAGCCCAGCCATGCCATGCAATGCCAGGCCAGAGAGATTGCATAGCTGTTGCATATTCTGCAACATCATCAATAATTGCATTCGACCAGAGAGGGGTAAGGAGGAGGGGCGACAGAGTTGAGGCAATTCATTTGCAACACTAGCCATGCATCATTAGCAAGACAAAAATCAATTAAAAATCTGCATATTGTGAAACAAAGTGTGGGAGAGGGATGGAAGAGGAGGAGTTGGAAATATGAGAGCTCAAATGGGAAGGTGTTGCGGGGGTGTGTGTGGAATTTTTCCAATACTTATGGAAACACACACTCATATGGGTATATATGAGGCTGAAGTTAAGTAAAATGTTGCCATGAATGAAAGTTGTGAAGTGAAACAACTTTGACACAATTTTTATTTGCGTTCTTTGTCTCATGGAGGTCATGTGTGAGAAAGTTGCAGGTTATTGTAGAGGTAAAGGTAATTGGAGGAATTATACAAATTTTTTAAAAATTTAAAAGGATTTTGTGAATAGTGAACTCAATAATTATATATACTCAATAATAATCATAAACAGGCCACATTAATTTTTCATTTAGAAGATACTGGGAATTTCTTGAAGTCGATTTAGGGACGTCTTTTAAAGGATCTTTAAAAATTATTTAAAGTATCGATGTTGAGAACCAGCTGAATATGGGTCAATTATGAAAACTCCACGTTCATAGAAATTTTATTAAAAATCCAGGTTTATAGTCATTTTAGTCCTCCAGAGAGCTTGAATTCTTTTTCGGCGAAATCGCGTAAATAATCCACTTAGAGGACCACCAGAACTCGTTAAAAAATTATATTCCTTCATGCTAGTTCTTCTAGAGAGATTGTCTTTGTTTCGGAAAAAATCCGGTTAAAAATCATTTTTGAGGACCTCCAAAATTCTTTAAAAAAAATTCTCGCCGATAATCCTTTTAATGGATTTTCAGAATTCAATATCAAATGGTAGTCCTTTCAAGGTCTTCTAGAATTTTCCAAAAAATCTTAACAATGTTGCTCTTTTATTGTTATAAAATATTGTTTATAAAATCTAAAATTATTTAGAGGATTTGATAGCCTCTTTAGAGAATCTCCAGAAATCTTTGAAAAATTCGAGTTGAGAATCTCTTTAAAAGGCATCTAAATTTTTCAAAAACAGAAAAAAACAACGTTGAAGGGATATCAACGTTGTTTTTTTTTGGAAAATTTAGATGCCGTAAAGGACCTCTTCGAAAAGGATAAAAACATAATCTTAGTAATCCTTTGAGCAGACTTCAAAAAACCAGTAAAATATCCCCTGCAACAGTCCTTTCTTTGTCTTTTTAGGACGCTTTAAAAAACTCTAGGTTATAATTCCTTTTAGAGGACCTTAAGAATTCTTTGAAAAATCTTCCAATTTTTATTTCAATGGTCAACGTTGGTTATAATCTAGGATTCTTAAAAAAAATGTTGAACATATCTATGCCAATTATTCTTTAAGGTGACATCCAAAATTCTGAAAGGCCCCACATTTATAGTCCTTCTAAAATAAAATTCAGGAAGATTATTTAAATGATTCTAAAATTAAAAAAAAATTAATAATCCTTTTAGAGGACTTAAAAAAAACATGACAAATATCCATTGTTATAGTCCTTTTAGAGGCTTTATATGATCCTTTAAAAACTCTGGGTTGTAAGTCTTTTTAAGACCTTAAGAATTCTTATAATCCTTCACAATTTTTATACCCTACACCACAAGGTGGTCAGGGTATTATGTCTTTGTGCATTTGTTTGTAACAGTCAAAAGGAAACAAGATAGACCCAAAGTTCCTTTTGATGATCTGCATAGAATCACATTCTGAGTCGATTTATGCATGTCCGTCCGTCCGTCCGTCCGTCTGTCCGTCCGTCCGTCTGTCCGTCCGTCCGTCTGTCCGTCTGTCCGTCTGTCCGTCCGTCCGTCTGTCCACGTATTTTTGTAAACAAAGTACAGATCGCATTTATTGTCCTATCCAGATGAAATTTGGCACAAATCATTTGTTTGGCCCAAGGACGAACCCTATTGAAATTGGAGATAATCGGTCAAAATTTGGATATAGCTCCCATATATATCTTCGTCCGATTTGCCTTTTATTGTGCACCAAAGGTGTAATATCAGCCCGAATAGTATGGAATTTTGCACATACAACCAAATTAGGCCTGAAAATAAGTATGCCAAATTTGATCGAAATCGGTTCAGATATAGCTATAGCTCCCATATATATTTTTCATCCGATTTGTTATTTTTGTCCTCCGCAGCCGTAATATGCACTTTGTAACAACAATATTTTGGGGAAATATATCAAATACAGCTCAGAAATACATTTGCTAAATTTTATCGAGATCGGTTCAGATTTGGATATAGCTCCCATATATAACTTCGTCCGATTTACATTTGATTGTGCACCAAACGTCTAATATTTGCCCAAATTGGATGAAATTTGGCACTTACGACCGAACTGAGTCTAGAAGCTAGTATGTCAAATTTGGTGAAGATCGGTTCAGATATAGCTATAGCTCCCATATATACTGTTCATCCGATTTGTCATATTTGTTACCCACAGCCGTAATATGCACTCCGTAACAACGATATTCAGGGAAATATATCAAATACAGCTCAGAAATATCTTTGCCAAATTTTGTCGAGATCGGTCCCGATTTGGATATAGCTCCCATATATATTTTTATCCGATTTCAAATTAATTGTGCACCAATTGGGCAAAACAAGTCCGAATTTAAAAGATACAAATGCATCGGCAAATTTAGTCCTTTGAACTTTAAATTATAATTATAATCATAGCGTGTATGATTGAATTCTCCTATAAAAACTTTTAATTGTTATGCGGAGCTCTACTAAATCAGCAAAGTGGTGTAGGGTATCATAAAGTCGGCCCCGCCCGACTTTAAGACTTTCTTTACTGGTTTTAAATGGTAAATCTAGGTTATCATTTAGGATTCCTAAAAAGCATTTAAAAAATCTGTGTCAATGGTCCTTTAAGATGTCCTTCAAAAAGCCCCACGTTTATAGTTTTACTAGAAGACGTTAATTTTTTTTATAAAATGCATGTTGATAGTCCCTTTACAGAACCACCGGGATTCTTTAATAAATTTAATTTTAGAGTCTTATAGGGGTCTTCTAGATTTTTTTAATAATCGTTTTAGAGGACTATAAAAACCCTATAAAATATCCACTGCAATAGTCCTTTCAAGGGCTTTATATTATTATAAAAAAATAGAATATAAGTCCTTTTACAGGACCCCAAAAACTCTTTGAAATCCCAACTTGATAGGCCTTTACTATGAAATTCGGATTAGAAATCCTTCAAGAATCCTTTTTGAAAAAAGGAATGTTGGCAGTACATTTATCCTTAATCCTTAATCCTTGGAAGTCTACTGAAATGTAAAAATTACAGTCCTTTCAAAGGACTTTTAATTTTTTAATAAATACCTCCCATTGATAGTTTTGTTAGGAAACCTCATTTATTGACATTTTAGAGGACCTCCCGTTTTCTTTAAAAATATCAAGTCGGTACTCCCATTAGAAGGCTTCAAAAATGTTCATAAAAATCTACGAAATTCTCTGAAAAAAATGTACCTTTAATATTCTTTAAGAAATCTATTGTGATAGTACTTTTGGAGGGTCTTTAAAATTTATTTGAAATGTCTTCGATGATGGTCTGTGTAGAGGACCTCCAAATTTCCTAAAAGCACACTCACATAGATTGTCCTTTTATAGGATCCCTAAAATTAAAAAAAAAAAATCCGCGTTGATAGTCCTTTAGGACCTCTGAAATTATCTAAAAATTTAAAGTTAAAAAAGAAGTCTACGTTGACTATTTTAGAGAGACTCTGTATTCCTTAAAAAATGCCAAGTTGATAGTCCTTTTAGAAGGTCACAAAAAATCACAAAATAATCCTTTTGAAGAGTCTTCTTATTTCTTAAAAAATACTTCTAAAACTCTTTAAAAAATCTATGGCAACAGTATTTTAGCGGTCCTTTACATTTTTTTTGGAAATGCCCTCGTTGATGGTTCTTTAAGAGTATCTCTAAATTTCCCAAAAACTCAAATTGATTGTCTTTTTTAAGGGGCTCTGAAATTCTTTAAAAAATCCGCGTTGATAGTCCTTGCAGAGGACCTCTATAATTGTTTCAAAATTATAGGACTATGGAAAAAATCATGCAATAAGTTGATGGTCCGCTTGGATCATCTCTAGAATTTGAAAAATAAAATCCAAGTTAGTAGCTCTCCAAAATTCTTTAAAAATTCTAAATTGATTGTCCTTGTAGATAATCTCAATTTTTTTTCGTTATTCTTAAAGTTCCTTCTAATTTTTTTTAAAAAATCCACGCTTATAGTCCTTCCAAAGGACTTCTAAAAATCTTCAAAAAATCCACGCTTATAGTCCATCCAAAGGACTTCTAAAATTCTTTAAAAAATCCACGCTTATAGTCCTTCCAAAGGACTTCTAAAATTCTTTAAAACAACCACGACTATAGTCCTTCTAAAGGATTTCTAAAATTCTTAAATAATTTACGCTTATAGTTCTTCCCAAGGACTTCCAAAATTCTTTAAATAACCCACGCTTATAGTTCTTCCAAAGGACTTCTCAAATTCTTTAAAAAATCCACGCTAATAGTTCTACCAAAGGACTTCTAAAATTCGTTAAAAAATCCAAGCTTATAGTCCTCCTAAATGACTTCTAAAATTCTTTAAAAAATTGACGATTATAGTCCTTCTAAAGGACCTCTAAAATTCGTTAAAAAATCCACGCTTATAGTCCTTCTAAAGGACCTCTAAAATTCTTTAAATAACCCACGCTTATAGTTCTTCCAAAGGACTTCTAAAATTCTTTAAATAATCCACGCTAATAGTTCTTCCAAAGGACTTCTAAAATTCTTTAAATAATCCACGCTAATAGTTCTTCCAAAGGACTTCTAAAATTCTTTAAAAATCCACGCTTATAGTCCATCCAAAGGACTTCTAAAATTCTTTAAAAAATCCACGCTTATAGTCCTTCCAAAGGACTTCTAAAATTCTTTAAAAAAATCCAATCTTGTAGTCCCGCTAAAGAACTTCTAAAATTCTTTAAAAAATTGATGATTATAGTCCTTCTAAAGGACCTCTAAAATTCGTTAAAAAAATCCACGCTTATAGTCCTTCTAAAGGACTTCTAAAATTATTTAAAAAATTGATGATTATAGTCCTCCTAAAGGACTTCTAAAAAAAATCTAGGATGATAATCCTCCAAATTTGTTAAAAAAAATCCGGGTTGATTGTCCTTGAAAAGGATTTCTAAAATCATGCAATATGTTTAGAGCATCTCTAGAATTTGAAAAATAAAATCCAAGTTAGTTACTCTCCAAAATTCTTTAAAAATTCTAAATTGATTGTCCTTGTAGATAATCTCATTTTTTTTTTTTTTAAATCCACGTCGAAGTTCTTTGACGAGAGTCCTCTACAATTCTTAAGACAATCAAGATAAAATTCCAAAATCCTGTTACAGGGTCTCCAGAATTACAAAAAAAAATATAGTTCTTTCAAAGGACATCAAACAGTGTTGAAATTTCTTCTAAAGAACCTCGAGAGTTGTTTAAAATATCAATTTTTCTTTTTGGACAAAATCAAGAATTCTTTCAAAAACTCTTCGTTTATAGTCCTGCTACATGACTTCTTACTTTCTATAAAATATCCACCTTCATTGCACCGTTAGAAGGCTTCTAGAAATCTTTAAAACATTTACATTTCAAGTCCTTTGGGAAGAATTTTGAAGTCAAGAGAAAGCTCCGAGAAAGCTCCAAGAAAACTTATATTTCCTTCTAGAAACCTTCAAAATATTTCCATTTCATGTCCTTTGAGAGGAATAATAGTCCTTCAATAAAGTTTCTCTTTCTTTAAAAACCTGTCTAAACCTCTTTCTTTAAAAACCTGTCTATGAAACAAAAAAGATTGTGGTAGATATTCGTTATAAAGGTCCTTTTGAATTTTATAAGATCCATGTCTATAGTCCTTTTGTAGGCTTTTAAAATCCTTAAAATAAACATGACTAGAATTGGATGCTTCAATTTTATTATCCTTTTTATACTTCCAAGATTTCTTTCCAATTAATAGTCCACTTAGAAGGCTTTTCGAATTCTTTAAAAAAAGCCACGGTAATTGTCATCCAAGGAAGCTTTCACAAAAGTTTTAAAATGCACCTCTTAATTTTTTTTTTGAAACAAAAAAAAAAAAAAAAAAAAGTAAAGAAAGTCTTAAAGTCGGGCGGGGCCGACTTTAGGATAATTTAAATTTAAAGTTCAAAGGACTAAATATGCCGAAGCATTTGTATCTTTTAAATTCGGAATTGTATTGCCCATTTGGTGCACAGTTAATTTGAAATCGGATAAATAAATATATATGGGAGCTAAATCTAAATCTTAACCGATCTCGATAAAATTTGGCAAATATATTTCTGAGCTGTATTTGATATATTTGCCTAAATATCGTTGTTACGGAGTGCGTATTATGGTTGTGGGTAACAAATATGACAAATCGGATGAACAATATATATGGAAGCTATAGCTATATCTGAACCGATCTCCAAATTTAACATACTAGCTTCTAGGCTCAATTCGGTCGTATGTGCCAAATTTCATCCAATTTGGTCAAATATTAGACATTTGGTGCACAATCCAATGTAAATCGGACGAAGTTATATGTGGGAGCTATATCCAAATCTAAACCGATCTCGATAAAATTTAGCAAATGTATTTCAGAGCTGTATACATTTCCCCAAATTTTGTTGTTTCAGAGTGCATATTGCGGGTGCGGAGGACAAAAATAGCAAATCGGATGAACAATATATATGGGAGCTATAGCTATATCTGAACCGATTTCAATAATACTTATTTTCAGGTCCAATCTGATTGTACGTGCAAAATTCCATATAATTCGGATTGATATTATCTAAATTTTGACCGATTATCTCCAATTTGTGGCGGAGGTACCAGAAGAAATGGTCCGATCTCTACCTTCTTTATGACAGATCTTATGTTTAGAAAAATATTGAGATGTGCACAGTCTGAATGGAATCAGATGTTAATTTCGCGTTTTATGAACTTCATGGATATTCAAAATTTTGACCCTTTGTGGGGGAGGTACCAGAGGGTGTGAACCGATATATTCCATCTTAACAACAGACCTTGAGTTAATATAAATATTGGATGTGTGAAATTTTAAGACAATCGGACTCTTAAATCACATTTTATAAGAGTTGTAATTAATCAAAATGTTGACCCTTTGTGGGGGGAGGAACCTGTTGGAGTGGACCGATATTGTCGGTTTTGCAATATCGGTCAAATATTGCGATTTGCAAGGTTGGAGAAACATCGGATGATTCTTTCTCTTTCTGTGTATTGAATTTTTTTTTTTTTGAAAATTTGGACCTTTTGTGGTAGAGGTACCACTGTGGATCGATATTGATCATCTCCGAATTCAATCTAATTTTTATAAAAATAGTACAAAGTACCAAGTTTGGGCCAACTCGGATACTCCTTTCGAAAGTTATCGTGCGCATCAGCCAGTTAGAGAGACAGATGGACGGACATCGCCAGATCGACTTCAAATGTCGTTAAACGGATTTGGTCCAAAGAGACCTAGAGCCTAAAACCGTTTAAGATGATGTCTAAAGTTCTTAAAAGCCCCTTGTTTATTGTCCTTTTAGATAACCTCTGCAATTCTTTGACAAATTCAAATTTCGAAGTTCCATGGAGGGCTCCTAAATTTTTTTTTTTAAAAGTCCGTTTAGAAACCCTTTACTTTTTATAAATCAACGATGGTTGTAGATTTGAAGGACCTCCATTTTTTTATATGACTCTAAAATTTGAAAAAAAAAAGAGTTTAATAATCCTTTGAGAGGACTTCAAAAAATCTGTAAAATATTCACTTTTAGGATGCTTTATAAGAACCTTAAAAAGCAAGATTGTAAGTCCTCTTACAGGACCTTAAGAACTCTTTGAAAACCCAAGTATATAATCCTTTGTTTTTTAAATAGATCTACCAAGGTTATTCTTTAGGATTTGTTTTTCAGGCCAGTTTTGTAGTCCTGCACCATTTTTGGTAGTTTTTAAAAAAATCCTGTGAATTTCTTTCTTAGGCTTCAAAAGTCCTTAAGATATGCACCACTCTTCACTTTTATGGATGGTTCTAAAAATCCTTTTCGAAGGCACTAACATTTTTTAAACAATCATTCCAGGGTTTTTTAAAGGCTTCAACAATTCTTAAAAAATAAAAATTTTTCATAGTCCCAGAAGACTCCGAAAATTCTTTAAAAAAATGCACATTGCAGTCCTTTTAGGGTGCTTTCAAAATCCCACTGTTGATAATACTTTTAGGAGGCCTTCTGCATGCTCATGGATGCTCCTTCGAGGAGGCTTCTGATATTCCTGTTAAAAAACACTTTGATAAGGCTATAAAAGTCATTTAAAAGATCCATGTTGACATTAATTTTGGGATATTTTTAAAATTCTGTGAACCATCTATCCCCGAATTTTGCAGGTCATTGACACTTACAGGGAATATAACACCAACAAATCGTCCATCAACGCCATTGAACTATCAAAAAAAGACGAAAAAAATATAACCAAACATCACAAATATTTATTTTTAAAAGGCCATAACAAGCCATCAAAGGCAATAACAGATTCGGCTAAAACTAAACAAAATGCCGAAAAAAAACAAAAAACATCCTTTGTAAATGTCCTTTTGGTAAACGGGATTTTTTAACTTTTTTTGAAGGACAACGCATATAATGGATGCCTAACCGAACTTATGTGTGGCAGAATATGGCTGATGGAGATGGAAATTCACTTACATTTGTAAATAGAGGGAGACAGTGGAACATGGTTATTAGCAATGCATTATCAAAGTGTACTCCACCACCATTTTCCATTGTCATACCTCATATGCAAATTCAAGGTAATTTCGGATTCTAGACTCAGTTTCGGTACTTGTGACAAGAGTTGACTGGAAAATCCTGTTATTCTCAGTAATTGTAAATTTCCTTTTATTATTAATAATACCCTTGGTTTATTTAAACCATGTCCTACTGTCTATCCACCCCCCTCCCCATTGCAGCATGTACTGTTAATGAAATGGTCATGGCCAAATATCGATCTCTCTGTCTGTCTATTTTTTTCCCATACTGCCTGGCATTTAAAAATGCATTTGTTGCAATAAAAAACATCGCAGATCCCACTTTGCCTTCTGCCTGAATTTAAGAATAAAATGCCAAAAATAGAAAAAAAACACATATTTTTATTTGAATGATACGTTGTCTGAAGCAGCCTTAAATTTCGTATTCAAATTTCAGGCAATTCGTCCTTTTACTGTAGTTTTTTTTTATATTTTCATTCAAAATAAATAAATAAATACATTGTAAATGTTATACCAAATAAACAATGCTATACTTTATTAGTTTTATTTGGAAATTCACATGCTATGCGGATTTCATTATTTTTTTTTTTGTGGGAATTTAATAATATCAGGAAGAAAAGGGGATCGAATTTAGAAATTTATTGAAAAACAGCATTTTTATGGTCCCTTTAAAGTTACCTTAAAATTTCCTAAGAAGACAAGTTTGTAGCGGCTTTAGAGGACTTCAAAAATTTGTTAGAAAAATATGTTTAAATTCCTTTTTGGAGGATATTTAAAATGTTGTTAATACAATCGAAATTTGTAGATCTTTTAGAGGACCTCTTAAATTTCGGAAATAAAACACATTTATGGTTCTCCTAAAATTCTTAAAATATCCACAAAAGTCCCATCTAAAATTCTTTAAAAAATCCACGCTTATAGTACTTCCAAAGGACTTCTAAAATTCTTTAAAAAATCCACGCTTATAGTACTTCCAAAGGACTTCTAAAATTCTTTAAAAAATCCACGCTTATAGTACTTCCAAAGGACTTCTAAAATTCTTTAAAAAATCCACGCTTATAGTCCTTTCAAAGGACTTCTAAAATTCTTTACAAAATCCACGCTTATAGTCCTTTCAAAGGACTTCTAAAATTCTTTAAAAAATCCAAGCTTATAGTCCTTTTAAAGGACTTCTAAAATTCTTTAAAAAATCCAAGCTTATAGTCCTTTTAAAGGACTTCTAAAATTCTATAAAAAATCCAGGCTTATAGTCCTTCTAAAGGACTTCTAAAATTCTTTAAAAAATCCACGCTTATAGTCCCTCCAAAGGACTTCTATAATTCTTTAAAAAATCCACGCTTATAGTCCTTCCAAAGGACTTCTAAAATTCTTTAAAAAATCCACGCTTATAGTCCTTATAAAGGACTTCTAAAATTCTTTAAAAAATCCACGCTTATAGTCCCTCCAAAGGACTTCTATAATTCTTTAAAAAATCCACGCTTATAGTCCTCCTAAAGGACTTCTAAAATTATTTAAAAAATCCACGCTAATAGTCCTTCCAAAGGACTTCTAAAATTCTTAAAAAATCCACGCTTATAGTCCTCCTAAAGGACTCCGAAAATTCTTTTAAAAATTTACGTTTATAGTCCTTCGAAAAGACTTCTAAAATTGTTTAAAAATTGACGATTATAGTCCTTCTAAAGGACTTCTAAAAATCTTAAAAGTCGACGATTATAGTCCTTCTAAAGCTTCTAAAATTCTTTAAAAAAATCCACGCTTGTTGTCCTGCTAAAGCACTTCTAAAGTTTTTAAAAAAAATCCACGCTTATAGTCCTTCCAAAGGACTTCTAAAATTCTTTAAAAAATCCACGCCTATAGTCCTCCTAAAGGACTTCTGAAATTCTTTAAAAACTCCACGCTTATAGTCCTTCCAAAGGACTTCTAAAATTCTAAAGATCTTAAAAAAATCCACGCTTATAGTCCTTCCAAAGGACTTCTAAAATTCTTTAAAAAAAATCCACGCTTATAGTCATTCCAAACGACTTCTAAAATTCTTTAAAAAATCCACGCTTATAGTCCTTCCAAAGGACTTCTAAAATTCTTTAAAAAATCCACGCTTATAGTCCTTCAAAGGACTTCTAAAATTCTTTAAAAAAATTCACGCTTATAGTCCTTCCAAAGTACTTCTAAAATTCTTTAAAAAATCCACGCTTATAGTCCTTCTAAAGGACATCTAAAATTCTTAAAAAAATCTAGCTTATGGTCCTTCTTAAGGACTTCTAAAATTCTTCAAAAAATCCACGCTTATAGTCCTTCTAAAGGACTTCTAAAATTCTTTAAAAAATCCACGCTTATAGTCCTTCCAAAGGAATTCTAAAATTCTTTAAAAAATTGACGCTTATAGTCCTTTCGAACGACTTCTAAAATTCTTTAAAAAATCCACGCTTATAGTCCTTTCAAAGGACTTCTAAAATTCTTTAAAAAATCCACGCTTATAGTCCTTTCAAAGGACTTCTAAAATCCTTTAAAAAATTGATACTTATAGTTATTCTAAAGAACTTCTAAAATTCTTTAAAAAATCCACGCTTACAGTCCTTTTAAGGGACTTCTAGAATTCTTTAAAAAATTGACGCTTATAGTCCTCCTAAAGGACTTCTAAAATTGTTTAAAAATTGACGATTATAGTCCTTCTAAAGGACTTCTAAAATTCTTTAAAAAATCTACGATTAAAGTCCTTCTAAAATTCTTTAAAAAAAATCCAGGCTCATAGTCCTCCTAAAAGACTTCTAAAATTCTTAAAAAAATTGTCTATTATAGTCCATATAAATGACTTCTAAATTCCTTAAAAAATCAAGCTTATGTTCCTTCTAAAGGACTTTTAAAATTCTTTAGAAAATCCACATATGTAGTCCTCCTAAAGGACTTCTAAAATTGTTTAAAAAGTCCACGCTTATAGTTCTCCTAAAGGACTTCTAAAATTGTTTAAAAATTGACGATTATAGTCCTTTAAAAGGACTTCTAAAATTCTTTAAAAAATTGACGATTATAGTCCTTCTAAAGGACTTCTAAAATTCTTTTAGAAATCCACGCTTATAGTCCTTCCAAAGGACTTCTAAAATTCTTCTAAAAATACACGTTTATAGTCCTTCCAAAGGACTTCTAAAATTCTTTAAAAAAAATCACGCTTATAGTCCTTCCAAAAGACTTCTAAAATTCTTTAAAAAATCCACGCTTATAGTCCTTCTGAAGAACTTCTAAAATTCTTTAAAAAGATCCATACTGATAGTCCTTCTAAAGGACTTCTTAAAATCTTTAAAAAATCCTCGCTTATAGTCCTCCTAAAGGACTTCTAAAATTGTTTAAAAATTGACGATTAAAGTCCTTCTAAAGGACTTCTAAAATTCTTTAAAAAGTCCACGCTTATAGTCCTTCCAAAGGACTTCTAAAATTCTTTAAAAAATCCACGCTTATAGTCCTTCCAAAGGACTTATAAAATTCTTTAAAACATCCGCGATTATAGTCCTTCTAAAGTATTTCTAAAATTCTTTAAAAAAATGACGATTATAGTCCTTCTAAAAGGCTTCTAAAATTCTTTAAAAAATCCACGCTTATAGTCCTTCCAAAGGACTTCTAAAATTCTTTAAGAAATCCACGCTTATAGTCGTTTCAAAGGACTGCTAAAATTCTTTAAAAAATTTACGATTATAGTCCTTCTAGAAGACTTCTATAATTCTTTAAAACATCCACCTTTATAGTCTTTAAAATAGTCCTTCTAAAGAACTTATAAAATTCTTTAAAAAATCCACGCTTATAGTCCCTCCAAAGGACTTCTATAATTCTTTAAAAAATCCACACTTATAGTCCTTCCAAAGGACTTCTAAAATTCTTTAAAAAATCCACACTTATAGTCCTTCCAAAGGACTTCTAAAATTCTTTAAAAAATCCACGCTTGTGGTTCTTTTAGAGGACCTTCGAAATTCTTAGAAAAATCTATGCTTGTGGTCCTTTTAGAGGACCTTCAAAATTATTTAAAAAATCCACGTTTGTGGTCCTTTTAGAGGACCTTCAAATTTCTTTAAAATATCCAAGATTGTGGTCATTTTTGAAAAGCCTTAAACTTCTTTAAAGAATACACGTTGGTGGTCCTTTTAGAAGACCTTCAAATTTCTTTAAAAATCCACGTTTGTGGTCCATTTAGAGGACCTTCAAAATTCTTTTAAAAATCCACGTTTACAGCCCATTTAAAGAACTTCTAAAATTATTTAAAAATCGACGTTTGTGGTCCTTTAAAATAACCTTCGAATTTCTTTAAAAATCCAAATTTGTGGCCCTTTTGGTGGACCTTGAAAATTCTTTAAAAAAACACGTTTATGGTCCTTTTGGTAGACCTTGAAAATTCTTTAAAAAAACAACGTTCTCTTAGAGGATCTTGAAAATTTTTTAAAAATCTACGTTTATTGCCCTTAAGCTTTTTTAAATCCACGTTTATAGTTATCTAAGAAATCCACTCTTATAGTCCTTTAAACACCAACGCATATCGTCCTTAAATTCTTTAAAAAATCCACATTTGTAATTATTCCAAAGGACATCGAGGCACTGAGGCTTCTAGAATCCTTTTCAATTCCTCCCTAACTTTTGTGAAACCCAAAAAACAAACAACCCATTGCCTCCCAATACCTCTGCCAAATATTGGATATTTTTGGTTGTTTTTAAACGAAAACAATTGAATTGTTTCGTTCCCATTGTGTCAATCATTCGGCGTAGTAATAAAACAACACAATTTTCACTGCAATCATTTAACTTGGTTTACTTATTTGTTTTTGCTGGAAATAAAACAACCAAACGTCATTCGCAATTTTTCACTGGTCCTAGAAAAAAAAAGAAAAATTTTCAGCCAATGGCAAAACAAATTGGGGACACCAAACCCATCAAAATTCGAAACAGAAAAACGTATTGAAAAACGCTGCTTTGAATTGATACACTTTCAGCTAAGCTATCGGCCAAAATTCGGTAAAAATTACAATTGCCTTGCCAGAAAAAAAAGCGACAACAATAACAAGTAATCATCAATTGTCAAATATCGTTGCAAAGCATTGATTGTCCATCGCCTAACCAAAAAAATCTATGAAAAGACACATTTCCGTTAGCCAATGAATTCAAGCGGCAAATGGGAATGACGAGTCTTTAGTTTCCTGAAAAAGTTCATCAATCTGATGTCCTTAGCGGACTATTATATTCGAATTACAAAAGGACAAAAATAAATCATAGCTATTATTCGGTGACTACAGCCAGAGACTACTGACTGCAGAGAGAGAGAGAGAGAGAGAGATAGACAGAAAAAGTCAATGATTGTCCTGAATCAGGTTTGAAGACGAATAAGGACACCTGCGGTAGGCATGGCAGACTAGAGTCAGAGAGATGTCCTCCTGACCCAGCTGACTCGGGTCAGAGAGATACTCTACTGACTATAGTCAGCTGGGCCTGACTAGAGTCAAAGAGAGTCTCTCTCTATCTCTCTCTTCTGACTACAGTCAGCCGGGGCTGACTAGAGTCAAAGAGAGTGTCTCTCTCTCTCTTTTGACTACCGTCAGCCGGGGCTGACTAGAGTCAAAGAGATTGTCTCTCTCTCTCTTCTGACTACAGTCAGCCGGGGCTGACTAGAGTCAAAGAGATTGTCTCTCTCTCTTCTGACTACAGTCAGCCCGGGCTGACTAGAGTCAAAGAGATTGTCTCTCTCTCTTCTGACTACAGTCAGCCGGGGCTGACTAGAGTCAAAGGGAATCTCTCTCTCCCTTCTGACTACTGTCAGCCGGAGCTGACTAGAGTCAAAGGGAGTATCTCTCTTCGCACTACAGTCAGCCGGGGCTGACTAGAGTCAAAGAGAGCGTCGCTCTTCTGACTACAGTCAGCCGGGGCTGACTAGAGTCAAAGAGAGCGTCGCTCTTCTGACTACAGTCAGCCGGGGCTGACTAGAGTCAAAGAGAGCGTCGCTCTTCTGACTACAGTCAGCCGGGGCTGACTAGAGTCAAAGAGAGCGTCGCTCTTCTGACTACAGTCAGCCGGGGCTGACTAGAGTCAAAGAAAGCGTCGCTCTTCTGACTACAGTCAGCCGGGGCTGACTAGAGTCAAAGAGAGCGTCGCTCTTCTGACTACAGTCAGCCGGGGCTGACTAGATTCGAAGAGAGGCTCTCTCTCTCTTCTGACTACAGTCAGCCGGGGCTGACTAGATTCGAAGAGAGGCTCTCTCTCTCTCTCTCTTCTGACTACAGTCAGCCGGGGCTGACTAGATTCGAAGAGAGGCTCTCTCTCTCTCTTCTGACTACAGTCAGCCGGGGCTGACTAGAGTCAAAGAGAGCCTCTCTCTCTCTTCTGACTACAGTCAGCCGGGGCTGACTAGAGTCAAAGAGAGCCTCTCTCTCTCTTCTGACTACAGTCAGCCGGGGCTGACTAGAGTCAAAGAGAGCCTCTCTCTCTCTTCTGACTACAGTCAGCCGGGGCTGACTAGAGTCAAAGAGGGTAACTCTCTTCTGACTACAGTCAGCCGGGGTTGACTAGAGTCAAAGAGAGCGTCGCTCTTCTGACTACAGTCAGCCGGGGCTGACTAGAGTCAAAGAGAGCGTCGCTCTTCTGACTACAGTCAGCCGGGGCTGACTAGAGTCAAAGAGATTGTCTCTCTCTCTCTTCTGACTACAGTCAGCCGGGGCTGACTAGAGTCAAAGAGATTGTCTCTCTCTCTCTTCTGACTACAGTCAGCCGGGGCTGACTAGAGTCAAAGGGAATCTCTCTCTCCCTTCTGACTACTGTCAGCCGGAGCTGACTAGAGTCAAAGGGAGTATCTCTCTTCGCACTACAGTCAGCCGGGGCTGACTAGAGTCAAAGAGAGCGTCGCTCTTCTGACTACAGTCAGCCGGGGCTGACTAGAGTCAAAGAGAGCGTCGCTCTTCTGACTACAGTCAGCCGGGGCTGACTAGAGTCAAAGAGAGCGTCGCTCTTCTGACTACAGTCAGCCGGGGCTGACTAGAGTCAAAGAGAGCGTCGCTCTTCTGACTACAGTCAGCCGGGGCTGACTAGAGTCAAAGAAAGCGTCGCTCTTCTGACTACAGTCAGCCGGGGCTGACTAGAGTCAAAGAGAGCGTCGCTCTTCTGACTACAGTCAGCCGGGGCTGACTAGATTCGAAGAGAGGCTCTCTCTCTCTTCTGACTACAGTCAGCCGGGGCTGACTAGATTCGAAGAGAGGCTCTCTCTCTCTCTCTCTTCTGACTACAGTCAGCCGGGGCTGACTAGATTCGAAGAGAGGCTCTCTCTCTCTCTTCTGACTACAGTCAGCCGGGGCTGACTAGAGTCAAAGAGAGCCTCTCTCTCTCTTCTGACTACAGTCAGCCGGGGCTGACTAGAGTCAAAGAGAGCCTCTCTCTCTCTTCTGACTACAGTCAGCCGGGGCTGACTAGAGTCAAAGAGAGCCTCTCTCTCTCTTCTGACTACAGTCAGCCGGGGCTGACTAGAGTCAAAGAGGGTAACTCTCTTCTGACTACAGTCAGCCGGGGTTGACTAGAGTCAATAAAGACTTCTCTTGAGACTCCAGCGCGTCTATATAGAGCCTCTCTTCCGTTCGTCTATAGAGACTCTCTTCCGTTTGTCTATAGAGACTATCTTCCGTTCGTCCATAGAGACTCTCTTCCGTTCGTCTATAGAGACTCTCTTTCGTTCGTCTATAGAGACTCTCATCCGTTCGTCTTTAGAGACTCTCTTCCGTTCGCCTATAGAGACTCTCTTCCGTTCGTCTATAGAGACTCTCTTCCCGCTCGTCTATAGAGACTCTCTTCCCGCTCGTCTATAGAGACTCTCTTCCCGCTCGTCTATAGAGACTCTCTTCCCGCTCGTCTATAGAGAGTCCCTTTGTCGCTCGTCTATAGAGACTCTCTTCCCGCTCGTCTATAGAGACTCTCTTCCCGCTCGTCTATAGAGATTCTCTTCCCGCTCGTCTATAGAGACTCCCTTTCGTTCGTCTATAGAGACTCTCTTCCCGTTCGTCTATAGAGACTCTATTCCGTTCTTCTGTAGAGACTCCTCTCAGTTATTCCTACCTCTGCTCATCTATGGAGACTCCCTTTCGTCTACAAGGACTCTCTCTCGATCGTCTGCAAAAAATATCTGCTTTATTGAATTTTTATAACCAGTCGAATTATAATTTTCTATTTATAAATTTGTTGTCATTATTGGAAATAATTGATCCTGAAAATTATTTGCAATTATCGTTAATTATCCCCGAAAGTCGGTTAATTTGTTGTTGACGCCGAGCTGAGATCACCTTAATATGGTTGTTAATTTTTGAATTAGTATCGAAAATGTTGGCTGCTGGCAACAAGCTTTTGCTTTGCACAATATTATCACTCCATTTCATCTCCCTTGGCGAACAAAGTGTAATTTGGAAAATTTAAATCCCGGAGACAGAGTAACACATTTCAATTTTCCCCCATTTTCTAGGCCTTTTCATTTATTTCAGCAGAAACTGAATTCAATAAACATTACATTGGAGAGTATAAAATGAAGATTTACAACCAATCCACAACGGCCGATGTTTACTTCCATATTATACGAAAATTTCCCATCAACATGGGTCTGCGTATTGTGGCGAAAATTCGAAATCAGGTTATGTTCCAATGTGAATTTAAATCGTGTGAATTTGAAAAGAAATCGGTTAGCCGTTTTGCTGGCTTCCTGCTGCCATGGCTGAAAAAGGCTCTGGGGAAGGCAAATTTTCCCAATAAGTGTCCATATGAGGAGGTAGTTTTGAGAAAGAATTTTTTTATTGGAAAAAATTATTATTGGTTTATTTGTAATTTTTCAGGGAAATTATTCTTGGACTGGCATGAATTTGCATGACCTGAATATTCCATCCTTTATGCCCAAGGGCCAGTATGAAATAACAACATTTTGTTTTATTCAGGAAAAGCGATTGAAAAGTCTGCTGGCCAATTTGCGGTTGGTATTGGAAATGAAATAAAAAAATATTAAAAAAATGGCTAAATTTTTTTCCTTCAAGGAATTTTGGCTTCGAATTTGTTTGGTATGAACTAGGGTCGAATAAAACCCCAAGACTATGGAGGTCTTCTGTGTGTCAAAAGCCACATATTCTCAGAGAATTTCACTCGATTTACTCTTCTCTCGGTGGCTCTCTTCATGACGGCACCATACATTGTGCTCCTCTTTGAAATTATCCACAGTGCTCTCAGAGAGTCCCGAATTCTAACTCGTAGTTAGAATTTAAAGAATATATATGGACCAAGATATATATCATGGTAGGAGGCTGAGGACTGCTCTTTGGCTCTGTGGATCACAGCAATCGGTTGGGAAAGGAAATTGAAATAGAGACAATGTTCTTCCCACAATTTGGTATGAAACAAGACCTCTGTGCTGTACAAAAACAGGGTCCTCACCCAAATAGTTACCTTTTCTTACGTTTTAGTTCGAATTTCCAAAAAGGCAGTTGTGTCCTAGCCCATCACACTAATTGTGACCTACGTTCAACATTTCGGAGTTCTAGCTTTAATTTGGAGTGAAATATCATGACGTAACATTTCGTAAATTTTATTCGCAATTCCTAAATCCCAGAGCGTAAGATATCAATCTTCAGCCATTTACCAAATGCCATGACCCAGTATTTCGTAATTTTTGTACCCTAAGTGTACTTTTAGTACTAATTTTTTTGAAAATTGGATCATATGGAATCATATACCATCATATCTCCAGGGACCTGCATTCCAAACTATAGAGTTCTAGTTCTACCTGTTCTCTTAATATTATGGCTCAAGATTTCGTACAATTTTGTATTTATCGTACCGCATTAGTTCGATTTGACATAGCTTTTAATATCTGTTCGTACTATTTAAAATGTTTTAGTCCAGATCTCCCATACAATACCTTGGATGGTGTATAAAATTTGTCATTCCGATTGCAACACCTTGAAATATTCGTTGTAGACCCCAAAAAGTATATATATTTCTGATCAGAATAAAATTATAAGGCAATGTAGCAAAGTCCGACAGACGGTCTGCGGAAATTACGGTAGAGTCCCAAAATATTCAATTTGGAGCTTTGAAATTTGACACAGAGGTTTAAATTATATGCAGACTGATTGGTATTGAAAATGGTCTATATTGGTTCATATTTAGGTATATCCCCCATATAACCATACTTCCCGATTTTCGGTATTTTGAAGGTTTCTGTCACAATTTCCAACCAAATAAGATGAAACTTGACATTTGGGGTTCTCGAAAGGTTTTTTCTCTCTTCGCAAAAAATGTTAAAATTAGCTCCACAAATTGGTATAGCACCCATATAGCGCGACCTCCCGATTTTCGGTATTTTGAATATTTCTGCCACAATTTATAACCAAATCAAATAAAACTTGACAATTGGGCTTCCCAGTGGGTCTTTACATTCCCTGCAAAAATTATTTGCTACAGATCATCTAAATGGTATAGCCCCCCAAATAACGCTACCTGCAGATTTTCGGTATTTTGAAGGTTTCTGCCACAATTTCCAATCAAATCAGCTAAAACTTGACATTTAGGGTTCCTGAAAGGACTGTTCCCTCCTTGTAAAAAATATTTGCTACATGTCCACTAATTGGTACAGCCCCACATTACGGTACCTCTTTATTTTCGGTATTTTGATGATTTTAGCTGCATTATTCGGCGGAATTGTTTCAAATTTTGGTATTTGAAGTTCGTAATGGAAAATTGTCCGTGCAGATCCACGCCTTCGTATTTTTTATTTTTGTTTTAATTTTTTATTTTTAATTTTTATTGTTTAATTTTTATTTTATTTTTTATTTAATTTTTATATTTTTTTATTTTTTAAAGTCGCATTTTAAATATTATTTTTTATTTTGTCTCCACAACCACACTTACATTCGTAATCATATCCTTCAATTTCTTCTTCAGACTGTAACCCAAAATATTCACATCAAATGTACTTTTCGGTATAAATGTGGGCAGCTTCAAATTATTCACTCTGAGACCCAACCAATTGTATTTACCCTATATCAATAGAGAATAATTACATAAATTATTTCAAATGCATACCTCCCAACACATACCTTCTCTATGGGGCATCCTTTGATAAAATTCGTTTTCACCAGGACATCCTTATACCATGGCAGCAAAAATCCCGTCAAACGTGTCACATTCTTGCTCATAAAATCACAATATTTAAGGCGACACTCAAACATTGTTTGCTGTTGAAATTTTAGCCGAGTCTTCAAATGGATCGTGTAGTCCAGGGGGAGTTGCCGGACAACCGTCATAAAGATATCCGCCGACCTGCTATCGTTGTGAATAATCATTGAAAATTCCGATACATAGTAGTTGTTGTAGGTGATTTCGGCCGAAACGAAATGAATTGAGTTGAACATTCGTGAAGTCTGTTCCAAAAAATATTATGATTTATTAGTTTTTTTTTTTTTATACCATGTAACACAAAAAATAATAACGGGGAAAATCGTGCAGATTTTGAAAGTGGAGTTAAAACAAGAAGACACTTGTATCGGCGTTTTGAAAGTTTATATCGGAAGTACCCTAAATAGATGGGGCATTTCCAATAAATATATGGGGGAAAGTTCTTTCACACTCTTGGGAATTTTCTTTCAAGACGTGGATTTTTTTAAAAGAATTTATATGTTTTTAGGGCGTGGAAGAATATTATTTTAAGGCGTGGAAGGAGGATATTTTTTCAAGTCGTGAAAGAAAAATATTTTTTAAGGCGTAGAAGAAAATGATTTTTTTAGGGCTTGGAAGAAAAATATTTTTTCAAGGCGTGGATTTTTTAAAAATAATTTTGAGGGCGTGAAAGATTTTTTTTAATGCGTGGAAGATTCTTTTAATGAAGATTATTTAAAAGAATATTTTTAAGGCATTGAAGAATCTTTTTTTAGGGCCTAGAAAAATTTTTTTAAAGCGTAGAAAAAAATTATTTTAAAGCGTGGAAGAAGAATATTTTTTCAAGGCGTGGAAGTAGAATATTTTCGCAAGGCGTGGAAGAAAAATATTTTTTAAGGCGTAGAAGAAAATGATTTTTTTAGGGCTTGGAAGAAAAATATTTTTTCAAGGCGTGGATTTTTTAAAAATAATTTTGAGGGCGTGAAAGATTTTTTTTTAATGCGTGGAAGATTCTTTTAATGAAGATTATTTAAAAGAATATTTTTTAAGGCATTGAAGAATCTTTTTTTAGGGCCTAGAAAATTTTTTTTAAAGCGTAGAAAAAAATTATTTTAAAGCGTGGAAGAAGAATATTTTTTCAAGGCGTGGAAGTAGAATATTTTCGCAAGGCGTGGAAGAAAAATATTTTTTAAGGCGTAGAAGAAAATGATTTTTTTAGGGCTTGGAAGAAAAATATTTTTTCAAGGCGTGGATTTTTTAAAAATAATTTTGAGGGCGTGAAAGATTTTTTTTTAATGCGTGGAAGATTCTTTTAATGAAGATTATTTAAAAGAATATTTTTTAAGGCATTGAAGAATCTTTTTTTAGGGCCTAGAAAATTTTTTTTAAAGCGTAGAAAAGAATTATTTTAAAGCGTGGAAGAAGAATATTTTTTCAAGGCGTGGAAGTAGAATATTTTCGCAAGGCGTGGAAGAAAAATATTTTTTAAGGCGTAGAAGAAAATGATTATTTTAGGGCTTGGAAGAAAAATATTTTTTCAAGGCGTGGATTTTTTAAAAATAATTTTGAGGGCGTGAAAGATTTTTTTTAATGCGTGGAAGATTCTTTTAATGAAGATTATTTAAAAGAATATTTTTTAAGGCGTTGAAGAATCTTTTTTTAGGGCCTAGAAAATGTTTTTTTAAAGCGTAGAAAAAAATTATTTTAAAGCGTGGAAGAAGAATATTTTTTCAAGGCGTGGAAGTAGAATATTTTCGCAAGGCGTGGAAGAAAAATATTTTTTAAGGCGTAGAAGAAAATGATTTTTTTAGGGCTTGGAAGAAAAATATTTTTTCAAGGCGTGGATTTTTTAAAAATAATTTTGAGGGCGTGAAAGATTTTTTTTAATGCGTGGAAGATTCTTTTAATGAAGATTATTTAAAAGAATATTTTTTAAGGCGTTGAAGAATCTTTTTTTAGGGCCTAGAAAATGTTTTTTTAAAGCGTAGAAAAAAATTATTTTAAAGCGTGGAAGAAGAATATTTTTTCAAGGCGTGGAAGTAGAATATTTTCACAAGGCGTGGAAGAAAAATATTTTTATTCTTTGGCGTAATTCTTCAAAAATGGTGCTATGTTGGAAATTTTTTGTATAGACTTACATGAAGTACGTTTTTAACCCTACAGTGTGTTTTTGAAATATATGTGAAGTCCTGGCGTTTAGGTAATACTCACCCTTTTGACATCTTCTAGGACCTATAGTCGAATTTTATGGCAAATAAATTTGTAGAATATTTGGACCTGCTACGATCTCATTTAATGGGATTTTTTAACTATATTTTGAAAAAAAAGGACCAAAAAGACCCCTTTGTTGACTTTGATGAGGTTAAAATTTCCGACCTAAATAATTATCGTTCTATTATCTCTAATATTGGCGAAAATACTATATACCTGAAATCTAAGAATTCCACGGGTCAAAATTTGAATATTTCAAGAAATGTAAAAAAGAGGGGAAAATTGACCCCCTCTATCTGGGCGATTTAAACTTTCAAAACGCCAATACATGAGTCTTCAATTTTTAACTTTACTTTCATAATCTGCTGAATGTTGTCGCACAGTATAATTAATATTATTGTTACATCTCTCAATATTATAAATAATTATAGTAATTATTTGAAAAAAAAAAAATTAAATTTCAAAATTACCTTTGCTTGACCTTCGTGCACATTTTGCAAAAAGCACATTGCAATTAAAATCGAAACTTGGCCACCAGCCATTCTTTCCCGGCGGATTAATGTGTAATGAAATAAAATTCAAAAAATTTTTGAGGCATAATTATTCGATAGAAATCTTTTTTTTTTCTTATCTGATTCAGGGGTTCATAAAAACACAGAAATTAATTACTTTAAAATAAGGGCCAACATTCGGAAGAAATGGAGCCAGCAAAACACATCTTCGACTTATTTAGGATTTCTGCGTTATGAAAGTTTTGGGCTCAGTCGGAGACATACTTCACGATTTATCGTGCGACCGGATATGACTTGGTATACTCCAAGCCCGATTTCGATACCACATGTATGGGGTGTACCACATCGTTTTCGATATGACACATATTCAACAGTATTTTAGGCCACCCATTAACCTGATCTCACAAAAAATATAATTATATTTAATTACTCAATTTTAATGTTTTAAAATTATACCATTTATTAATATTTTTCATCAATATTTTTCAATATTGTTTTTTTAATTGCTTCATTTCGCTTCAGCCATTTATTAAATATTTGGACAATTTAGATTCAGTTATCGTTTGGAAAATTGAAATGTACACATCAATTAAAATCAAATTACGGACAAAACTATTTTTCATATAAGTTCCGTTTTGTGAATTAAAGGTAACATTTCAATAAATGACAAGAAGTGAGTGTGTAATTCTCATTTACTTGGGAATGCTCGTTACTTAAAAAAACTTGCTTTCCATCAAAGTCCTCATATCCAAAAAGCTGAAAAAGCCAAGTGATCATTCTCTTTGCTGGGATGAAATGATGATGTTGGTAGCGGGCAGCACATAATTTTATTGATATACCCTCAGTCATATGGCTACAGCGGGCATATATAATTTGAATTGCTATAACTCTCATAAAAAGCGAAAAAAAGCATCAGATTCTCTTCAAGATTTGGGCTACCCCTTCTGGTACCTTTCCCACAAAGGGTCATAACTTTTTATTATATTTTTATACCCTCCACCTTGGAAAGGAGGGTATATTGACTTTGCCATTGCGTTTGTAACATCCTTAAATATTCGTCGTAGACCCCATGAAGTATATATATTCATAATCAGCATAAAATTCTAAGTCGATTTAAATATGACCGTCTGCCTGTCTGTCCGTCTGTCTGTCTGTTGAAATCACGATACAGCCCACATTATTTGACGTAGAGCTCCAAAAGCCCACATTCTTTGAAGCAGAGCAATTGGTATTGTGTCTAGAATGGATGGTATTGAAAATGAGATATAACGGTCCACGTTCTGGTATAGTCCCCATATAACGGTACCTCCCAATATTCGGTATTCTGATGATTTATGTCACATTTTTTCACGGATTTGTCTAAAAATTGGTATTTATGGGTCATAATGGGTTTTAGTTCGTGTGACGAAACATTGTATGTATAGGTCCACGTTTTGGTATAGTCCCCATATAACGGTACCTCCCGATATTCGGTATTTTGATGGTTTTTGCCACATTTTTTCACGAATTTGTCTGACAATTGGTATTTGTAGGCCATAGCGGGTCCCTGTACGTGTGGCGAAACATTGTCTGTATAGGTCCACGTTTTGGTACAGTCCCCATATAACGGTACCTCCCAATATTCGGTATTCTGATGATTTTTGACACATTTTTTCACGGATTTGTCTAAAAATTGGTATTTTTTGGTCATAATGGGTTCTAGCTCCGGTGGCGAAACATTGCATGTATGGGTCCATGATTTGGTATAGCCCCCCATATAAAGGTACCTCCCGATATTCGGTATTTTGATGGTTTTTGCCACATTTTTTCACTGATTTGTCTAAAAATTGGTATTTGTGGGTCATAATGGGTCCTATTTCATGTGGGGAAACATTGCATGTATGGTTCCACGTTTTGGTATAGTCCCCATATAACGGTACCTCCCGATATTCGGTATTTTGATGATTTTTGCCACATTTTTTCACTGATTTGTCTTAGAAATTGGTATTTGTGGGTCATAATGGGTTCTAGCTCCGGTGGCGAAACATTGCATGTATGGGTCCACGTTTTGGTATAGCCCCCATATTTCGGTACCTCCCGATATTCGGTATTTTGATGATTTTTGCCACATTTTTTCACTGACTTATCTAAAAATTGGTATTTGTTGGTCATAATGGGTCCCAGTTCGTGTGGCGAGTCACTGTAATTATAGGTCCACGTTTTGGTATAGTCCCCATATAACGGTACGTCAAAATATTCGGTATTTTGATGATTTTTGACACATTTTTTCACGAATTTCTCTTAAAATTGGTAGTTGTAGGTCCACGATTTGGTATAGGGCCCATATAACGATACTTCCCGATATTCGGCATTTTAATGGTTTTTGCCACATTTCTTCTAATGTTTGCTTTACCCTAAGGTGGAGGGTATTAAAAGTTTGGCCTGGCCGAACTTAATATTTTTTTTTTGTACTTGTTTTATAATATTTTTATCTTCCATAACATGCGAAAATAGTCAGCGGTTCTACTTAAACTTTGTCTATCTTAATATTTCTCTCAACGAGACATTATTCTAACAAGTTAAAGAGTATGAGTCGGTTATGCCAAAAAATTGATACCCTAAGCGCTTATATGTACGTTTATTAAAATATATTTTAACATGTTTCATTATATTGACCCTCTATAGGAGAGATAGAGTCCATTTCGCTTATGACCTTAATCTGATATAATCATTGGAGGTGACAGGTTTGGATAATATATTTTTTGTAAAATGCTCAACTTTTTTGGGAAGTTAGCGGAAAGGGTGGGTCAACATACCTAAACACGATTTTTGAGTTAAATCGCTAATTTATCTCACATTTTATAATTATTCATAATCTTAAAAAGTGAGGAAGGTACCAGGGGGTGTGGCCCAAGTTCGGCCTCCACCATTTGGAACGAATTAGGAAATTTTCAAAAAAATAAAATCCATTTAAAATTATGTTAAAATCTTAAAAATACCGAATATTTGAAGGTGCCGATATATGGGGGATATACAATATCATGGACTTATTTTCTTCCAGAGAATAAAGTACTCACAAAGTACTCCTTGTGTGGAATTTCAGACAATTCCGCTTAAAAAATGCGGCTAAAATCATCAAAATACGGTATATAGGTGGGTACTGTTATATGGGGCTACACGATATCGTGGACCGATATAGCCCATCTTCGAACTTTACCTGTCTGCAGACAAAATTTTACAAAATTTGCAAAAATTTTAGCTTCAGTATATTTCGCATTTTATGAGCGTTTCAGATATTCCATATTTGGGCGCTTTGTCGAGGAGGTACTAGAAGGAGTGGACTACTTGTCCACTCTCGCACACGTGCACATATCATGATTTGCAAAGTTTACGCAAAATCATGCGGTAAATTATTTTCTATGAAAACATTAACCTTTTGTGGCGGAGGTCCCAGAATGAATGGATCGATGATCTACGAACTCGATCTAAGTTTGACAAAAATATTACAGTGTACTAAGTTTGAACCAAATCGGATACTCCCTTTGAGAGTTATCGTGTGCACCAGCCAGACAGACAGACGGACATCGCTAAACCGACTCCAAATGTCCTGAAACGTATGTGGTCCAAGGAGACATAGGGTATAAAACCGTTATTTCGATAAGGCACGTTTTGGCCATATCAATAATATATACCTTGTCTAGCCATAATGACTAAGGGTATAATAATAACAATAATAATAATAGAAACCAAAAAAAAAACAGTGCCAAAGTGCAGTGCCAAACTTTTAATACCCTCCACCATTTGGAAGGAACTTGAAAAAAAAATAAAAAACTATCACAAATGAAAACTGTTATATGGGGGCTATACGATTACGTGGACCTGCATTTTTGTCGGAATGACAAAGCTAATACACCCTCCATAGAATGGTGGAGAGTATAAAAATCACAAACAATCGATCCGAACAGGAACGCATTACGACTCAAATTAATCCGCCGAGAGAATAAAGTTTGTCTTAATCTTTCTGAAAACGCGAGTCTTTCATTTGAGTGGTTGTTTGGCCACCACCCCTACTTAGCCTAGTTATCTCAAACATGTGCCAATGTATTTAATTTATTTCGATTGGCCTCGAAGGTCTGCTCTCCACATGTAATAAAAACATTTTGTCTAAATAAAATCTCTCTCATCTAAACATGGTAGCCCCGCTATTCTCTTTGATTATAAAGACGTATGTATAATTAAACAGAATCTCCTCACGATCAAATTGAAATTTATTTCAAGCATATTCATTTGCAGCATATTAGAGTAGTTGTTCCCCAACCCCGGCTAAGTAATTATTGTGGGCCGATTCAAATGTGTTTCCTTCCTTTACTTGCTTAGGGTTTTCCATTTAGGGCCATCTAACGTCTGATTATTAGTTGGATCTTTTTTAGAAGAATTTCTGCCGCTTTATTCTTGTGCTTATTTTCAGGATTTGTTACAACTCGACTGGGGGCGTTTTTCTTGTGCTGTGATTCTTTGGGGCTGACCACATGCATTACCTTTCTATAAAATCGTCCAATTCAGATACTCAATTTTAGACATTCCTGCTGATATTTCCGTGCTTAGCAATTACTTTTCACATTTTTTGTTTGGAGTATTTTGTTGCATTTTTTAAAGGTTTCTCCTCATCTAAAGTAGGTTATGTTCGGGGAGTTGGGTACCGCTATAGGCTTTTATCATTCATTTACATGGTTTCATTGCTGCTATAGTTACTGCGGATTGATAAATGAAAATAGAAAATGTTATTCAATTAACTTTACCCCCGAATTACATATTTCAATATTAATCGGAAACATAATTTGGGTAATTATTTCCAATGATTGACCAACTTATATTTTTAATTAGATTGTTTTGCAATTCAATTCACATAAAACTAAATCGCCGACATTTTCATTTTAGTTAAGTAAAATAGTTATGTGGACTAGAGCCACAATACTGACACTGCTTTTGATGACCGTGGTTCCATTTGTGGAACTTAAGGTATTTATAATCAGAGACCCAGTCAAATCTGTTTTATGCCCATGATTATCGCATGATTATACGCAAAGATAGACGAATTGCTGATATTTACTTGACTCTAACCCGGCAATTGCCCATGAATCTGACCCAATTGATTACCATGAAATTGAAAACTTCTGGCAAGAGTCAACTACCTGCACCGACAATGTTTGAGGCTGAATTTAGATCGTGTGATTTTTATGCTAAAAATAATGCACGGTTATTGGGATTTCTAATGCCGTTTTTAAAGAAATCCATTGCAAAAAGTAAATTTCCACAATCCTGCCCAATAGCAGCGGTAAATTTTGGAAATATTGAAAGTATTCTTGGGGAGGTTTTGAGAATTGTACGATTTTATTTTTAGGGTAATTACACTTGGATTGGCCTCAACTTGCAAGATCTGAAAATGCCAAAATTTTTACCCAACAGCCAATACGAGGTGAATGTGTTCACTTATGTGCCGAAGGAGTCGAGTAGGGAACTAGTTTTAAATACATATTTAATCACAGAAGTCAAGTGATTGATTCGGTGAATTTTTTTTTTTTTTTTTTTTTTGAAAATAAATCAATAGTTGGATTTTTTTCACTTATTAATACGATTGAACTTAATGAAACTATTGAACTATAGATATATTCACCAATGAACTGACCATGTGACTACAATATGTTCGAATTCCACTTATATCTAAATCCATTTTCAAAGATTTCGTTTTTGAAATAATGTCAAAGAGCCTTGCCCTTAGGTTTTTGACCCGGAGAATTTGGCCAATATTTACGTACTCCGCAGTGTTGTTAAATATTCAAAACAATTGCACACGAAAGTTGTGGTCCATTTTACATCTAAATAAAATCCAATGGTCATCCAAAATGCTAGACTTCTTCTCTGTCCTCAACTCTCTTCTGATGCGAAATTCCGTGTCAATTAGTTTTAAATTTTAGAAAAAAATTTTTTTTTTAGTTCATTTAACCTCTAAATGTACATCTTAAGAACAATAGGCTTAAATTCTGACCCTAACCTTACCCCATGCAAAATTTCGTAAGGATCGGACGATGATTGCGACATGCATATAATACCCTCTTAACGTAGTGTTGGGGGGTGTAAAAATTTATAAAATTACAAATCAAATTGTCAGTTAAATTGGAAAAATCGCATGCGATAAAAAATATGACAAAAATTGAAAAAAATGGAACAAAAGATATTCACTATTTATACCCTCCACTATACTATGGAGGGCATATTAACATTGTCATTCCGTTTGTAACTCCTCGAAATACTTATGTAAGACCCAACAAAGTATATATATTCTAGATCAGCGTAAAATTCTAAGTCGATTTAGCGATGTCCGTCTGTCTGTCTAGATGGTTAAAATTTTGCACACATGTTTATTTTTCCAGTAGGCAGGTTAAGTTCGTAAATGGGCCATATAGGTCCACGTTTTCATATAGCCCCCATATAACGGTATCTCCCGATATTCGGTATTTTGATGATTTTAGCGATATTGTTTTAAATTTGGTATTTGAAGTTCGAAATGGATACTGCACCCTAAGACAGAAAATTGTCTGTGCAGGTCCACGTCTTCGTACCTCGGTACCTCCCTATATTCGGTATTTTGATGATTTTAGCGTCATTATTCACCAGAGTTGTGAAAATCGGCTCAGCGGTTCTTGATTTATAAGCACAATAAATAAGATCAATTCCTTTACATATATATTGTACCTATTTTGCTATATATCCGATTTCTTGGCTGTTAGCATCACTTTAATGGTCAGAGGTGATCTTTTAATGTATTTGTGATTTGGCTGGGATTAAAAATATTCGCGGTTTAGTGGAAATTTTCCTATTTTCTTACATAAAAGTTAGGGTCTATTTTACCCGCTAATAATTGTCCGATGGCCGCTCAAATTGGTAGGTTTCTGCCCGGTCCTAAAGTCTAACTCCATGTAAATTTTCGCGTCGATTGGTTCATAATTTTGCTCTATAGAGCAACTGCAAAATCAGAAGAATTTTCTGTTTTTGGTCCATTCCAACCCCTAAATATCGTGCAATCATCTCCAAAGACAATAGGGTTCTATTCTGACCCTAATCCCACCTACATTTTCAATTTCGTGAGGATCGGTTCATAATTGTGACCTGTAGCTTGATTACAAATTAACATGGACAGACGGACGGACGGATATAAATAGCTAGATCGACTCATCACGGCCAGATAGGAAGATCCATATATACTTTCCCATGTGGGAAACCATTATTTCGTGGTGTTACATAATTTTTGGCCCAATCAAACTTATAAAAGGATAGGAATTATAGCTCCATCACAACTCACAGAAGTTCAAAAACATGAAGATTTAAAAAAGGCTTGATTTCATATTCGTTATGCTTGTGGCCTTTTCCTCCGCAGCGGGTGCGCAGATCCATTCCCCTTCTATCAGGTACTTACACTAATATTCGCCGGTACCAGAGCATCCTCAACAACGTTTGATCTAACTATCAAGCGTTTTGATTTCAGGATTTTGTTGACGTCACTTATATTCGCCGGTATCAAACCAAGAACGTTTTCAAATTATTTATGGTTGTGGTATTTCCCTCCGCACCGAATACACAGATCCATTACCTTTTTATTATTGACAGTTTTCTCCACATCGAATGTACAGATCCATACTGTTACTATCAGGTCCAATATACGTATATTTGCCGGTACAAAACTAAGGCTAAACCAAAACGTGGACCTACATGGCCCATTTTCAATACCAAAAGTCCTGCAGACGTAATATACATTTGAGAAAAATTTTATCAACCTACTTCTAAAGTGATTTCCACATACCGATACACGGACGGACATCGCTAAATCGACATAGATTTTTATGATAATCAAGATTATACAGGGAATATACAAATTGCAACAAAATCAAACGCCATAATTTTTACATTTTTTTGAATGAAAACAAAAAATATCGGAAATAGCATCAAATTTTAGAATAAGTTTAGATTTGTTCGAATTGGTCACCTTTGGAATTATGGCCTTCAAAGGGACAACGAAACTGTCACACGCTGCCCAAATGTTGTTTTGCGGTATTTTGGCGCATTCCCGGTGAAGCGCTGGCTTGAGGTGATCGACACTTTGGTATTTGTTAGGGCCAACCTTGCTTTCCAAAATACTCCAGACACAATAGTTCAACGGATTTGTATCCGGTGATTTTGGTGGCTATTGTGCTTTGGAAATGAAGCGAGGAACCTCATTTTGTAACCATTCTTGGGTGGCGCGTGCTGAAACCTGTTGGTATGTCCGAGGTCTGCGGCCAAAATGTTTGCGTGCCTTAGGCTTTAATAATACACCCTCCAGAATATTTTCGCTATAATATTCGTCATTCACTCTGATACCACGGTAGATTAATACGAGCGGATAGCGACCATCGGCTGTTATGGCGGCTCACAACATCACCATGGCCAGCGCTTAAGTTCTGGTGGCCAACCGAAGGTGCACATTTTCAGCTGACCTCTTTGGCTAGTAAACAGGATCATTTTGTTTGTTTACAAACTGCTGGACAACGAATGTTTTCTCATCGGAGAAAACCGAATTCGGCAGTTTACCATTTTGGGTCAAGCGAAGCAACTCTTTGGCGCTTTTGAGTCTATTTTCTCCCTGTTGCGGTGTATGTTCTTGCACTTTTTAGAATTTTAATGGCTTTACACCGAACTCATTTTTCAATATTTGCCGAATGCAATATTGCGATATGTTCAGCTCACAAGCCACTTTTCGGCCACTGTGACGCGGGTTTCGGTCAAATCGCTTCTTTATTTTTCGAAGCATTTCTGCTGATGTCGCTGTTTTCTTCCGTCCACTTCCTTGACGTCGTTGGACTACGCTATCAGTATCACGGTAACGAGAATGGTACGAGACACAAAATGTTTATTAACATTTAATTGTTGAAGAGATCTGACGATAGCCACTTGTGGTTTTCCAGCCACATATAAAGAAATCACACTATCACGCTTGAATTCCATCACGAATAACCTTTTTCTGAAAAATTCTCTCCAAAATGCTTTCGTACGGTTGTCATCAATATAATGAGCTGTCACTGAAATGATTTTAACATCTGTCGGACGAGTGGCTTAGAAATGACAGCAGTCTGAAGTTGGTTGCAGTTTTTTCATCTCACCCTGTATATAACTTTTCGAAAGATTTAAATGGTAGTACGACTATAAAACAGAAAATAAAACCTGTCCAATATCTCTCTTACATTTTTTAAATCTTTGTTTTTTGGATCAACTACGGATATTGGTATGACCTGTAGAGAAGTTTACGTGACCCTACCACAAATTTTCAAAGCACAGAAAAAAAGATCGATACAAAAATCTGAAATATATATTCCTCGTAAGACTTTCATGGTAGTTTGACTATAATATAAACACTTTAGCTGATCCTTTATGAGGTCAAATGTGAGGAAACTGGTGTGACCTCGTCAGAAGCTTGAGTGACCCCAACGCCAAGTGCCATTTTCTTCTAGGTTATCTATATATCTCTTCGATAGACTATCATTTTCTTCCGATACCTCTCGTTGGCTGGTCGTTACTGTTGCTACAGTGAAATATTTGATGGTGGACACCGAAGTGAAGGTTCCTGCTTGAGAAATTTCAGCTATTCGGTTTGAAATCAGCCCATTTGCGGATATTCTGAAGTGCCCTGAAGTTTTCGGTGGTAAGACAACAATTTGTATTGATTACAACATTCGCCACATAAAGATATGTTCCCTGGAGGTGTAAAACAGTCGACTGATAGTATTTCATTTCCCAGGTGTCGACCTCATCCCGATTGGGCCGAAATTATTCAACTGGTGAACGATTAATTTGCATTCACAGTTTCTATTACAGCTTTTGTCTGCTTCTTGGACAAAAGATCCTTAATAGATAAATATTTTTCAAGAGAAGGCTTTCGAGACCTCTAAGATTTCGGAAAGTAATATTTCAAAGGGCTAAACTTCGTCTTACTTTATTTCCGTTAATAAATGCAAATTTAAGACTAGTTCCCGTGCCGAATCCCTCGGTATATAAGTTAGCACGGTAACATCGTATTGGCTGTTTGGTAAAAATGTTGGTATTTTCAGATCTTTTAAATTTAAGCCAATCCAAGTGTAGTTGGCCTGCAAAGGAAAATTAAAAATATCCAATAATAAATCACTTTCACAAAATGTTCAACCAAAATTTACCGCCTCTATTGGACATCCCTTGGGAAATTGACTGTTGACAATGGATTTCCTAAGAAACGGCAACAGGAACCCCGAAAATCGGGCGTTTTTCTTTGTCAGAAAATCACAAACTTTAAATTCGACTTGAAACATGATCGGTGAGCGATCTGGGTGCTGCACCATTGCATTGGTTTTCAATTTCAGTGTTACCAGCAAGCCTAAATTGTTTGGTAATTTTCGAGTGACTTGTACAAAAATATCCGCAATATGTTTATCCTTGCGAATATCGAGACGATAAGCCAGGGCATAGGATTTATTTACTTTGGTCTCTGCCGTCAAGAATTTAATGGTTTTATAATCTAAAGTTCTCTGAAAAGTATAACAGGTATTTTAGAAAATATATAAATCGAACCAAGTTTGTTAAAAGATTTACCTTAAGAGCCACCACAGAAATCTGTGTAGCCAAAATTAGTGAGCATAGTGTGCAGATATTCACGATGAACATCACACTCAACTAAAAGGGAAACTGTCCAAAATTGAATTTTTTTCAAACCACTTTTGTATAATAAAACAATCAGGCTAATTAAGAATCTTAAAAAATTATTTAATCATTTGAAAATAATTACCCAAAATTATTTTAGATTAATATTGAAATATATAATTAGGCGTATTTCTAGTCCCAAAACATTTGATGATTTTATAATAAACATAAACCATATAATTACGCTGCCCAACAATTTTTTGTGTAGAGAGAATGAGTAATGAAACTCGACTAGGTTCGACCAGACGCTTCACTTAAGTGACGAAGTTTTTCGGCTATTAACAAACATACGAGAGAAAATGCATTTGAATTGTTTGCTCACTCTCTCAGAATGACTAAGAAGTTCACCTACTCACTCTCCTGAGTATTCTCTTTTTTCTCATACTCATATATTGTTATTCGGTCTCAATTTTAACATAAGTGACGAAATATACAAATAAGATACAAATATACGAGAGAACGTGCATTTGAATGAGAATGACTAAGAAGTTCACCTACTCACTCTCCTGAGCATTCTCTTTTTCTCTTATTCACATATTGTTATCCGGTCTCATTTCTATTCACTCTCTCATTAGTTTTGAAACAACCAAGTTAATGCCTTAATTACTAGTGACTAAATGTTCCTGGTTAAAAAAAAAAAAAAAACGACCGAACGACAAAACGAATGAGAAAGGCAGAACGATTGTTCAATGGAACAATTGGGAATAGTTAAATCTATAAAGAAATGAAAATGTAATAGAACAGAAACTAGTTCCTCTTCAGAAAAGAAACGATATTTATCGATTTGGCCAGTAAAGTAGCATGCTCAACTCTTCAATATTTTTCTAACCTCCACCATAGTATTAAGTTTTCCATTCCATTTGTAACATCTCGAAATATAGATTTTAGATCCCACCAAGTATTATCAGGGTGAGATGAAAAAACTGCAACCAACTTCAGACTGCTGTCATTTCTAAGCCACTCGTCCGACAGCTGTTAAAATTATTCTAGTGACAGCTGATTATGTTGTTTACAAGCGTTCAAAAGCATTTTGGTGAGAATTTCCCCGAAAAAAAGTTATTCGTGATGGAATTCAAGCGTGATAGTGTGATTTCTTTATATTTGGCTGAAAAACCACAAGTTGCTATTGTTAGAGAACTCCAGCATTTAAATGTCAATAAATCTTTTATGGCCCGTATCATCGCTCGTTACCGCGATATTGGTTCCGACGTCAAGGAAGTGGACGGAAGAAAACCGCAACATCAGCAAAAATGGTTTGAAATGTAAAGAAGCGACTTGATCGAAACCCGCGTCGCAATGGCCGAAAAATGGCTCGTGAGCTGCAACATATCGCAATATTCCATTCGGCAAATATTGAAAAATGAGCTCGGGGTAAAGCCATTGAAATCCCAAAAAGTGCAAGAACGTACACCGCAGCAGAAAGAAAATAGACTCAAAAGTGCTAAGGAGTTGCTTCGCTTGGCCGAAAGTGGTGAACTGCCGAATTTGGTTTTCTCCGATCTCCGATGAGAAAACATTCGTTGTCCAGCAGTTTGTAAAAAAAAAAAACAAAATGATCGTGTTTACTTGCCAAAGAGGTGAGCTGAAAATGTGCACCATCGGTTGGCCACTAGAACTCAAGCGCCGGTCATGGTGATGGTGTGGGCCGCCATAAAAGCCGATGGTCGCTCTCTGTTCGTATTAATCGACTGTGGCATCAGAATAAATGCCGAATATTATCGCGAAAATATTCTGGAGGGCTTATTAAAGCCTTGGGCACGCAAACATTTTGGCCGCAGACCTTTGATATTCTAACAGGACTCAGCACCATCGCACTTAGCACGAGCCACCCAAGAATGGTTATAAAATAATGGCCACCAAAATCTCCGGATACCAATCCGTTGGACTATTATGTCGGGAGTATTTTGGAAAGCAAGGTTGGTACTCAAAAATACCAAAGTATCGATCACCTCAAGCAAGCGCTTCGCCTGGAATTGGCCAAAATACCGCAGAGCAACATTCGGGCAGCGTGTGACAGTTTCATTGGCCGTTTGAAGGCCATAATTCTTGCCAATGGTGACCAATTCGAACAAATTTAAACTTATAATAAAATTTGATGCTATTTCCGACATTTTTGCTTTCATCCCAAAAAATTAAAAAAAAAAAAAGCATTATGTTCTGCCGGGCCGAACGTTGAATACCTTCCGCCATATGGAACGAATTTGGAAATTTTCAAAAAATAAAATACTTTTAAAATTTTTAAAATACCGAATGTAGCCGTTATATTGGGGTCTATACGACGTGGACCTACATAAGCATTGTTTGTCATAAGTCATTTCAATATTTAAATTCGAAACTTTAAATGAGCTGTGCGAAGACCTGGACCAGCATAGACAAGTTTTTGTCATAGGCTTCAAACTTCAAATACGGTATCTCAAACAATTTCGGTGAGTATTGTACCTAAAATCGTCAAAATACCAAATATATAGGGAGGTACCCATTACGAACTCTAAATACGTAATTTGAAACTACGCCGGTGAATAATGTCTCTAAAATCATCAAAATACCGAATATCGGGAGGTACCATTATATGGGGGCTATACGAAGACGTGGACCTGCACAGACAATTTTCTGTCTTAGGCTGTAGTATCCATTTCGAACTTCAAATGCGAAATTTGAAATTTAAAAATCTACGATTAAAGCCCATTATATAAACTTGTGTTTTTTAAGAATTTTGGGAGCGCCCAAAAAAATTCTTAAAAAACACAAGTTTATATCTGCTTTAAGGGTCCTATAATTATTTACAAAATTTGGTGCTCCTAAAATTTGTCAACAACGCATATTTGTAGCGTCTATACTCCATAAAATGTTACTCCAAAAATTCTTCAAAAAATCCTTGCTTATGGTCGCTTTAATGATGTCTATATGGGCTCAACAATTCTAAAAAAACAAAATCCACGTTAAAAATTATTTAAAAAACACGTTCAGGGTGTCACAAGTGGGTTCCAAAAAACACGTTTACATTTTTTTAAATCCAAAATCAACGTTATTTTTTTATAAAATCCACAATCTACGTTGAAAAATTCTATAAAAAACCAAAATCCACGTTTAAAAATTCTTTAAAAAATTCAAAATCCACGTTTAAAAATTCTTTAAAAAAATCCAAAATCCACGTTCAATTTTTTTTTAAATCAAAAATTCCAATTTTTTTTTAATCCAAGATCCATGTTGAAAAATTCTTTAAAAAATCCAAAATCCACGTTTAACAATTCTTTGAAAAAATCCAAAATCCACGTTTAAAAATTCTTTAAAAAAATACAAAATCAACGTTAATTTTTTTTTTTAAATACAAAATCCATGTTCAAAAATTTAAAAAAAAAAATCCAAAATCCATGTTTAAAAATTCTTTAAAAAAAATCCAAAATCCACGTTTTAAAATTATTTATGTTCATGGTACGCCTATGGGGCTCAAAAAAGTCCGCATGCAATCCAAAAGTTCTTTACAAAAATCAGAGTTCACAATAGTCCACAAATGTATCTCTTATTTTTTTAATCCAGGTTTAATGTGTCTTTCTGAGTTTTTTTTTTTTGTGAATCCACACTAAAGGTGCATTCACAGGTGGCAATTCAAAAATAAATCTTATTAATATCAGAACATAATATTTCACATATATTGTTAGATTTAAGTTTTCAATTGACTATTTAGAAATTTTGAATCAATAAAACTTTATCTGAAAAATTCAAATTATTAAAAAATCTAGTAATTTAGAATGTCAAATATAGCCATCCAGATTAACTGTTTTTTGAATACAAAATAATTCTTTTCTAATAATTATTTTTTCGTATAATATGGTAATTAGAATAATTGATTTTTGGTTTGTTTTATAACCAGACATTAGTAAAATTTCAAAATTAGTCAGTACCTCAAAACTCCCATTCAGTCAAGTGTAAAATTATGTGGAGTAGAGGCACAGTACTGGTATTACTACTCATACATTTGACCCAAGTTCCAGTTATGGAACTTAAGGTAATTTTCAAAATTATTTCGTTGGAATTTTCAAAATCAATTTTTGTTTTAGAAAACTGAAAATTACAAAAGTATTAATTTTGTGACTTCGGAAACAACCACGGATAAATTATATGTACGGGAATATCGCATGGATATCCGCAAGGACAGACGTATTGCGGATATTTTTGTCGAGGTCGGGCAGCAGGTGCCAATGAATGTGACCTTATTGGTTACACTGAAATTACAAATTTCGGCCAAAGATCCAGAGCGGCAACAACGATCTCCAACCATGTTTCAAGTTGAATTTAAATACTGTGAATTGCTGTCGAAGAAGAATGCAAGATTGTCGGGGTTCCTGTTGCCGTTTCTCAAGAAATCCTTTGCGAAAAGTCAATTTCCCAAGAGGTGTCCCATAGAGGCGGTAAATTGGATTTTTAAATTGGAATTTTTATGGAAGAAATTTTATCGAATTTTTCTTTTGTATTTAGGGTAACTATTCATTGATTGGTCTAAATTTAGAAGATCTAAAAATACCCACATTTTTACCAACCAGCCAATACGATGTAACGGTGTATGGATTTATACCAAGGAAAACGAACAAAGAAGTGTTGGTCGGTTTACATTTGTTGACCGAAATAAAGTGAGGACTACCGAGGAAGAATTGTAATGAGTTGGCGTAATTGGAAAGACATTTATTTGAATTACATGGTAATAAAAGGGGTAGGGGCATGACATGAGAGAGGTCTCCTATAGAAATATGCTATACAAGCGTCTTCTGGACTTTAAAGATCCTCTTTAGGTATCTTACAGGTTTTCTTCACATAAAATATTTTTTAAAAGTCTTCTTGTCATAGAAGAACTTTTGTGGGTCTTAAGAGCAAAAAATCTACTGAGAGAGATCTCCTATAGAATGTCAGCTATTTAGGGGCTTTCTAGACCTAAAGGACTCTCTATAGGTATCCTATACCTTGAAGGTCCTCTATCGTAGATTCACAGGATATATAAAAAACTTTCTATGGAGTTTCTGGATATAGAAGACCCTTTGCGGATCTTCTGCATATGGAAGAAATTGTTCTCAACCTACCTATAGATGTTCTTTAATATCTATCGGTCTATCAGATATAGGAAGCCTTTTCAAATATCTTCTGGTATTAGAAAGCTATCTGAAGGCCTTTTGAAAATTTAATTTTTTTAAGATATTCTGGGCATGAAAGGCATTCTCTAATTCTTCTGAGCACAGAAGACATGTAGAAGGTCAGCTTTATAGAGAGGACTTCCACACGAACTTCATAAACATGAAGACCGGTAGAAGTTTTCATTCATTCATTTATCGAAGGGTTTTTCCCCGAATATAATTTTTTTATATGGGTCTTATGGTAGAAGTTTTCAGAGATCTATAAGAGGTCAGCCATTTATAGAAGGGGTTTCCAAAATGTAAAATACTTTATATAGGTCTTCTGAACCCATAGACCTTTTGAAGGTCGACTGGATATAAAGAAATTCTATGGGTCTTCTGAATTCTGAAGAGCTTCACAGGAGAAGGGCATTCTCTAAGCCTCTGGATGCAGAATGCATGTTAGAGGTCTGCTTTATAAAGAGGACTACCACACGATCTTCATAATCATGAAGACCGGTTGAATATTTCATATACCTATTAAAGGTCAGCCATTTATCGAAGGGGTTTCCCCGAATGTAAAATACTTTATATAGTCTTCTGCTAGAAGTTTTCAGAGACCTATAAGAGGTCAGTCATTTGTAGAAGGGTTTTCCCGAATGTGGATATGAAGAAATTTGAAGACATTCTGGGCATGAAAGGTATTCTACAAGTCTTCTGGACACAGAAGACAGGTTGAAGGTCTGCTTTATAAAGATGACTTCCACACGATCTACATAATCATGGAGACCGCTAGAAGTTTTCAGAGTCCTATAAGAGGTCAGCCATTCGGGTTTTCCCGAATATAAAATACTTTATATAGGTCTTTTGAACCCATAGACCTTTTGTGGGTCTTCTGGATATGAAGAAATTTTAAAGAGGTCATAAGAGGCCTGCTGGGCATAGGATACCTGATCCTGGACCTCACCTGATACTGCTCATAGGACAAGATGTTTTGGATATATAGCAGACTGGTGGAAGTATTCAGGAACCTACATTAAGCCATCCATTACCAGAAGGTTTCTCCCCGATATAAAATAATTTCCATAGGTTTTCTGGACATAGAAGACCTTTTGTGGGTGTTATAGAAGAAATTCTATGGGTCTTTCGGTCATTAAAGAGCTTTTATAGTCATACTGGTCATAGGATTCCTTTTAAAATATCCTTTGGAAGCAGAAGACTATCTGAAAGACTTTTGGAAATAGCAGGATTTATTTTTTATGATATTCTGTTCCTGAAAGACATTATCTAGGTCTTCTTGATTTAGGAGACCTGTAACAGATCTTCTTTACAAAGAAGACTTGTAGAAGGTCTTCTTTCACAGAAGACTTGTAAATGATCTGGGAGACCATTAGAAGGTGTTCTGAATATAGAAGATTGGGAGAAGTGTTCGGGGACCTACAGGAGTCATCGATTTATAAAAGGCGAATAGATTTTGTCTTTCGGTCTAGGAAGCCTATTTAAGGACTTCTTTGTCCTAAAAGTCTTCTGTACTTCTTCGAAGCTCTTCTGGGCATAGGAGGCCCGTACAAGGTATTCAGGGAAGTATAGGAGGCCAACGGATGGTTTTTCGGACGTATTGTAGGTCTTCATTTTCCAGAAAGTATACGGCGGGTCTTCGATGATCTTGTGGGTATAGGAGGCCTGTAGAAGGTGCTCAGGAAAGTATTGGTCTATTAGTCGAGAAAGTCTACCGTAGGTCTCCGATGATCTTCTGGGCATAGAAGATCAATAGAAGTTACTCAAGGAAGTACATAATGGAGGTTAGAAGGCCTATTTTAGGTCGTTTTTTGTCCCGAAAGTCTACGGTAGTTCTTCGATGATCTTCTGGACATAGGAGATCTGCAGAAGGTATTCCGTTATGAGGTCAATAGATTTCGTTTTTCGGTACAGAAGGCCTATAGGAGACTTGTAGAAGTAATTCAGGGAAGTATAGGAGGCCAATGATGGTTTGTTTTTTGGCCAAGAAGGCCTATTGTTGGGTTTCTTTGTCCCAAAAGTCTACAGTAGGTCTCCGATGATCTTCTGGACCTAGGAGACCTGTAAAAGGTATTCAGGAATGTATAGGAGGCCAGTAGATGGTTTTTCGGTGCAGAAAGCCAATTGTAAGTGTTCTTTGTCCCGAATGTCGACGGTAGGTCCTCGATGATCTTCTGGACATAGGAGACGTATAGGAGGTATTCAGGAAAGTATAGGAGGCCAATGGATGGGTTTTGCGGTCCAGAGGGCCTATTATTCTTTGTCCCGAAATTCTACGGTAGGTTTTCGATGATCTTCTTGACCTAGGAGACCTTTGAAAGGTATTCAGAAAAGTATAGGAGACCAATAGATGGTTTTTCAGTCTACTGGGCGTATTTAGAGTCTTCTTTGTCTGGAAAGTATCTGTATGTCTTCAATGATCTTCTGGACAAAGAAGGCGTATATGAGGTTTTTCGGTCCTGCGGGCCATATTTAAGGTCTTCTTGGTCCAGATAATCGACAGTAGCTCTTCGATGATCTTCTGGATCTATGAGACCTGTAGATGGTATTCAGAGAAGTATATTATGTTAAAAGATGGTCTTCTAAAATCAGAAGACCTAAAAGATTTCTTTATATACTCAAAAGATGTTGGGTGGAACCCAAAGAAAGTCTTCTATATCCAAAAGATCTACAAAATGTCAGCCATGTTCGGAGGACCTAGAAAATGTTATTCTATGTCCAAGGACCTTCAGATGGTCTTATAGGATCACAAGATCAGGAGACCTATGGGAGGTTTTCCATATCAAAAAATCTACAAAATGTCTTCTATGTTTTGGGGGACCAAGAAAATATCCGTTTATGCCCAGAGTACCCACAGAAGATTTTCTAGGATCACAAGACCAATAGAAGGTTTTTAAGTCCCGGACACCTATATGAGGCCTTCTATATCCAAGAGACCTACAGAATGTCTTCTATGTTCGGGGAACCTAGAAAATTCCTTTTATATCCAGAGTACCTACAGAAGGTCTTCTGAGATTATAAGACCAACGCAGGATTTTTTATGTCCGGAGAGCTGTAGAAGGCCTTGTATATCCAAAAAAACCTACGAAATGTCTTTTACGTTCGGGTAACCTAGAAAATACCCATCTATGGTATAGGAGACCTACAGAAGGCCTTCTATGTTTGGAGACCTAGAAAATATCATCCATATCCACAGTACCTACAGAAGGTCTTGTAGGGTCACAAGAACAAGAGAGGGAATTTTATGTTTTAAGATCTACAAAATGTCTTCTATGTTAGGGGGACCTTGAAAATATACTACTATCTTCAGAGTAGCTACAGAAGGTCTTCTAGGATCACAAGACCAACAGAAGGTTTTTAAGTCTCGGAGATCTATAGGAGGTCTTCTACCTTCAAGAGGCCTACAGAATCTAGAAAATTCCCTTCTATGTCCAGAGTACCTACAGAAGGTCTTCTGGGATCACAAAACCAACAGAGGGTATTTGAAGTCCCCGAGAACTATAGGACTATCTATAGGTCCTCAATATCCAAGAGATTTCCAAAACCCAAAAGATATTTATATACTGTGTGGAAGGCTGTAACATGTATATATTCTGAGTTTTAAATTTTATCTCATCATATTTTTTTTTTTTCAATGAAAATTTAAGATGTCTTTAAATAATACATTTTCGTACTCATTAATAATATTTTCCAAACAATAATTAAATTTTTATTTTGAATAAAAATAATTATTTTCAAATTAGTGAATACATCCCAAACAATGTTTAAATTATTTAATTGTGTCTAACTTTATTTTACAAATCATTTGTGGATTTCTATATTTCTAAAATATATTTAAAAATATGGAAATATATGTATTGACCAGATATTTATTTCTAATACTAATTCTAATGCTGACGACACAAGTATCGCATATCGAATTAAAGGTAATTTTCGAGCCTTCCGCAGTCCCAAATTTTATTCCAAATTTTTTGTTTTTCATCCAGAACTATAAAAGCATAAATTTCCTCAAAGCCGAGACAAAGGTAAATAAACTGTATGTTCGCGAGTATCGCATGGATATCCGCAAGGACAATCGCATTGCGGATATTTTTGTACAAGTGGTCCAGCAATTGCCGACCAATGTGACCTTGTTGGTCACGCTGAAGCTGAAAACTTCGGCAAAAAATGATGAGCTACAGGAACGTTCACCGACAATGTTCCAGGTCGAGTTTAAAGGCTGTGAGTTTTTGACGAAGAAAAATGCAAGATTTTCAGGGTTTCTATTGCCGTTTCTCAAGAAATCCCTTGGCAAAAGTCAGTTTCCCAGGGCCTGTCCGGTAGCGGCGGTAATTTTTTGATTATGAAACATGGATTTTTTTTTTTGTGGAGAGAGAATATTTTTCAAAGGCATTTTTTTCAATTTCAGGCTAACTACACTTGGATTGGCCTGAATTTGGAGGATCTAAAAATACCCAAATTTTTACCCACAAGCCAATATGATGTCACCGTGTTCACTTATGTACCGAGAAAATTGCAAAAGGAATTACTTGGAAGTCTACATTTGTTAACGGAAATTAAGTAAAATTCAAAACTGAAAAATATATTGAGAACATATATTTTTGAAAACAACTTGCAGGGGCTTTATAGCAATTCCTTAATTACTTCGCCAGGACTTCCCGATATGGACGATTTTTTCTAGTCAAACGAATATAGAAGACATTCTATAGGTCTTTTGGACATACTCGTAGAAGACTTCCTATAGATCTTTTGTACATAAAATACCCTCCCTTGGTCTTGGGATCCTACAAGACCTTCTATAGGTACTCTGGGCATAAAATGAACTTTTCTAGGAAGAAAAAGTTGAAAAAAGCTCTAATAGTCAATATTTAAGGAGTTATGGACATTTTAAAATATGAAACATTAATTAAATAATGCCAATAGTAGAGGAGTTATGGCCATTTTAAAATACCCTATTTTTTCTCCATAACCAGAACATAGAAGATATTATGTAGATTTTTCGGGATATAGGAGCCCTTCTATAGCTCTCCTGGACATAAAATACCCTCTGTTGGTCTTGTAAATACAGAAAACCTTCTCTAGGTACATTAAAGAACATATTTTTGGTCACCCGAACATAGAAGAGATTTTAGAGATCTTATGGATATTGATGACCTCCGGGATTTAAAAATTCTCTTTGTTGGTCTTTACGATCTTAGAAGACTTTATATAGTTCCGGTGGATATAGAAGGACATTTTTTAGGTCCCCCGATCGCAGAGGACATTCTTTAAATCTTTTGGATATAGAAGACCTCCTTATTGTCCTCCTGGTCTTGGACATACATATCCTTCCTTCCTTCCTAGACCTTCTCTAGGTACTCTGGACATTAAAGAATATATTTTTGGTCACCCGAACATAGAAGAGACTTTGTAGATCTTTTGTTTATTGATGACCTGCTATAGTTCTCCGGGTCTTAAAAATTCCCTTTGTTGGTCTTTGTGATCTTAGAAGACTTTATGTAGTTACCGTGGATATAGAAGGACATTTTTTAGGTCCCCCGATCGTAGATGACATTCTGTAAACCTTTTGGATATAGAAGGCCTCCTTTTTGGCCTCCTGGTCTTGGACATACATATCTTTTTGCTCAGCATAAAATACTATGTCGATTTAGCGATGCCCGTCCGTCTTTGGAAATCACTCTAGCTTCCGAACAAAATGAAGTAGATTGATAACTCAAATGTATATTATGTCTGCAGGACTTTTGGGGGCATGTAGGTCCATGTTTTGGTATAGCTCCCATATAATGGCACCTCCCGATATTCGGTATTTAGATGCCTTTAGCGGAATTATTCAAATTTGGTATTTGTAAGTTCGTTATGGATACTACAGCCTATGACAGAAAATTGTCTGTGCAGATCCAGGTCTTCGTATAGCCCCCATATACCTGCACCTCCCGATATTCGGTATTTTGACGATTTTAGCGACATTATTCTCCGGAATTGTTTCATATTCGGTATTTGAAGTTCGTAATGGATACTACAGCCTATGACAGAAAATTGTCTGTGCAGATCCACGTCTTCGTATAGCCCTCATATAACTGCACCTCCCGATATTCGGTATTTTGATGATTTTAGCGACATTATTCAACGGAATTGTTTCATATTTGGTATTTGAAGTTCGTAATGGATACTACAGCCTATGACAGAAAATTGTCCGTGCAGGTCCACGTCGTTTTAAATGGTGGAGGGTATTTAAAGTTCGAATTTGCAGTTTTTTACTTTTTTTTATGAAATCCATGTTTATAGTCTAGAACATGTTTATAGTCATGTTTGAATATTTTTTTTGTAAAACCTAAGTTTATTGGTCGAAAGGTCTTTGAGAATATTCTTTAGAAATTCACATTTATTGATCTTTTGATTTTTTTTAAATATTTTTCAAAAAAGGAACTTCTACTTGTCTAGGTGTCCTTTGGAATTTTTTTTAAAATATCAACGTTTGTTGATCTATCGGCCCTTTATAAGAATCCTTAAAATTCCACATATATTGTGCTATGGAACTTACAAATATATTTTTTGTTGGCTGCGGATGATTGAAACATATTTTTTTGTGGCTATACATTTTTAAATTTCCATGATTTAATGCCTCATTTAAAATGAAGAGTTGCGCTGCTGCTCTGCTCCTCCTGATGATGACAAACAATTATTTTTATTATTGGCATTTATGGAAGCATCATCATCACCATCACCTGCTCAGCTTTCCGAAACGTTGCTCGATTATTCCAAGGTTTACTTATGACAAAAATCAACATTAGGTTTTTTTCGCACCTATTTTTCGCCATTGAAGCTTTAATACATTTCCTGTAGCTGATCCCCCAAAAGAATGCCCCAAAAAAATGGTGAAGAGAACAATTTTCAGTTTTTTTTGTACCGTCGCCCTAGCCTGTAAATCCGATTAAGTTTAATTATTCCTGGCTACCGGCTGTCAAATTGTATGGATTTTATGAAACACAAGAAGCAAAAAGAATGGACGATTTTTGTTATGCCTCACCTCATGTGGAACAAAATAAAAAAACCCGGTGGTCATAAAAAAGAGCAACAGCAGGTATATTATCGGTCACATGGTCATGGAGAATACAAAAATCATGGCGCTGTGAAAGTGTTTTTGACTCCTAACATTGTCACGCGTTCCAGGCTATGGATGGAGTGGGGTGGATGCAGTTTTGGCTCGGGTTATGCTGTCTCCATCGTTTCACTAATAACAGCTGTGACATTATACCCAAAAGTATGCAATGTTTTTTTGGACTTAAAAGGAGGCACAGTTCACAAGGTGCGGATTTTTTAAAGAATATTTTTTCAAGGATAAAAAGAAACGTGGATTTTTTAAGGAATATTTTTTCAAGGATAAAGAGAAACGTGGATTTTTTAAGGAATATTTTTTCAAGGATAAAAAGAAACGTGGTTTTATTAAGGAATACTTTTTCAAGGATAAAAAGAAACGTGGATTTTTTAAAGAATAATTTTTCAAGGATAAAAGAAACGTGGACTTTTTAAAGAATATTTTTTCAAGGATAAAAAGAAACGTGGATTTTTTAAAGAATATTTTTTCAAGGATAAAAAGAACCGTGAATTTTTTAAAGAATATTTCTTCAAGGATAAAAAGAACCGTGAATTTTTTAAAGAATATTTTTTCAAGAATAAAAAGAAACGTGGATTTCTTAAAGAATATTTTTTCAGGGATAAAAAGAATATTCTTTAAAAAATCCACGTTTCTATTTAAACTTGAAAAAATATTGTTTAAAAAATCCACGTTTCTATTTAAACTTGAAAAAATATTGTTTAAAAAATCCACGTTTCTATTTAAACTTGAAAAAATATTGTTTAAAAAATCCACGTTTCTATTTAAGCTTGAAAAAATATTGTTTAAAAAATCCACGTTTCTATTTAAACTTGAAAAAATATTGTTTAAAAAATCCACGTTTCTATTTAAACTTGAAAAAATATTGTTTAAAAAATCCACGTTTCTATTTAAACTTGAAAAAATATTGTTTAAAAAATCCACGTTTCTATTTAAACTTGAAATAATATTCTTTAAAAAATCCACGTTTCTATTTAAACTTGAAAAAATATTGTTTAAAAAATCCACGTTTCTATTTAAACTTGAAAAAATATTGTTTAAAAAATCCACGTTTCTATTTAAACTTGAAAAAATATTGTTTAAAAAATCCACGTTTCTATTTAAACTTGAAAAAATATTGTTTAAAAAATCCACGTTTCTATTTAAGCTTGAAAAAATATTCTTTAAAAAATCCACGTTTCTATTTAAGCTTGAAAAAATATTCTTTAAAAAATCCACGTTTCATTTTATCCTTTAAAAATATATTCTTTAAAAAATCCACGTTTCTATTTAAACTTGAAAAAATATTGTTTAAAAAATCCACGTTTCTATTTAAACTTGAAAAATATTCTTTAAAAAATCCACGTTTCTATTTAAACTTGAAAAAATATTGTTTAAAAAATCCACGTTTATATTTAAACTTGAAAAAATATTGTTTAAAAAATCCACGTTTCTATTTAAACTTGAAAAAATATTGTTTAAAAAATCCACGTTTCTATTTAAACTTGAAAAATATTCTTTAAAAAATCCACGTTTATATTTAAACTTGAAAAAATATTGTTTAAAAAATCCACGTTTCTATTTAAACTTGAAAAAATATTGTTTAAAAAATCCACGTTTCTATTTAAACTTGAAAAAATATTCTTTAAAAAATCCACGTTTCTATTTAAACTTGAAAAAATATTCTTTAAAAAATCCACGTTTCCATATATCCTTGAAAAAATATTCTTTAAAAAATCCACGTTTCTTTTTATCCTTGAAAAAATATTCTTTAAAAAATCCACGTTTCTTTTTATCCTTGAAAAAATATTCTTTAAAAAATCTACGTTTCTTTTTATCCTTGAAAAAATATTCTTTAAAAAATCCACGTTTCTTTTTATCCTTGAAAAAATATTCTATAAAAAATCCACGTTTCTTTTTATCCTTGAAAAAATATTCTTTAAAAAATCCACGTTTCTTTTTATCCTTGAAAAAATATTCTTTAAAAAATCCACATTTCTTTTTATCTTTGAAAAAATATTCTTTAAAAAATCAACGTTTCTTTTTATCCTTGAAAAAATATTCTTTAAAAAATCCACGTTTCTTTTTATCCTTGAAAAAATATTCTTTAAAAAATCCACGTTTCTTTTTATCCTTGAAAAAATATTTTTTAAAAATCCACGTTTCTTTTTATTCTTGAAAAAATATTCTTTAAAAAATCCACGTTTCTTTTTATTTTTGGAATTATATTCTTTAAAAAATCCACGTTTCATTTTATTTTTTAAAAATATTTTTTTAAAAATCCACGTTTCTTTTTATCCTTGAAAAATATTCTTAAAAAAATCCAAGTTTTATTTTATCCTTAAAAAAATAAATAAATAAAAAAAAGAAACTTGAAAAAATATTCTTTAAAAAATTCAAGTTTCTTTTTATTTTTGAAAAAATATTCTTTAAAAAATCCCCGTTTCTTTTTATCCTTAAAAATATTTTTCTAAAAATTCCACGATTCTTTTTATCCTTGAAAAATATTTTTTAAAAATCCACGTTTCTTTTTTTTATTTGAAAAATGTTTTTTAAAAGCTCCAGGTTTCATTTTATCCTTAAAAAAATATTCTTTAAAAAATCCACGTTTCTTTTTATCCTTGAAAAAATATTTTTTAAAAAATCCACGTTTCTTTTTATCCTTGAAAAAATATTCTTTAAAAAATCCACGTTTCTTTTTATCCTTGAAAAAATATTCTTTAAAAATCCATGTTCTGAAGATCCTCGAAAAAGTTTGACCATCTTGTTATGCCTTACCTCTTTAATTTCGTTTCCATATTTTTTTCTTCCCTCTGTCATAACGATGCGATGTGATAAAAATGATGTGAAATCGATTAATAAAAAATAAAACAACAACAACAAAAATCCATATCATAACCTCACCTCCTCCATAAAAATTTGGCATTTTTTTCGGTGAACACTTTTGGCCTCAACTTCGAATCGCATTTTGTTTTTATGTTTTCTCGCTGTTCATTTAACGGGAATAAATCCAAACCGTTTGGCTTTTCACCCAAAACCATAAAATATTTGAAGGTGGCTGGTGGCCAGTTGGCCGACCGGCTAGGCGGAATGGAAAAAAATTCGGATCTGTGAAGCTGTTGTTTCAAAAAAAAAAAAAAAAAAAACGATAACTTAAAACAACATGGCTTGTAACGTTTAGTCACTTTAATGTAGGTTCTGGCCACAATTTTTCACAGCCCCATAGGCGACAAAGGGGGAAGCACCAGGCTGCAACAGCTGCCATGGCAGACAGTCCGGCAGGATAAAGCTTTAGCAATCTGCCTGGTGTGTCTTCCTTTGCAGAGCAATCGACAAAGGCATTCCTTGTGTGTATGTTTTTTTTTTCTCATGATTCGCGGGAGGGAAGGGACCATAAAAATTGCCATTGTTTGGTAGACTACGAGTGCTATCGAATACCCTCTCTCTCTCTCCTCTCTCTCCCCCATCCACGGCTCTGCCTTGATTCCTCTCTCAATCATATTCGAGTTGTCGATGGCATATGAATATGACCATTTTGTGTAAAGTTGAACAAGTCAATTCAGTTTCGTGCCATCAGCGTCACATGTGTGTGTGTGTGTCTGTGTATGTGTAAAATGGAAAATTGTTCATAATTTGCATTGTATCTCACAATCTGTGTACAGCTAACAACTATCACTTGAATTGCTCGGAGATGGGCCATTCAGTTGTCTGATTGTCTATATATCGTACTGTCGGACTGGTCGCTTTGCCTGTCGCTTCATTTACACATTGCATATATGTGTGTATGTATATATTTGTTAAAAGTGTTTCCAATACACATATGTATATATATTTATGAAAAAAAAAAATATTTTCCCCTCGACTGGCCCATTGTCAGCCGGTCAAATCAATGCTATTTGGGTTCATTGGAAATTTCGCCTCTGCCGTGCCCCCTCCGGTGGCAACAGTAGTTTTTACAATTTGTTATTGTCATAAATTGGTGCCACAGACATTGTATTGAGCCATATTGTTGTTTTTGTTGCTGCTTTTGCTACTGTAGCTGTTGCATTCATGTTGCATTCATACTTGATTGTACTTAATTTGTTGTTAAATGAACAATTTGGAAAGTTCAAGTTTGCTGAGGGAAAAACACAACAACAACAGCAACAAAAAAGGAGCAGCAACCAAATGTTATTGGAATTTATTTAAATTGAAAATATTGTAATTTTTTTATGGCGCGGCTCTGGCAGAAAAAACAAAGGCAGTTGATTGCAATGCAATTTAAAGGGTTTTCATAAAGAGCCTAAAAGTAGGCAACAGGAGGACTCTAGAGGCTACAATTTTTTGAAATTAATCAAGTAAATGTAAATTTTTATTATTTTCAAAGGATCCTCCAAAGGATCTTTTCAAAAGCATCTCACCAAAAAAGCCTGCAATTGTTAAAGTTATTATTCCGCAAAATCCAAGAATCATAAACGTTATTTGTGAGGTGTTCCTTTAAATTTTTTAAAAGGACTGTTAGAGCAATAGACCTTTAATTTATAACAAATATTATTTGGAGGACCCTTAAACCAATCAACTTTTATTTTCAAGGAATTTTTCCCGAGCCTCTGAACCAAAAATCGTGAGTTTAAAGAATAATTTTCGTAGGACCCGAAGAAATATTATTAAAAGGACCTTTAAACCAATCAACATGGATTTCAAAGAATTTTTTCCTGAACCTCTGGACCAAAAATCGTGAATATAAAGAACATTTTTCATAGGATCCTCAGTTTTAAAGACATGCATTTTAACAGATTTTTCAAAGGATAATAATTAATTTTTTTTCAAAAAACTCTTTAGAAACATTGAATAATTTGGGATTCTCAAAGCTGTGAATAAGGGTTTTTCAAAAGAAAACTTTCTAAAGGTTCATTTTTTTTTTAAATTATACATTTCCTCGATTTCCTGAATTTTCTTTAAGGATCTCTACATCATTAAAAGTAGATTGTTTAAATGATACATTATCAAAGGTCGCGGTCATAAAATTTTCAAGGACCTGCAGATCCTTTAACGTGGATGTTTTAAAAGAAAAATTTTCTAAGGACCCCAATTTCATTAAATCTTTAAGGACATTGAAATCATTCAATGTGGATTTTTAAAAATTGCATTTTCAAAGAACCTCGATGTCATTAAATTTTTAAGGACCTCCAGATCATTAAAAGTGGATTTTTGTAAAAGACCTCGATATCATTAACATTTTTAAAGTTATCCAGATCATTAAACGTGGATTTTTTTAAACAAAAATTTTCTAAGGACCTCAATATTATAAAATTTTCAAGAACCTCAGGTGATTAAATGGGGATTTTCCTATACATAAACTTTCCAAGGATTTCGTTGTCATTAAACTTTAAGGACCTCCAGATAATTAAACGTGGATTTTTCTAAACAAAAATTTCATAAGGACCTCGATTTTATAAAAATTTCAAGGACCTCAGGTCATTAAATGGGGATTTTCCTAAACATAAAATTTCTAAGGACTTCGTAGTCATTAAATTTTAAGGACCTCCAGATCATTGAACGTGGATTTTTCGAATGATAAATTTTTTAAGGACCTCAATGTCATTTAATTTTTAAGGAACAAGGACCTCGATATCATTAATTTTTTAAGGATCTTTAGATCATTAAACATGGATTGTTTAAAATATACATTTTCTAAGTACCACGATATCATAAAATCTTTAAGGACCTCCACATAATTAAATGTGGCTTTTTTTAAAGATACATTTTCTAAGGACCTCGATATCATTACATTCTTAAGAACCTCCAGATTATTAAACGTGGATTTTTCAAAAAGGTACTTTTTCTAAATTTTTAAGGACCTCCAGATCATTAAAAGTAGATTTTTCCAAAATATAAAATTTCTAAGGACCTCGATGCCATTAAATTTTTTAAAAATCTCCAGATCATTAAACTTGAAATAAAAAAAAATATTTTTTCTATGGATCTTCATATCATTAAATTTGTAGGGACCTCCAGATATATTTTCTAAGCACCTCAAAATCAATAATTTCTTTAAGGATCTCCAGATTGTTAAACTTGTATTTTTTAAAATTTTTTTAAGCATCTCGGCGTCATTTAATTTTTAGTGGCCGTGGATTTTCCTAAACTTAAATTTATAAATACCTCGTTGTCATTAGATATTAAGGACCTCCAGACTATGAAATGTGGATTCTTCAAAAAAAAAAAAATTCTAAGAACTTCGATATAATTAAATTTTAAGGAGATCCAGGTCATTCAATGTGGATTTTTTAAAAAAATTGATTTTCTAGGGACCTTTCTATCATTAAATTTTTAAGGACCTCCAGATCAACAAGCGTGGATTTTTTTTGCAAAAACACATTTTCTAAAGACCTCGGATTCATTAAACTTTTAAGGACCTTCAGATCATTAAACGTGGAATTTTTAAAAGATAAATTTTCTAAGCATTGGGGTTCCTTAATTATTTAATGATTGTTCTTTAGTCCTTTGAAAATTATCCTTTAAAAAATCCACGTTTATTGGTCTATAGTCCTTTGAAAATTATCCTTCAAAAATCCACGTTCATTGGTCTATAGTCCTTTGAAAATTATCCTTCAAAAATTCACGTTTATTGGTCTATAGTCCTTTGAAAATTACCCTTCAAAAAATCCACGTTTATTGGTCTATAGTCCTTTGAAAATTATCCTTTAAAAAATCCACGTTTATTGGTCTATAGTCCTTTGAAAATTATCCTTTAAAAAATCCACGTTTATTGGTCTATAGTCCTTTTTAAAGAATATTTTTTCAAAGGACTAAAGACCAATAAACGTGGATTTTTTAAAGAATATTTTTTTAAGGACCATAGACCAATAAACTTGGATTTTTTAAAGAATATTTTTCAAAGGACCTGTAGACCAATAAACGTGGATTTTTTAAAGAATATTTTTCCAAGGACCTGTAGACCAATAAACGTGGATTTTTTAAAGAATATTTTTTTAAGGACCATAGACCAATAAACTTGGATTTTTTAAAGAATATTTTTCAAAGGACCTGTAGACCAATAAACGTGGATTTTTTAAAGAATATTTTTCAAAGGACCTGTAGACCAATAAACGTGGATTTTTTAAAGAATATTTTTCAAAGGACCTGTAGACCAATAAACGTGGATTTTTTAAAGAATATTTTTCAAAGGACCTGTAGACCAATAAACGTGGATTTTTTAAAGAATATTTTTCAAAGGACCTGTAGACCAATAAACGTGGATTTCTTAAAGAATATTTTTCAAAGGACCTGTAGACCAATAAACGTGGATTTTTTAAAGAATATTTTTCAAAGGACCTGTAGACCAATAAACGTGGATTTCTTAAAGAATATTTTTCAAAAGACCTGTAGACCAATAAACGTGGATTTTTTAAGAAATATTTTTCAAAGGACCTGTAGACCAATAAACGTGGATTTTTAAAGAATATTTTTCAAAGGACCTGTAGACCAATAAACGTGGATTTTTTAAAGAATATTTTTCAAAGGACCTGTAGACCAATAAACGTGGAATTTTTAAAGAATATTTTTCAAAGGACCTGTAGACCAATAAACGTGGATTTTTTAAAGAATATTTTTCAAAGGACCTGTAGACCAATAAACGTGGATTTTTTAAAGAATATTTTTCAAAGGACCTGTAGACCAATAAACGTGGATTTTTTAAAGAATATTTTTCAAAGGACCTGTAGACCAATAAACGTGGATTTTTTAAAGAACATTTTTCAAAGGACCTGTAGAGCAATAAACGTGGATTTTTTAAAGAACATTTTTCAAAGGACTATAGACCAATAAACGTGGATTTTTTAAAGAATATTTTTCAAAGGACCTGTAGGCCAATAAACGTTGATTTTTTTAAGAATATTTTTCAAAGGACCTGTAGACCAATAAACGTGGATTTTTTAAAGAATATTTTTCAAAGGACCTGTAGACCAATAAACGTGGATTTTTTAAAGAATATTTTTCAAAGGACCTGTAGACCAATAAACGTGTATTTTTAAAGAATATTTTTCAAAGGACTATAGGCCAATAAACGTGGATTTTTTAAAGAATATTTTTCAAAGGACCTGTAGACCAATAAATGTGGATTTTTTAAAGAATATTTTTCAAAGGACCTGTAGACCAATAAACGTGGATTTGTTAAAGAATATTTTTCAAAGGACCTGTAGACCAATAAACGTGGATTTTTTAAAGAATATTTTTCAAAGGACCTGTAGACCAATAAACGTGGATTTTTTAAAGAATATTTTTCAAAGGACCAAAAGACCAATAAACGTGGATTTTTTAAAGAATATTTTTCAAAGGACCAAAAGACCAATAAACGTGGATTTTTTAAAGAATATTTTTCAAAGGACCAAAAGACCAATAAACGTGGATTTTTTAAAGAATATTTTTCAAAGGACCAAAAGACCAATAAACGTGGATTTTTTAAAGAATATTTTTCAAAGGACCAAAAGACCAATAAACGTGGATTTTTTAAAGAATATTTTTCAAAGGACCAAAAGACCAATAAACGTGGATTTTTTAAAGAATATTTTTCAAAGGACCAAAAGACCAATAAACGTGGATTTTTTAAAGAATATTTTTCAAAGGACCAAAAGACCAATAAACGTGGATTTTTTAAAGAATATTTTTCAAAGGCCCGGAAGACTCATAAGAGAGTAATTTTAAAGAATATTTTTCAAAGGCCCGGAAGACTCATAAGAGAGTAATTTTAAAGAATATTTTTCAAAGGACTATAGATCAAAAAACGTGGATTTTTTAAAGAATATTTTTCAAAGGCGCTGAAGACTCATAAGGAAGGAATTTTAAATAATATTTTTTAAAGGCCCTGAAGACTCTTAAGAGAAGAATTTTATAGAATATTTTTCGAAGGACCTGTAGAGCTATAAGCAAGGAATTTTAAAGAATATTTTTCAAAGGACTATAGACCAATAAACGAGGGTTTTTCAAACAGGAATTTTAACGAAAATTTTGGGAAGGACATTCATGTCAATTAACAGCGATTTATAATGAACAAATTCTAAGAATCTTTTCGAGGACCTTTTTAGCAATGCCTAGTAACGTTGGTCCTTGAATAGGATTTTCTTTAAAAATTGATGTTTGTAGTTTTGTTGGTCTCGGGAAAATATTTTTTAAAAAGTCTAGTTTTGAAGGTCTATTTGTCCTTGAAAAATATTCGTTTAAAGGTCCATGTTTGAAGGTCTGTAGGTATTTGATATGATATTCCTTGAAATCCTTCTTTGTAGGCCTAAGGAGCTTTCTAGAAATATTCTTTCTTAACCTCCATCTTGTTCCAAATACCATACTGTCAGACCTTGTTATTTCTTCTCAGCCAAATAATTTCCTTCGCCAAACTTCTGACAAGAGTAATGTTACTCCTTCCCTCTCTCTCTCTCTTAGCTTCCGCCATATGTATTTGGCCCTTCGTTGGTCAGGGTCAAAACGAAATCCATTTATTGTTCCCCAGTTCATTGCAAATAACCAAAACTCTGTCTTTAAAACTCCATTCTCCCGTCCACCCAGACCACCACGGAGCCATATTCGAAGGGGCATAAATTCATTTCCATCTCCTTTGTAGTTCATGTTTAAGACCGTTGTAATTGTTCGGTGAATTAAAATGGTTAAAATGATGAAACCAAGAGGCTTTCAAATTGAAGTAATACCAAGTCGTGGGGTGAGCAGAAAAAGGATATTAATGGAAAAGGCAACGTTTCAAATTTAAGGGGAAAAGAAAGGGAGACCTAAAGACAAGGACTACATATGTTGTATACGCACACACACACATAAATATGCATTTACGTTAACATATGTAGTTATCTATGTATGTGTCTCGTAACTGGCTAACAGACATTTAAGGATTATGCCACACACACATATAAAATTTAATGAGCTGCAATTAATCGTACAAGGACGACACTATAAAAATGTTTATGTTGTCTTCGTTTTACTCCTCTCCAGGGTAGCTCGTTTTTGTTCTCTGCTCGTTACATTTGTTTATTTATATAATTGACCAAAAGACCGTGGTGATGCAGTCAGATAAACAAACAAACAATCTTGATTTTATGTAAATACAGGAGGAACTGTCGAAAAAGGATATTAGAGAAGGTCTAAGGCCCGACAGCTTTTCGAAAATCATGGGAAATCTAAAAAATCCCCTTTTTTCAGATGTATTTCGAAATACATCGCAAAAGGTCTAGTCTTTAGAAAATTGTCATATTTGCATGATCATGAACAAAAGGAAAGTCCAATACTGCGGGGTTCCACTGTCCCACCATGTGGCTATTTTATCAGAAAAGACAACACATAAGTATGATTAAATGTATGTTATTTCGTTAAATTGTATTTCATTACATTTAAAGGATTGTTAAGGATTGTCCTGTAAGTGCATATATGAATATCCTTTGCCATCCTTTTACGTAGTTTAACATGTGTTTTATTTGTAATGTTCGGTCGATGGTTAAATGTTGTATAAATATTGTGAGAGAGCATTGAATCCTTTCCTTTTTTTGGAAAAAACCAAGCTTCTCAGTTAAACAACTTGCGGTTTGGTAAAAGGACAAGAAAAAGGATATTTTATAAAGGTTTCAAACTTAAAAATTCATGTTGGAAGTCCAATATCCACTTAAAAAAATATTTAAAAAAATTTCAGATTTTTTAATTCAAGATTTGACGGCCTATTAAGAATATACCTTTAAGAATATTTTTTTCAACTTTCAAACTCAAAGAAGTAAAAAGCTGTAAGTTCGGCCGGGCCGAACTTTAAATACCCTACACCATATGCAACGAATTCGCAAATTTTCAAAATTTGCATAGGCAACTTTTGTCATAAGCCATTACAATATTCAAACGCGAAACTTGAAAGAAATCGGTGAATAATATAGCTAATATCATTAAAATACCGAATATAGGGAGGCACCATTGTACGGGGGCTACACGAAAACTTGGACCTGCAATGACAATATTCTGTCATAGACTTTTATACCCATTTGGTATTTCAAAAACGAAATTTGAAACAATTCCGGTTAATAATTTTGTTGAAATCATCAAAATACCGAATATAGGGGAGTACCTGAACCTGCATAGACAATTTTTTGTCAGGGGCTTTAGTACCCGTTACAAACTTGAAATCCCAAATTTGAAACAATTCCGGTGAATATTTTACCTAAAATGTTCAAAATACCGAATTTTGGGAGGTACCGTTATATGGGGGCTATACGAAGACGTAGACCTGCACAGACAATTTTCTGTCATAGGCTGTAGCATCCATTACGAATCTCAAATACGAAATTTGAAACAACTCCGATGAATAATGTCGCTAAAATTGTCAAAATACCGAATATCGGGAGGTACCGTTATATGGGGGCTATATGAAGACGTGGACCTGCACAGACAATTTTCTGTCATAGGCTGAAGTATTCATTTCGAACTTCAAATACCAAATTTGAAACAATTCCGGTGAATAATGTCGCTAAACTCATCAGAATACCGAATATCGGGAGGTACCGTTATATGGGGTCTATATGAAAACGTAGACCCACATGGCCCATTGACTAACTTAACCTGTCTATTTTAGCCTTCTGTCTCAATTCGTTCGAAAGATAGCGTGATTACAACAGACAGACAGACGGACATGGCTAAATCGACCTAGAATTTTACGCTAATCAAAAATATATATACTTTTTTGGGTCTGACATGAGTATTTCGAGGAGTTACAAAAGGAATGACAAAGTTAATATACCCTCTATAGTATGGTGGAGGGTATAAAAATCACGTTGGAAGTCCAATATCCATTAAAAAACCAGTAAACAAAGTCTTAAAGTCGGTCGAGTTGACTTTATGATACCGTATCCCTCTATGCATATTTGGTAGAACTTCACTTAACAAATAAAAGTCCAAAGAAATTAATATAGGAGAGAAATATCCTCCTCCGAATCGATTTCAACTAAATTTGCCGAGAAATTTTATTTATTTGGTGCACAATTGACATGAAATCGGAAAATATATATATGGGAGCCATGTCCAAATCTGAACCGTTATCGATAAAAATTTGATATATTTCCTCGCATATATAGTGTTTACTTGCGAAAGAGGTTGGCCGCCGGTACTCAAGCGCCGGCCACGATGATGGTTTGGGCCGCCATAACAGCCGATGGTCGCTCTCCGCTCATATTAATCGACCGTGGCATCAAAATAAATAATATTATCGCAAAAATATTCTGGAGGGTGCAAAAAAAACCTTGAGCACGCAAAAATTTTGGCCGCAGACCTTGAACATTGGCCGTTTGAAGGCCATAATTCGTGCCAAAAGTGACCAATTCGAAAAAATCTAAACCTATTCTAAAATTTTATGCTATTTCCGAAATTTTTGCTTCTATTTAATAAAATTAAAAAAAAATAAAAATTATGGGGTTTGACTTTGTTGCAGTTTCTTTATCTCACCCTGTAAACGTTTATTAGCCCGAAGGTTCTCAGAAAAAAATCTGAAAAGTCATGGTATTTTGGTTTTTAGAAGGGCCTTATAATAAACATTCTTAAAAATGTTCATTGATCCGAAAATCCCTAAAAGATCATTTTATATTAATTTTTTAAGATCATTAATAAATCGACATTTTAACAGAGATGGGGACCTGAAAATTTTCTTTAAAGAATCTAAGCTAAGGTTTAAAAAATTTAGCTTAGAATAGAACCTGTAAAAATTCCTTAAATAAACCTTATTTATAGATCTGTAGGTCTTACTAAAAAATATTTAGAATTCACGCCTGAAGACAATTCTAAAAATATTCTTAAAAAAACACGCTTATAAACTTGAATGTCCTGCTGAAATTATTCTGTAAAAAACACCTGTTTAATAAAAATGTTAACAAAACTCACATTCAGAAGTCTGAAGTTTTGGCCAACATTTTCTTTAAATTACTTCTAAAAGTGTTCTTTAAAAAAATCCATATTCAAAAGTCTGAAGTTCCTGCCTACATTTTCTTAGTTCCTTCTAAAAGTAGTATTTTAAAAGTCTATGTTTGTAAGTTCGAAGTTAACTTTAAAAATATTCTTTAAAAATCCAGGTTTACAAACCTGAATGTGCTGCTAAAATCAATCCCTAAAAACACCTGTTTATGGTTCTGATGGTCCTGTCATAATCCTTAAAATAATAATTAAAAATCCCTAAAATAATAAAAAAATTCAGAAGTCAAAAAGTCCTGCCAACATTTGCTTTACATTCCTTCTAAACGTATTCTTTTAAAAATCCACATTTGTAGGGCCGAAGAAAATTTTGCCTATGTTTTTAAAAAAACTCGAAAGCGCTGCTAAATTTATTCCCTAAAACACCTGTTTATGGTTCTGAAGGTCCTTTAAAAATCTTTAAAAATCCACGTTCAGAAGTCAAAAAGTTCTGCCAATATTTTTTTTAAATTCCTTCTAAACGTATTGCATTTTCGACGATAATTTTAAAAATATTCTTAAAAATCTAAATTTTTCAGTAAAAAACTGTTTATGGTTGTGAAAGTCCAGCAATAATTATATTTCAGAATTCCACATTTAGAAGTCTGCACGTCCTGCCAATTTTTTGTAATTTGTTCTAAAAATGTTCTTAAAAAAATCTACGTTTATAGGTCCAAAGATTCTATAAAAATCTGAATGTCCTGCTAAAGTCATTCTTCACATTCTGAAGTTTAAAGATGCTGCCAAGGTTTTCTTTAAATTCCTTCCGAAAATGTACTTTAAAATCCGCGATTAGAGGCCCGAAGATAATTCCATAAATATTCTTAAAAAAAATCACGTTTGTGAACCAGAACGTCCTGCTTAAATCATTCCTTAATAAGTCTAAAGGTCCTGCCACGAATACTCTTTAAACATCCACATTCAGAAGTTTGAAGGTACTGCCAACAAATATCTTTTTTAATTACTTCTAAAAATATTCTTTAAAAATCCACTCTTATAGGCCTTAATATTCTTCTGAAAATATTATTTTAAAATCAAAATTTGTCCTAAAAAATTATTTGAAGATCTACATTTACAAATATGATGGCCTTTTGCAAATTTTTCTAAAAAAAAGTCACAAGGTCCTGCTGAAAATATTTGTTTTAAAAACTCCGTTCATAGATCTTAAAGTTCTTCCCAAAATATTATATAGAAATCCACGCATGTAAACCTAAAAAACCATTTTAAAATATTCTTCAAAAATCAATGTGTGTGATCTCTTTGTCCTCGTAAAGATTTCCTTTTTCTACTATTCTTGGTCCCTGAAAAGAATTTCTGAATACCCTTCCAAACAATGCGTGTTCCTTCAAAAGATTTTCTTAAAAAAATCCACGTTTGTGGGTCTATTGGTCCTTGAGAATATTTTCTATAAAAAATCCACGTTTGTGGGTCTCTTGGTCGTTGAGAATATTTTCTTTAAAAATCCACGTTTGTGGGTCTCTTGGTCCTTGAGAATATTTTCTTTAAAAATCCACGTTTGTGGGTCTCTTGGTCCTTGAGAATATTTTCTTTAAAAATCCACGTTTGTGGGTCTCTTGGTCCTTGAGAATATTTTCTCTAAAAATCCACGTTTGTGGGTCTCTTGGTCCTTGAGAATATTTTCTTTAAAAATCCACGTTTGCGGGTCTCTTGGTCCTTGAGAATATTTTCTTTAAAAATCCACGTTTGTGGGTCTCTTGGTCCTTGAGAATATTTTCTTTAAAAATCCACGTTTGTGGATATTTGGTCCTTGAAAGGATTTTCTTTAAAAATCCACGTTTGTGGATATTTGGTCCTTGAAAGGATTTTCTTTAAAAATCCACGTTTGTGGATATTTGGTCCTTGAAAGGATTTTCTTTAAAAATCCACGTTTGTGGATATTTGGTCCTTGAAAGGATTTTCTTTAAAAATCCACGTTTGTGGATATTTGGTCCTTGAAAGGATTTTCTGTAAAGATCCACGTTTGTGGATATTTGGTCCTTGAAAGGATTTTCTTTAAAAATCCACGTTTGTGGATATTTGGTCCTTGAAAGGATTTTCTTTAAAAATCCACGTTTGTGGATATTTGGTCCTTGAAAGGATTTTCTTTAAAAATCCACGTTTGTGGATATTTGGTCCTTGAAAGGATTTTCTTTAAAAATCCACGTTTGTGGATATTTGGTCCTTGAAAGGATTTTCTTTAAAAATCCACGTTTGTTGATATTAGGTCCTTGAAAGGATTTTCTTTAAAAATCCACGTTTGTTGATATTAGGTCCTTGAAAGGATTTTCTTTAAAAATCCATGTTTGTGGATATTTGGTCCTTGAAAGGATTTTCTTTAAAAATTCACGTTTGTGGATATTTGGTCCTTGAAATGATATTCTTTAAAAATCCACGTTTGTGGATATTAGGTCCTCGAAAGGATTTTCTTTAAAAATCCCCGTTTGTGGATATTTGGTCCTTGAAAGGATTTCCTTTAAAAATCTACGTTTGTGGATATTTGGTCCTTAAAAGGATTTTCTTTAAAAATCGACGTTTGTGGATATTAGGTCCTTGAAAGGATTTTCTTTAAAAATCCCCGTTTGTGGATATTTGGTCCTTGAAAGGATTTTCTTTAAAGATACACGTTTGTGGATATTACGTCCTTGAAAGGATTTTCTTTAAAAATCCACGTTTGAGGATATTTGGTCCTTGAAAGGATTTTCTTTAAAAATCCACGTTAGTGGAAATTTGGTCCTTGAAAGGATTTTCTTTAAAAATCCCCGTTTGTGGATATTTGGTCCTTGAAAGGATTTTCTTTAAAAATCCCCGTTTGTGGGTCTCTTGGTCCTTGAAAGGATTTTCTTTAAAGATCCACGTTTGAGGATATTTGGTCCTTGAAAGGATTTTCTGTAAAGATCCACGTTTGTGGAAATAAGGTCCTTGAAAAGATTTTCTTTAAAAATCCACGTTTGTGGAAATAAGGTCCTTGAAAAGATTTTCTTTAAAAATCCACGTTTGTGGATATTTGGTCCTTGAAAGGATTTTCTTTAAAAATTCACGTTTGTGGATATTAGGTCCTTGAAAGGATTTTCTTTAAAAATCCACGTTTGTGGATATTTGGTCTTTGAAAGGATTTTCTTTAAAAATCCACGTTTGTTGATATTAGGTCCTTGAAAGGATTTTCTTTAAAAATCCACGTTTGTGGATATTTGGTCCTTGAAAGGATTTTATTTAAAAATCCACGTTTGTTGATATTAGGTCCTTGAAAGGATTTTCTTTAAAAATCCACGTTTGTGGATATTTGGTCCTTGAAAGGATTTTCTTTAAAAATCCACGTTTGCGGATATTTGGTCCTTGAAAGGATTTTCTGTAAAGATCCACAATACATGTTTGTGGGTCTCTTTTGATACCTAAAAATATTATTTAAAAATCTACGTTTATTTTTTTTTTTAAATCCGAGATTGTGGCCGTTTTGGCCCTTCAAAAGATTTCCCTTAAAAATCCACGTTTGTGCGACTCTTGGTCCTTGAAAATATTTTGTTGAAGATTCACCTTTGATCCTTTAAAAGATTTTCTTTAAAAATCCACGGTTGGTCCTTGAAAGGATTTTCTTTAAAAATCCCCGTTTGTGGGTCTCTTGGTCCTTGAAAGGATTTTCTTTAAAAATCCACGTTTGTGGATATTTGGTCCTTGAAAGGATTTTCTTTAAAAATCCACGTTTGTGGATATTTGGTCCTTGAAAGGATTTTCTTTAAAAATCCCCGTTTGTGGGTCTCTTGGTCCTTGAAAGGATTTTCTTTAAAAATCCACGTTTGTGGATATTTGGTCCTTGAAAGGATTTTCTTTAAAAATCCACGTTTGTGGATATTTGGTCCTTGAAAGGATTTTCTTTAAAAATCCACGTTTGTTGATATTAGGTCCTTGAAAGGATTTTCTTTAAAAATCCACGTTTGTTGATATTAGGTCCTTGAAAGGATTTTCTTTAAAAATCCATGTTTGTGGATATTTGGTCCTTGAAAGGATTTTCTTTAAAAATTCACGTTTGTGGATATTTGGTCCTTGAAATGATATTCTTTAAAAATCCACGTTTGTGGATATTAGGTCCTCGAAAGGATTTTCTTTAAAAATCCCCGTTTGTGGATATTTGGTCCTTGAAAGGATTTCCTTTAAAAATCTACGTTTGTGGATATTTGGTCCTTAAAAGGATTTTCTTTAAAAATCGACGTTTGTGGATATTAGGTCCTTGAAAGGATTTTCTTTAAAAATCCCCGTTTGTGGATATTTGGTCCTTGAAAGGATTTTCTTTAAAGATACACGTTTGTGGATATTACGTCCTTGAAAGGATTTTCTTTAAAAATCCACGTTTGAGGATATTTGGTCCTTGAAAGGATTTTCTTTAAAAATCCACGTTAGTGGAAATTTGGTCCTTGAAAGGATTTTCTTTAAAAATCCCCGTTTGTGGATATTTGGTCCTTGAAAGGATTTTCTTTAAAAATCCCCGTTTGTGGGTCTCTTGGTCCTTGAAAGGATTTTCTTTAAAGATCCACGTTTGTGGATATTTGGTCCTTGAAAGGATTTTCTGTAAAGATCCACGTTTGTGGAAATAAGGTCCTTGAAAAGATTTTCTTTAAAAATCCACGTTTGTGGATATTTGGTCCTTGAAAGGATTTTCTTTAAAAATCCACGTTTGTTGATATTAGGTCCTTGAAAGGATTTTCTTTAAAAATCCACGTTTGTGGATATTTGGTCCTTGAAAGGATTTTATTTAAAAATCCACGTTTGTTGATATTAGGTCCTTGAAAGGATTTTCTTTAAAAATCCACGTTTGTGGATATTTGGTCCTTGAAAGGATTTTCTTTAAAAATCCACGTTTGCGGATATTTGGTCCTTGAAAGGATTTTCTGTAAAGATCCACAATACATGTTTGTGGGTCTCTTTTGATACCTAAAAATATTATTTAAAAATCTACGTTTATTTTTTTTTTTAAATCCGAGATTGTGGCCGTTTTGGCCCTTCAAAAGATTTCCCTTAAAAATCCACGTTTGTGCGACTCTTGGTCCTTGAAAATATTTTGTTGAAGATTCGCCATTGATCCTTTAAAAGATTTTCTTTAAAAATCCACGGTTGGTCCTTGAAAATATTTTCTTTAAAAATCCCCGTTTGTGGATATTTGGTCCTTGAAAGGATTTTCTTTAAAAATCTACGTTTGTGGATATTTGGTCCTTGAAAGGATTTTCTTTAAAGATCCACGTTTGTGGATATTTGGTCCTTGAAAGGATTTTCTTTAAAGATCCACGTTTGTGGATATTTGGTCCTTGAAATGATTTTCTTTAAAGATCCACGTTTGTGGATATTTGGTCCTTGAAAGGATTTTCTGTAAAGATCCACGTTTGTGGAAATAAGGTCCTTGAAAAGATTTTCTTTAAAAATCCACGTTTGTGGATATTTGGTCCTTGAAAGGATTTTCTTTAAAGATACACGTTTGTGGATATTACGTCCTTGAAAGGATTTTCTTTAAAAATCCACGTTTGAGGATATTTGGTCCTTGAAAGGATTTTCTTTAAAAATCCACGTTAGTGGAAATTTGGTCCTTGAAAGGATTTTCTTTAAAAATCCCCGTTAGTGGAAATTTGGTCCTTGAAAGGATTTTCTTTAAAAATCCCCGTTTGTGGATATTTGGTCCTTGAAAGGATTTTCTTTAAAAATCCCCGTTTGTGGGTCTCTTGGTCCTTGAAAGGATTTTCTTTAAAGATCCACGTTTGTGGATATTTGGTCCTTGAAAGGATTTTCTGTAAAGATCCACGTTTGTGGAAATAAGGTCCTTGAAAAGATTTTCTTTAAAAATCCACGTTTGTGGATATTTGGTCCTTGAAAGGATTTTCTTTAAAAATTCACGTTTGTGGATATTAGGTCCTTGAAAGGATTTTCTTTAAAAATCCACGTTTGTGGATATTTGGTCTTTGAAAGGATTTTCTTTAAAAATCCACGTTTGTTGATATTAGGTCCTTGAAAGGATTTTCTTTAAAAATCCACGTTTGTGGATATTTGGTCCTTGAAAGGATTTTATTTAAAAATCCACGTTTGTTGATATTAGGTCCTTGAAAGGATTTTCTTTAAAAATCCACGTTTGTGGATATTTGGTCCTTGAAAGGATTTTCTTTAAAAATCCACGTTTGCGGATATTTGGTCCTTGAAAGGATTTTCTGTAAAGATCCACAATACATGTTTGTGGGTCTCTTTTGATACCTAAAAATATTATTTAAAAATCTACGTTTATTTTTTTTTTTAAATCCGAGATTGTGGCCGTTTTGGCCCTTCAAAAGATTTCCCTTAAAAATCCACGTTTGTGCGACTCTTGGTCCTTGAAAATATTTTGTTGAAGATTCACCTTTGATCCTTTAAAAGATTTTCTTTAAAAATCCACGGTTGGTCCTTGAAAATATTTTCTTTAAAAATCCCCGTTTGTGGATATTTGGTCCTTGAAAGGATTTTCTTTAAAAATCTACGTTTGTGGATATTTGGTCCTTGAAAGGATTTTCTTTAAAGATCCACGTTTGTGGATATTTGGTCCTTGAAAGGATTTTCTTTAAAGATCCACGTTTGTGGATATTTGGTCCTTGAAATGATTTTCTTTAAAGATCCACGTTTGTGGATATTTGGTCCTTAAAAAGATTTTCTTTAAAAATCCACGTTTGTGGATATTAGGTCCTTGAAAGGAATTTCTTTAAAAATTCACGTTTGTGGATATTTGGTCCTTGAAAGGATTTTCTTTAAAAATCCACGTTTGTTGATATTAGGTCCTTGAAAGGATTTTCTTTAAAAATCCACGTTTGTTGATATTAGGTCCTTGAAAGGATTTTCTTTAAAAATCCACGTTTGTGGATATTACGTCCTTGAAAGGATTTTCTTTAAAAATCCACGTTTGTGGATATTAGGTCCTTGAAAGGATTTTCTTTAAAAATCCACGTTTGTTGATATTAGGTCCTTGAAAGGATTTTCTTTCAAAATCCACGTTTGTGGATATTTGGTCCTTGAAAGGATTTTCTTTAAAAATCCACGTCTGTGGATATTTGGTCATTGAAAGGAATTTCTTTAAAAATTCACGTTTGTGGATATTTGGTCCTTGAAAGGATTTTCTTTAAAAATCCATGTTTGTGGATATTTGGTCCTTGAAAGGATTTTCTTTAAAAATCCCCGTTTGTGGATATTTGGTCCTTGAAAGGATTTCCTTTAAAAATCTACGTTTGTGGATATTTGGTCCTTAAAAGGATTTTCTTTAAAAATCCACGTTTGTGGATATTACGTCCTTGAAAGGATTTTCTTTAAAAATCCACGTTAGTGGAAATTTGGTCCTTGAAAGGATTTTCTTTAAAAATCCACGTTTGTGGATATTTGGTCCTTAAAAGGATTTTCTTTAAAAATCCACGTTTGTGGATATTAGGTCCTTGAAAGGATTTTCTTTAAAAATCCCCGTTTGTGGATATTTGGTCCTTGAAAGGATTTTCTTAAAAAATCTACGTTTGTGGATATTTGGTCCTTGAAAGGATTATCTTTAAAGATACACGTTTGTGGATATTACGTCCTTGAAAGGATTTTCTTTAAAAATCCACGTTTGTGGATATTTGGTCCTTGAAAGGATTTTCTTTAAAAATCCACGTTAGTGGAAATTTGGTCCTTGAAAGGATTTTCTTTAAAAATCCATGTTTGTGGATATTTGGTCCTTGAAAGGATTTTCTTTAAAAATCCCCGTTTGTGGATATTTGGTCCTTGAAAGGATTTTCTTAAAAAATCTACGTTTGTGGATATTTGGTCCTTGAAAGGATTATCTTTAAAGATACACGTTTGTGGATATTACGTCCTTGAAAGGATTTTCTTTAAAAATCCACGTTTGTGGATATTTGGTCCTTGAAAGGATTTTCTTTAAAAATCCACGTTAGTGGAAATTTGGTCCTTGAAAGGATTTTCTTTAAAAATCCACGTTTGTGGATATTTAGTCCTTGAAAAGATTTTCTTTAAAAATCCCCGTTTGTGGGTCTCTTGGTCCTTGAGAATATTTTATTTAATAATCCACGTTTTTTGGCCTCTTAGTCTTTGAAAAGAATTTCTGAATATCCTTCCAAAAAATGGCCATGTTTGGTCCTTGAAAAGATTTTGTTTAAAAATCCACGTTTGCTGGCCTCTTAGTCCTTGAAAAGAGTTTCTGAATATCCTTCCAAGAAAGGGCCATGTTTGGTCCTTCAAAAGAAGAATCCACCTTTGTAGGCCTCTACGTCCTTGAGAATATTTTCTTTAAAAATCCACGTCTGTGAGTCTCTTGGTCCTTGAGAATGTTTTCCTTGAAAATCCACGTTTGTGGGTCTCTTGGTCCTTGAGAATATTTTATTTAATAATCCACGTTTTTTGGCCTTTTGGTCTTTGAAAAGAATTTCTGAATTCCCTTCCAAAAAATGGCCATGTTTGGTCCTTGAAAAGATTTTGTTTAAAAATCCACGTTTGTGGGTCTCTACGTCCTTGAGAATATTTTATTTAAAAATCCACGTTTGTGGACCTCTTGGTCATTGAAAATATTTTCCTAAAAAAATCACGTTTATGGAAATATATTGATTGTAAAAATATTTTGATTTGTCGAAATTATCTTCAAAATCCAAATTTGATTTTTTTCTGGTCCTCGAAAAAAATACTCCCAAAAATCCGAATTTAATTTTCTATCATTCCAAAAATATTTACCTTTTCAGATCGCCTTCAAAAATTTGTTTACAAGACACATGAGGATTAAATTTTATTATTGTTGTTGTTAAACAACAACAACTTTAAAATTTCACCAATTGCTTGTCTATGCTTTCTTCAACGGCTCATAGATTGTCTGCCTCCACATGCCACTGTTTACCTCCTCAGAGGCCATGTGAAGGTTACATTCGGACTTTCTCTCTACACCCCCTCCTTTCCATTCCAATCAATATTGCTTTGTATTCGCAAATTAAAAATGCTTTAATTTCTCTGCTTCAAATATTTAAAACAAAAAAAAAGCAAAGTCGGCCTTTGCAAAAGTTTCAGGGTTTATGTTTTATTTTTTCTGTTTTTTTTTCTGAGTTTGTTTTTGTTTTGCAATCAATAGCTGTTTTTGTTTTTGTATTTACTCTTTTTTGTTGTGTGTAAAAAATGTTAAATGCAATTCTATGATGGTAAAGTGTTGTTGTTGTTGTTGCTTGATTTTTCTGTGCATCATTTTTCAATGAGATTAATTTTTATCGACCAATCGAATGTGAATTTAATGGGCTGTGCCATGGAATTATTGAATTATCGAAAGAAAGGTCTACGGTTTTTGTTTTGCCTTGGTGTTCAGACAGATAAGTGCTGGGATTTGTTACTGTTTTTTGTAAATTTTTGTAATCGTTTATTTACTTATTTATTATTTTTTGAAGAAAGCCTTCCAAAAACATACTCTTTAAAAATTTAAGATTAAAGATCAAAATTATGAGAAAATCAAACATTTATATCCAATTTTATGCGAAATCATAAATTCCACATTCATCTCAGGTTTCGTGTTGGGAGAAATATTTAGATATAGCCAGTTGTCAAGAATCGCTTACTTGTTTGGCAAGTTATGAAGGATAAAAGTTTTGAAAGTTGTGACCATTTGTGGGTGAGGTACCACAAGGGATTTGGAGATATACAGGGTGAAATAAAAAAAACCGCACCAAAGTCAACTGCCATAATTTTTACATTTTTTTTACATGTTATTGAATGAAAGCAAAAAATATCGGAGATAGCATCAAAATCTAGAATGAGTTCAGATTTGTTCGTATTGGTCCCTTTTGGCACGAATTATGGCCTTCAAACGGCCAATGAAACCGTCACACGCTGCCCGAATGTTGCTCTGCGGTATTTTGGCCCATTCCCGGCGAAGCGCTTGCTTGAGGTGATCGACACTTTAGTATTTTTAAGTGCCAACCTTGCTTTACAAAAAATACTCCAGATACAATAGTCTAACAGATTGGTATCCGGAGATTTTGGTGCCCATTGTGCTGTGGAAATCAAGCGAGGAAACTTATTTTGCAACCATTCTTGGGTGGCGCTTGCTGCTATGGTGCTAAGTCCTGTTGGAATGTCCAAAGACTGCGGCCTAAATGTTTGCATGCTTAATGCTTTAATACACCCTCCAGAATATTTTCGCGATAATATTCGACATTTATTCTGATGCCAGGGTTGATTAATACGAACGGAGAGCCACCATTGGCTTTTATGGTGGTTCACACCATAACCATGGCCGGCGCTTGAGTTCTGGTGGCCAATCGAAGGTGCACATTTTCAGCTGACTTCTTTGGCAAGTAAACATGATCAATTTGTTTGTTTACAAACTGCTCGACAACGAATGTTTTCTCATCGGAGATCGGAGAAAACCAAATTCGGCAGTTCACCACTTTCGGCCAAGCGAAGCAAGTCTATAGCTCTTTTGAGTCAATTTTCTATCTGTTGAGGTGTAAGTTCTTGCACTTTTTGGAATTTCAAGGCTTTATCCCGAGCTCATCATTCAATATTTGCCGAATGGAATATTACGATATGTTCAGCTCCTGAGGCATTTTTCGCACACTTGACGTGGGTTTCTATCAAGTAGGTTCTTTACTTTTTGAACCATTTTTGCTGGTCTTGCAGTTTTCTTTTTTGGTCCACTTTTGACGTCGGGCTACGCTACGGTAACGAGCGATGGTACGAGACACAAAAGATTTATTCACATTTAAATGCTGGAGTGCTCTAACGATAGCCGATCATGGGTTTGCAGCCAAATATAAAGAAATCACACTTACACGCTTGAATTCCATCACGAATAAGTTTTTTTTTCTGGAAAATTCGCACCAACATGCTTTCGTAGGCTTATGAACAATATAATGAACTGTCACTGGAATAATTTTAACAGCTGTCGGACGAGAGGTTTAGAAATGATAACAGTCTGAAGTTGGTTGCTTATTTCGGTTTTTATGATCCATTTTTTCATTTAAAACATTGACCCTTTGTGGGGGTACAAGAAGGAATGGTCCGATCTCTACCATCTTTATAACAGATCTTGTGTTGATGAAAATACTGAGATATGGCAAGTCTGAATGAAATCGGATTTTAACTTCGCGTTTTATGATTTTGTCAGATATTAAAAATTTTGACCCTTTGTGGGGAAGCACCAAAAGGACTAGACCGATATATTCCATTTTCACAGGAGATTTTGTGCCAATAGAAATAATGTGTGAAATATGAAGAGAAGCGGATGCTTATTTCAGATTTTATAATCGTTTTGGTCATTCAAAACATTGACCCTTTGTGGGGGAGGTTCCAGTAGGAATGGTCTGATCTCTACCATCTTTATTACAGATCTGGTGTTGAAAAAAATATTAAGATTTGTCAAGTCTGAATCGAATCGAATCTTAGTTTGGCGTTTTATGAGCTGCATGGATATTCAAAATTGTGACCCTTTGTGTGAGAGGTACCAGAAACAATGGATCGATATATCCCAACGTCAGACTATGGGTTAATCAAGGTATTGTGATGGGTGTAATTTGAAGACTATCGGTCTCTTACATCGGATTTTATAAGAGTTATAATTATTTAAAATTTTGACCCTTTGTGGGGAGGTACGTGATGGAGTGAACCGATATTGTCTATTTTAGCACCTGACCTAACACTAATGTAAATATTAGGATTTGCAAAGTTGGAGCAAAATCGGACTGTCCTTTCTCTTTCTATGCAGTAAAATAATTTTTTTTTTTCGAAAATTTCGTGCTTTGGTGGTGGAGGTACCAAAAGGAGTAGAACTCGATCTCAGTTTGATAATAATATTACGATGCACCAAGTTTGGACTACATCGGTTACTCCCTTCGAGAGTTAACGTGCGCCAGACAGACAGGTGGATGGACATCACTAGATCGACTCCAAATGTCCTGAAACGGATGTGGTTCAAAGAGACCTAGGGTCTAAACGCGTAATTTTGATGAGGTAGGTTTTGGTCGTATCAAATGATATATACCTTCTCTAGCCATATGGTTGAGGGTATAAAAATAGTAGATACTTGCAGGTTCCTGAACAATATTTTTATACCCTACACCACATAGTGGTAAGGGTATTATGTCTTTGTGCATTTGTTTGTAACATGGAGAAGGAAACGAGATAGACCCATAGTTACTTTTGAGAACCTTCATAGAATCACTTTCTGAGTCGATTTATGCATGTCAGTCCGTCTGTCCCTGTATTCTTGTGAACAAAATGCAGGTCGCATTTATTATCCGATTGAGATGAAATTTTCCAAACAATATTTTTTTGGCCCAAGGACGAACCCTATTGAAATTGGTGAGAATCGGATCAAATTTAGATATAGCTCCCATATATATCTTCTTCCGATTTCGGGTTAAATGTGCACCAAATGTCCACTATCAGTCCAAATTACCTGAATTTTGGCACACTCAACCCTGTTCGGCTTAGAAGCAAGTATATCAAATTTGGAGAAAATTGGTTCAGATATAGCTATAACTCCCATATATATCTTTCATCCGATTTGATCTTTAAGTCCCTCACATTCCTACTATGCACTCCACAACCGTGATATTTGGTACCAGGTATTAGATGGAGCACAGAAATAGCTGTTTTAAATTTTATCGAAATCGGTTCAGATTTGGATATAGCTCCCATATATATCTTCATCCGATTTCGGGTTAATTGACCACCAAATGGCCAATATCAGCCCAAATGGCCCGAATTTTGGCACATGTGACCGAGATTAGCCTTAAAGCAAATACAACAAATTTGGAGAAAATCGGTTCAGAAACAGCTATAGCTCCCATATATATGTTTTATCCGATTTGGTGTTTAAGCCTCTCACATTCGTAATATGCACTCCACAAGAATGATATTTGGTACCAGATATAAGATACTGCCCAGAAATAGCTGTTTGTAATTTTATCGAAATCGGTTCAGATTTGGATATAGCTCCCATATATATCTTCATCCGATTTCGGGTTAATTGTGCACCAAATGGCCGATATAAGTCCAAATGGTCTCAATTTTAGTACATCGGACCAAATTCAGCCTAGAAGCAAGTATATCAAATTTAGTGAAAATCGGTTCAGATATAGATATAGCAACCATATATATGTTTCATCCGATTTAGTGTTTTAGTCCCATACATTCGTAATATTCACTCCACAACCGTGATATTTGGTACCAGGTATTAGATGGAGCACAGGAATAGCTGTTTTAAATTTTATCGAAATCGGTTCAGATTTGGATATAGCTCCCATATATATCTTCATCCGATTTCGGGTTAAATGTGCACTAAATGGTCAATATCAGCCCAAATCAACTGAATTTTCATACATAAGACCGAATTCAGTCTAGAAGCTAATACGTAAAATTTGGAGAAACCCGGTTCAGAGATAGCTATAGTTCGTAAAATGCACGATAGAATTAGATAGATTTTGATTTTGTACCAAATATCTCATAGAGCTCTGAAATGCCCTGTATAAACCTTTTTACGAGAGCTCTACTAAATATGCATAGTGGTGTAGGGTATCATATAGTCGGCCCCGCCCGACTTTTGAGCTTTCCTTACTGGTTTAAATCACAATTTAATGCAGCACAATTTATCTTATCTTGATTTTTTAAATAAGATTAAAAATATGTCTTTTAAAATTAATATTATAGCTCTGATAGCCTAAATAATATTCTTCAAAATCCACAATTATAGTTCCTCAAGAAAAATATATTTTTAAAAAAGTACTTCTACGAAAAAAAAATGTCAATTAAAAATGTTGTTTCTTGCTTTTAAAACTCCCATGCCTGGCAATGAAATGCCGTTTGAGCTGTCATTTTAGCGATCATAACCTTTCAAATGTCAGTGTCTTTCGCGAAGCTGCAACATGCAGCCAAAGGGATTTGGGAAACAAATGTTATTGAAGGGGAAAAGAGTGTAATATTTGTGACGCAGTTCTAACAACAAAAACATTTAATTTTAATGAGAACCCTTATTGTATAATAATAACTGTTAGAGGTTCTTTTATTCATTCTCCTGAATAAATATGAGGAGAGAAAGAGTGACACATAAAAATGTAAAGCATAAAAATTTCTGTTGTTATCGTAAATGTTATCGAGGGAACAATGTGAGTGTATCGAGTAAGAGAGAGAGGGAGAGAAATATGTAATAGTTCGTGACTTGTGTTCAGGGCTGCCATGTTTGACGATTTATGGGCATTATCGTGATTTTTCACACTTAGAAACGAAAATGCGATTTTCCGATTATTGTCCCAAAAAATTACGATATTTAAACGATTGACACAAATTGTGGCTCATTTTAATTTATTGCGGAATTAAACGTTGCCACATTCATTTGAGAACATCTAACTGAAATAAATTTAATGTATCGGCATTTTTGAAGTATGTTCTCAATGCTACTAATAAAACTTACAAATTATTTCCAAAAGAATCAAGAGAAATTCATAATTTCCATTATCAAATGGACTTACTTTTTAAGTAATTTCATAAAACGGTTTTAGACCCTAGGTCTCTTTGGACCAAATCCGATTCAGCACCTTTGGAGTCGTCCGCCCGTCTCTTTGGCTGGTTGGTACGCACGATAACTCTCAAAGGGACTATCCGATTTGATCCAAACTTGGTACATCGTAATATTATCGTAATATATGAGATGGGCACTATCGGTCTGGTACTTCCCCTACAAAAGGTCGAAATTTACAAGAAAAAAAAATATTTTTTTTTCTGTACACAACGAGAAAGGATTATTCGATTTTGTTCCAACTTTGCAAATCCTAATATTTGATTCAGTGCTAGGTCAGGTGGACAATATCGTTCCACTCCTTCTTTTACTTTCCGACAAAAGGGTCAAAATTTTGAGTGATTATAGCTCTTATAAAATGTGATCTATGTGTCCGATTGTCTTCAAATTACACATATCACAGATGGAATATGGCGGTCCTCTCCTTCTCGCACCTCCCCACAATGGATCAAATTTCTGAATAACTAAAACGTTTGTAAAATCCGAAATAAGCATCCTGTTCCCTTCATATTTTGCACATCCCATTATTTCTATTAACACAAGATCTGCAGTGGAAATGGGATATATTGGTGCTCTCCTTCTGGTACCTCCCCCACAAAGTGTCAACATTTTGAATATTCATGAAGATCAGAAAACGCAGAAACAAGATCTTTTATAAATATAGTAAATAGAGATCGGACCATTTCTTCCACCCAAAGGGTCAAAGTTTTGAATAACAAACACGATTATAAAATCCGAAATAAGCATCCAGTTGTCTTCATATTTCACATAACCTATTTTTTATACCCTACACCACAAGGTGGTCAGGGTATTATGTCTTTGTGCATTTGTTTGTAACAGGCAAAAGGAAACTAGATAGACCCATAGTTCCTTTTGATGATCTGCATAGAATCACATTCTGAGTCGATTTATGCATGTCCGTCCGTCTGCCCGTCAGTCCATGTATTTTTGTAAACAAAGTACAGTTCGCATTTATTGCTCTATCCAGATGAAATTTTGCACAGATCATTTGTTTGGCCCAATGACGAACCCTATTGAAATTGGAGATAATCGGTAAAAATTTAGATATAGCTCCCATATATATCTTCGTCCGATTTGCCTTTAATTGTGCACCAAACGTGTAATGTCAGTCCGATTAGTATGGAATTTTGCACGTACGATCAGATTGGACCTGAAAATAAGTATGCCAAATTTGATCGAAATCGGTTCAGATATAGCTATAGCTCCCATGTATGTATTGTTTATCCGATTTGTTATTTTTGTCCTCCGCAGCCGTAATATGCACTCTGTAACAACAATATTTGGGGAAATATATCAAATGCAGATCAGAAATACCTTTGCTAAATTTTATCAGGATCGGTTCAGATTTGGATATTGCTCCCATATATAACTTCGTCCGATTTACCTTTGATTGTGCACCAAACGTCTAATATTTGTCCAAATGCGATAAAATTTGGCACTTGCAACCGAATTGAGTCTAGAAGCTAGTATGTCGAATTTAGTGTAGATCGGTTCAGATATAGCTATAGCTCCCATGTACATATAGTTCATCCGATTTGTTATTTTTGCACTCCGCAGCCGTAATATGCACTCTATAACAACAATATTTGGGGAAATATATCAAATACAGCTCAGAAATACATTTGCTAAATTTTATCGAGATCGGTTCAGATTTGGATATTGCTCCCATATATAACTTCGTCCAATTTACCTTTTATTGTGCACCAAACGTTTAATATTTGCCCAAATGAGATGACATTTGGCACTTACGACCGAATTGAGTCTAGAAGCTAGCATATCAAATTTGGTGAAGATCGGTTCAGATATAGCTATAGCTCCCATATATATTGTTCATCCGATTTGTTATATTTGCTACCCACAGCCGTAATATGTACTCCGTAACAACGATATTCAGGGAAATATATGAAATACAGCGCAGAAATATCTTTGCCAAATTTTATGAAGATCGGTTCAGATTTGGATATAGTTCCCATATATATTTTTATCCGATTTCAAATTAATTTCGCACCAAATGGGCAAAACAAGTCCAAGTTTAAAGGATACAAATGCTTCGGCATATTGAGTCCTTTGAACTTTAAACTATAATTATAATCATAGCGTGTATGTTTGAATTCTCCCATAAAAATTTTTAATTGTTATGCGCAGCTCTACTAAGTTAGCAAAGTGGTGTAGGGTATCATAAAGTCGGCCCCGCCCAACTTTAAGACTTTCTTTACGGTTTTTTTTTTTTTTTTTGAAAATTGTCAAATTCGTCCCAAATGGTGGAGGGAATTCAAAGTTCGGCCCGGCTTGCAAAAAAAAAAAAATATATTTTATTATTTTTTGAAGGATATAAAATCTTCGATTTTTTAAAAAAATGTAGGATTTAGAAAAGCTAATTAATATATTTCTTTTAATAAGCTTTTCTAAATCCTACATTTTTTTAAAAAAATCGATGCTTTTATATCCTGCAAAAAATAATAATATAAATATATATATATATTTTATTATTTTTTGCAGGATATAAAAGCATCGATTTTTTTAAAAAAATGTAGGATTTAGAAAAGCTAATTAAAAGAAATATATTAATTATTTATACACCATATATATATATATATATGTATATATATATATATATATATATATATATATATATATATATATATATATATATATATATATATATATATATTTCTTTTATATATACTTTTCTAAATCCTACATTTTTTAAAAAAATAAAATCGAAGATTTTATATCCTTCAAAAAATACTTTTTAAATCCAGTATTGTTCTTTGAAAATAATATCCTAGAAATTCCACATTTATTTTCCTCCAAAGTTTCTGAAATATCCGTTACTTAAAAAAGCCCAATTTAAAAGTTTATTGCCCCATGGAAAAACATTTATTATGCCTTTCTCCACATGACACATTTTCCTAACGAATTTCGTGTAAATCCTTTAAGTAACATATCCTTATCAACTGTCTTCAAGTCATTGTGTATCGTTCTACAAATTCACTCTACATTAGCAGAAAATTGCCATGAATCTTTGTTCTCAATTTTTTCTTTTTGATATCTTCTTAGTCTTAAGCAGTGAATATATATCCTTTGGAAAAATCCACTCCAAAGAGAACGTGATAACAGCAGTCCGAAAAGAAGGCAAATGCAGAATATGATGAAATTTTTGACAATGTAATGTCGAGGTTCAAAGGCCGTTTGTAAAAGACAACAAGTGTTGGTGTGTGTGTGAAGGACTATACATTCCTTCAACCATACAGGAAGTACATCGAGTTACATGTTGTTAAAACATGTTGCACTCACTGTTGCATATTAATTGCATAGTTTTATGCATGAATGCCAGTCATGTTTGAGGGTGGGAGAAAGGCGAGGTAGGGGATTTGCAATGGAGCTAAAGTGTCTAGAAGGCCATGACAATTCATATAAATTTATACATCTCATAAAAATTAGTATGTTCGTTGTGTCGTAGTGTTGTTGTTGCTTTTGTTGTTACAACTGACATTTCAACATCCGTATGTATGACCATAATTGCCGGAATGTTACAGAGAGAGAGAGCATAATTCGTTGCAGGCAGACAGACAACTAAATTGTTTCGGTTAGACTAACTAGTTAGGAGTTGGAAACAAGGCTCAATATTTTCCAATGCTCCAGTGCGGGTAATAGGGTGTAATGGAAATTTTGAAGCATATATTTTGAAACTAATACACCACTTTGCTAATTTAGTTGAGCTCCACTTAATAATTAAAAGTTTTTATGGGAGAATTCAATCATACACGCTATGATTATAATTGTAATTTAAAATTCAAAGGACTAAATATGCCGAAGCATTTGTATCTTTTAAATTCGGATTTGTATTGCCCATTTGGTGCGAAATTATTTTGAAATCGGATAAAAATATATATGGGAACTAAATCCAAATCTAAACCGATCTCGATAAAATTTGGCAAAGATATTTCTGAGCTGTATTTCATATATTTCCCTGAATATCGTTGTTACGGAGTGCATATTACGGCTGTGGGTAACAAATACAATAAATTGGATGAACAATATACATGGGAGCTATAACTATATCTGAACCGATCTTCACCAAATTTGGCATACTACCTTCTACACTTAATTCGGTCATATGTGCCAAATTCCATCCCATTTGGACAAATATAAGACGTTTGGTGCACAATCAAAGGTAAATCGGACGAAGTTATATATGGGAGCTATATCCAAATCTGAACCGATCTCAATAAAATTTAGCAAAGGTATTTCTGAGCTGCATTTGATATATTTCCCCAAATATTGTTGTTACAGAGTGCATATTACGGCTGCGGAGGACAAAAATAACAAATCGGATGAACAATATATATGGGAGCTATAGCTATATCTGAACCGATTTCGATCAAATTTGGCATACTTATTTTCAGGTCCAATCTGATAGTACGTGCAAAATTCCATACTATTCGGACTGGTATTACACGTTTGGTGCACAATAAAAGGCAAATCGGACGAAGATATATATGGGAGCTATATCTAAATTTTTACCGATTATCTCCAATTTCAATAGGGTTCGTCCTTGGGCCAAGCAAATGTTGTTTGCAAAATTTCATCTCAATCGGATAATAAATGCGACCTGCATTTTGTTCACAAGAATACATGGACAGACGGACTGACAGACGGCCTGACATGCATAAATCAGCTCAGAAAGTGATTCTATGCAGATCATCAAAAGGAACTATGGGTCTATCTCGTTTCCTTTTGCCTGTTACAACAAACAAATGCACAAAGTGGTGTAGGGTATAAAGAGAAAATATTTCAAATTTAAGAGGAGGGAAGTGGATTTTCTAAAGAATTTTAGGAGCACAATAAAGGATAATTTCGAGCACCATAAAGGGAATCTTCAAAAAAAGGTCTAGAAGATTTCTGAAGAAAATTAGGAGATTCATCGAAGGACCATAAACGTGGAGTTTTTTCAAAATTTAAGGAGCTCCATAATTTGACAATAAATGTTGATTTTTACAAGTCCTTTTGAAGGATCATACAATTGGGTTTTTGTAGGTCATTTCGAAGGACCCTAAACATCCTTTTAAAGGATCATAAAATTAGACTTTTTGAGGTCCTTTCCAAGGACTTTAAGTTCTATAAGATGTCTTAAGAAAATTAGGACATTTTTCGAAGGACCATAAACGTGGAGTTTTTTTTTCAAAATTTAAGGAGCCCCATAAATTGACAATAAATGTTGATTTTTAGAAGTCCTTTTGAAGGATCATACAATTGGATTTTTATAAGTCATTTTGAAGCATCCTTAACGTCCTTTTGAATGATCATGAAATTAGATTTTTGACGCCCTTTTGAAGGACTCTAACCGTTCTTTTGGAGAACAATAAACATGGAATCTCTTAAGGTTTTTAGAGGTCCCTTTAAAGGATCAGAAATGTAAATTTTTGAATAACTTTTAGACGTCCTTTTAAAGGACCACAAATGTGGATCTTTGGAGACTTTCAGAGGTCCTTTTAAAGTACCATAAACTGAAGTTTTTTTTAAGATTTTTATGGATTTTTAAAAGATTTGTAGAAGTCCTTTTAAAGGACTTTTAAAAGTGTTTTTTAAAATCTTTTTTTGAAGAAGTCTTTCGAAGTCCCTTTGAAGGATCATAAACGTGGATTTTTTTAAAGACTTTTAGAAGTCTTTTTGAAGGACGATAAACGTGGATTTTTAGAAGTCCATGTGGACATAGATTTTTTAAGACTTTAAAATCCTTTCAAAGGACCATAAATGTGGATTTTTAGAAGTTCTTTTGGAGGAAGATTTTTTACAGACTTTTTTAAAATCCTTTTAAAGGACCAGGTCCTTTATAGAAACCATAAACGTGGATTTTGTTATTTCTTTGGAAGGATCTTTAAAAGAATTTTAGTCCTTTTTAAGGACCATAAACGTGGACTTTTTAAGGCTTTTAGAAGTCCCTTTGAAGGACCATAAACGTACATTTTTTAATTTCCTTTGTAATTTTATAATTTCTTTGAAGGACCATAAACGTTGATTTTTAAGGTTTTTAAAAGTCCTTTCGAGGGACCATAAACCTGGATTTTTAAGGACTTTTATAAGTCATTTTGACCATATTCGTGGATTTTTTTAAATTCCTTTGAAGGTTCATAAACGTGGATTTTTAAAGGGTTTTAGCGGTCCTTTAGAACGACAATGAATGTGGATTTTTTTAAGTTTTTGAAAGCTTTCGAAAGCCCATAAACGTGGATTTTTAAAGAAAACTCGAAATCCTTTTAAAGGTCCTTTAGAACGACAATGAATTTGGATTTTTTTAAGTTTTTGAAAGCCCATGGATTTTTTTTAAAGAAAACTCGAAATCCTTTTAAAGGGTTTTAGAGGTCCTTTAGAACGACAATGAATTTGGATTTTTTTAAGTTTTTGAAATCCCATGGATTTTTTTTAAAGAAAACTCGAAGTCCTTTTAAGGGACCGTAAATGGGACTTTTTAAAAGGATTGGAAGTCTTTTTAAATGAACATAAATGTGGACTTTTTACAGAAGATTCGAAGATCTTTTAAAGCACCATAAACGTGGATTTTTTTAAAGGAGATTCAAAGTCCTTTTATAGGACCAAAAGCGTGGATTTTTTAAAAAAGATTCGAAGTCTTTTAAAGGGTCATAAACGAGGATTTTTTGGAGAGGATTCGATTTCTTTCAAAGGACCATAAACGGGAATTTTTGGAGAAGATTCGGAGTACTCTTGAAGGACCATGTACGTTGATTTTGGAAAGTCTTTTAGAGGACCCTTTGAAGAACCATTAACATGGATTTTTTGAAAACTGTTGGAAGTCCTTTTTTAGGACCATAAACATGGGGTTTTAATGTCTTGTAGAAGTTCTTTTGGACGTGGATTTCTTAAAAACTTTAAGAAGTCCTTTTGGACGTGGGTTTCTTAAAGACTTTTTGAAATCCTTTTGGACGTGGATTTCTTAAAGATTTTTTGAAGTCCTTTTGGACGTGGATTTCTTAAAGACTTTTAGAAGTCCTTTTGGACGTGGATTTCTTAAAGTCTTTTGGAAGACCTTTTGGACGTGGATTTCTTAAAGACTTTTAGAAGTCCTTTTGGACGTGGATTTCTTAAAGACTTTTAGAAGTCCTTTAGAACGTGGATTTCTTAAAGACTTTTAGAAGTCCTTTTAAAGGACCATAAACATGGATATTTTAAAGAAGATTCGAAGTCCTTTTGAAGGACCTTAAACTTGATATTTTTATACACTTTTGGAAGTCCTTTTAAAGGACCACCAACGTGGATTATTAAACGATTTGTATAAGTCATTTTAGAGGAGAAAATTTGAAGTCGTTGAAGGACCCTAAACGTGGAATTTTTAAAAGACTTTTAGAAGTCCTTTTATGTAATCATAAATGTGGATTTCTTAAAGATTTTTATTGAATTTTATTGAATTTTTTAAAGACGTTCAGAAATCCTTATAAAGGATTCTTAGTAGTCTTTGACTTTTAGAAGTCCTTTTTGGAAACTTCTTAATTAAAGACTTTTGGAAGTCCTTTTTAAGGAACATAAACGTGGATTATGGTCCTAAAATAAATTTGGATTTTTTTCAATTCCTTTTGAAGGACGTGGATTTTTCAAGACTTCTTTCGAAGGACCATTAATTTGGATTTTAAAGATTTTTAGAGTTTCTTTTGAAGGCTTATAAACGTTGATTTTTTCAATTGCTTTGAAATGGTTTATTTTATTGACTTTTGGGAGTCGTTTCGAAGACTTTTTTTAAATACCTTTGGAAATTATTTTAAGGGACCAAAAACTTAGATTTTTTATTCCTTTCGAAGGACTTTTTTAATGAATTTTTTAAGTGCTTTTATAGGACCATAAACGTGGATTTTTTATTCCTTTCGAAGGACTCTTTTAAATAGGTTTGGAAATCCTTTTAAGAGACAATAAACGTGTATTTTTGTATTCCTTTCGAAGGATTTTTTTTAAAGGCGGTTGGAAGTCGTTTTGAGGGATGAAAAACTTGGATTTTTAAGATCTTAGAAGACCTCTTAAAGGACAATAAACGTGTTTTCGTTTTAAATTTTTCAATTGATTCTCAAAAGGGCAACGAACCTGGGGCTTGTCCTACAATTAGAGAACCTCCTTAAGGACAATAAACATGCATTTTTTAAGAATTTTAGGAACCCGTTTGGGGGACTCTTAACGTATTTTTGTAAACGATTTTTTAAAACCAGGTTTAAAGGATTTTGAGCATGGATTTTTTAAAAACTGGTCTGAGTTTTTTTAGAAAAACTCTTTTAGAAAACATGTCTTTTTAGACTCTTTTTTGAGGCTCATATTCGTGGATTTTTGAAAAATCTTTTTAAAGGAATATTTATATTCACGTTTAACAGAATTCTAGAAACCCCATGTATTTTTTTCAAATTCTGGAATCTTTCTCAGTTTTACCCTTTTATGAAAGATTACTTGCAAACCCTGTCACAAAAGATCTCCCCTTTCCACTCCCTTCCCAATCACTCGCCATTGGACACCAGTTGTAATCCAGCTCATCTCTATCCCAAAGCACGTTCAACACATTTACAGTTATTTTGCAATTTTTATTTTTTTTTTTTTTTTGCTTTCCAATCGACACATTGACAGTTAGCCGGCAGTTGGCCATTTTCAAAACTCCCAATAGTTTCAAATCGATAATTAAAGCCTATTTTCATTTTATGACATTTACTGCAAACCAATTGGACATTTAGACCAATAATCCATTGGCATGATAACACTGCATGGCCATGCCAGTAATGAAGACACAATGAGAGAAGAATAGAGAAAGAGAGAGAGTCAAGGAAGGGCAGGAACAAATTCAGGCGATTGGAAAGTAGCTGACAATCCACAACAGCAATGCAAACATTTACACAAATTAAAGCTGGGTATAAAATACACTCGACAATCTCTGAATGCCTGTGGTCGGGTCTTTTTGACAGTTTATTACTTAATTATAAATTGACTTCATCAGCAGCTGTGGAGCGTACAGTGTGTAAACAGGATTAAAAATATAGAGTTTATAAAGAATTCTAGGAAAATTCTACCAGGTTCTTAAATGGGGATATTTTAAAGAATTCTCTTCGAAGTATCATAAACAAAAAATTGAAAAGAATTTTAAGAGACCTCTGAGGTAATAAAATTTTTGGATTTTTTTTTTTTTTTAGAATATTACAAGGACCATAAACGTGGATATTTTTAACAATTCTGGAAGTCTTTTTGAAGGATCATAAACAAACTCCTCATTTACGTTGTTTATAAAGAACTTTTGCATACCTTTAAGGTAACAAAAATTATAAATGTTTACAATTTTGATGGTGGTTTTTTAAAGAATTTTTGGAGACATATAAAGGGGCTGCAAATAAGAATTTTTTCAATGACTTTTAGCAGCATCATGAGAAGCTATAACGGATATATTTTATGAATTTTGAAAGACCTCTAAAAGTACTTTTAATTTGGAATTTTAAAGAATTTCATAAGCATTGATTTTTTAAAGAATGTTAGGAGACTTCGAATCTAGATTTTTAGAGTACTTTGGAGACTTCTAACCGAATTTCAAACGTAGACTTTTTAAATAATTTTTGTAGACCCATAAAGTGACCTTAATTGTGGATTTTTTAAAGATTCTTAGAAGTCCTTTCAAAGGACCATAAATGTGAATTTTTGAAGTTTTTTTTAATTTTTTTTAAAGAAAATAGATGTGCATTTTTTGAAGCCATTTTAAAGAAAATGCAATTTTTTAGGAGATGAGCCTCAAGAACAAAGACATGGATTTGTAAAGGAATTCTGAATTTTCGGAGACATATGAATATGAATTTTCGGAAACATAAACGGAACAATAGTGTTGAAATTTTGAAAAATTATGAAAGCCCTTTAGGAATTAAAGGCGAATTTAAAAAACTTTTAGGGGCCATAAGTTGACTCTAAGCGTTGACATTTTAACGGATTTTAGAACAGCTTTTTGAAGGACTTGTAAACGTTGATTTTGTAAATTTATTTTTTTTTTAATTTAAATGTACTAACATTAAATGTATTAACATTTTGAATGTACTAACTCTTTAAATGCACTAACATTTGGAATTTTTATAAGAATTGTAGGACTACTCTAAGGGAACTATAACATTTGGCGAAGATAAAAAGCGGATTTTAGATAATTTTAGCAGCCGAACAAATTGATTATGTACTGATTTGGGCCCCACAAAGGACCTAAAAAGAGTTCTTAAGATTTATTTTATTTGAAAAAAAAAAAAAAATTAAAAATCCACGCTTCCATGAAGGGAAAAGATCGACTTTTCAGTCTGTGGGTCTTCAAAAATATATTCTCTAAGAGATTCAAGTTTTTTGTCTAGAGGTCTTCGATAAAATATTCTTTAAAAATCCACTTTCACGGTCTGTAGATCTTGGAAATTGTATAAATTTTAAAAAGCACTCTTAAAAAATGCCCATTTGTCTGAGGTTCTTTGGTGGAGGTCCCTAATTTTTTTTAATCCACGTTTAATGAAAGCGCTTGGCAAAATAAATTTTTAAGATCCGCATTTGTTTGAGGTCATTCATTTTTTTAAATCCAATTTTAGTGAGAGTGCTTGGTAAAATAATTCTTTAAAATCCGCAGTTGTTGAATGTCTTTAATTTTTTTAAATCCACGTTTAGCGAAAGTGCTTGGCAAAATAAATTTTTAAAATCCGCATTTCTCGTTGGTCCTTATTTTTTTTTTAAATCCACGCTTAATGAAAGTGCTTGCCAAAATTTATTTTTAAATTCCGCATTTGTTGGAGGACTGTATTTTTTTTAATCCACGTTTAGTGAAATTGGTTGAAAATATATTCTTAAAAATTCGCATTTGTTTGAGATCCTTAATTTTTGTTTAAAGCCACGTTTGGTGAAAGTGCTTGGCAAAATAATTTTTAAAAACCGCATTTGTTGGAGGTTCTTAATTGTTTTTAAGTCCACGATTAGTGAAAGTGCTTGAAAAAATATTCTTAAAATCCGCATTTAGTGGAGATCCTATTTTTTTTAAATCCACGTTTAGTGAATATTTTAAAAATATTTTTTTAATCCACGTTTAGTGAATATTTTAAAAATATTTTTTTAATCCACGTTTAGTGAAAGTTCTAAAAATATTTTTTAAAAAGCCATGTTTATTGGAAGTCCAAAAACTATTTTTTAATACAAAACCACGCTTAGTGAAAGTTCTTCAATTTTTTTTAAATCTATGTTTAGTGCAAGTCGTTAAAAAACATTTTTTTAAAAATCCAAAATTAGTGGAATTTCTGAAAAATATATTTAGAATATTTTATACAAATAAACGTTTAGTGGAAGTTCTGGAAAAAAATATTTTTTCAAAAATTCCAACTTTCGGCGGCTATAGAACAATATTCTTAAAAAACCCCAATTTTTGGAGGTCCTTAAAAGTATTTTTTAAAAAATCCACAATTTTTGGAAGTCCTTAAAAATATGTTTTTTTAAAAAATACACGTATTTCAGCGGTTCTTGAAAAATATTTTTAAAAAATCCACAATTTTTGGAGGTTCTTACAAATATTTATAAGAATAAAAATATATTTAAAAGAACACGTTTAGTGGAAGTCCTGAAAAAAATATATTATTTTGCTAAATACACGTTTGTTGGGGATCCTGAAAAAAACATTTTTAAAAAAGTCCATGTTCGTCGTTAAAATATATTTTTTAGGCACACGTGGTCCTTAGAAAGTGTATTTTAGATTTATTTTAAAGTTTCCATATTATTGGGAGTACCTGAAAAATTATTTTTAAATACTCCACGTTTGCTACAGGTCCTGAAAAAAAATTATACAATCCAGTTTGTTATAGGTCCTTAAAAAGATCTACAATTTGTAGTTGCTTGATAAAATATGTTGTAAAGAAATCCACGTTTGTTTCAGGTCCTTAAAAACATTATTTAAATATATTTGAAGAATCCACGTGTTTTGGAGATCCTTGAAAAATATTTTAAAAAATCCACGTTTGTTAGAGTTCCTTGAAAAATATATTTTAAAAATCCACGTGTTTTGGAGATCCTTGAAAAATATTTTAAAAAATCCTCGTTTGTTGAAGTCCTTGAAAAAATCTATTTAAAAAAATCTACGTTTGTTAGAGTTCCTTGGAAAATATTTTAAATAATCTGCGTTTGTTGAAGTCCTTGAAAAAATCTATTTAAAAAATCAACGTTTGTTGGAGTTCCTTAGAAAATATTTTAAAAAATCCGCGTTTGTTGAAATCCTTTAAAATCTATTTAACAAATCCATGTTTGTTGAATGTCCTTGAAAAATCTATTTATCCACGTTTGTTTCAGGTCCTTAAAAACATTATTTAAAGTTCCACTGTTTTCAAAGGACCTTGAAAAAATAATCTTTAAAAATTTTGCATTTATTGGAGGTTCTCCAAATAATATCCTTTAAAAATCCATCTATGCTGGAGGTCCTTGCAAATTCTATTTTAAAAATACACCCAATTTGGAGGGCCGTAAAAAATCTAATTAAAAAAATTCACGTTTTCCACTTTCACTTTTGTTGGAGGTTTCTTGAAAAATATACTTGAAGAATCCGCGTGTTTTGGAGGTCCTTGAAAAATATATTTGAAGAATCCACGTGTTTTGGAGTTCCTTGAAAAATATATTTGAAGAATCCACGTGTTTTGGAGGTCCTTGAAAAATATATTTAAAAAATCCACGTTTGAAGTCCTTGTTGGAGTCCTTAAAAAAATCTATTTAAAAATCTACGTTTGTTGAAGTCCTTGAAAAAATCTATTTAAAAAATCTACGTTTTTTGGAGTCCTTGAAAAAATCTGTTTAAAAAATCTACGTTTGTTGTAGGTCCTTGGAAAATCTACTTAAAAATTGCATGTTTGTTAAAGGTCCTTGTAAATATTTTTAAAAAATCCACGATTGTTAAAGGTCTTTTGAAAATCTATTTTAAAAAAATGCACGTTTGTTGGAGGTTCTTGAAAACTCCATTTAAAAAAACACGTTTGTCCTTGAAAGTTTATTTTAAAAATCCATGTAAGTTGGAGGTCCTTAAAAAATCTACTTTAAAAATCCACGTTTGTTGGAGGTCCTTGGAAAATCTACTTAAAAATTGCATGTTTGTTAAAGGTCCTTGTAAAATATTTTTAAAAAATCCACGATTGTTAAAGTTCCTTTGAAAATCTGCTTTAAAAAAGAATCCACGTGTTTTGGAGGTCGTTGACAAAAATATTTAAAAAATGCACGTTTTTGAAGGTCGTTGAAAATATATTAAAAAAATCCACGTTTGTCGAAGGTCCTTGAAAAATCTATTTAAAAAAATTCACGTTTGTAGAAGGTCCTTAAAAAATCTATTTAAAAATTCAAGTTTATTGGAGGTCCTTGACAAATCTACTTTAAAAATCCACGTTTGTTGGAGGTCCTCTTTAAAAATCCACATTTGTTGTAGATCCTCAAGAAAACTATTTAAAAAATTCACGTTTGTTGAAGGTCCTTGAAAAATCTATTTATCCACGTTTGTTGGAGGTCCGTGACAAATCTACTTTAAAAATCCACGTTTGTTGTCCTGCAACCTTTAAAATTCTATTTAAAAAATCTTCGTTTCTTGGAGGTCCTTGAAAAATATTCTCAAAAAATCAGCGTTTTTTTTTTTTTTGATGCCAGACAAAATATTTTTTAAAGAGTTCACATTTTTGACCACTGTCCTTTACATGTATCCTGCATCATTATCATAGCCTGCAGTCTAGTTGCCATATGACTTCTGTGAGTGTGTGTTCGTTTGCCTGTGTGTGTGTTTGTGTGCTGCATGTTGAATTGCACATTTGGTGAGTGTCAAATTTATTTAGCCCTCATCAGGTCCATTGGGGATTTGCAGTTCAATTTTGTTTGTTCGACAAATGTTTTGTTAATTGTTTGAGTGGGGAAATTTTCTAATTAACAATTTAAAATTATCGCCACGTTATCGGTTTAGTTTTTTTTGTTTCGTTTGGAAATAATGCGATATGTTTGTAGTGTTTTTTGCAGGTTTCAATAGGGAGAGTTGGAAAAATGTGGATGATGTGAAAATCATCAGGAGACCTAGATATGTTAGATACGGTTATTATTTCTTATTTTTTATGGGATATTCATTTTCAAAGAAACTACCCCCCTCCTCCCTTAGTTGAAATATTTCCCTTCAATAAGCAAAAATATATGTCTCATTACTTTCCCCAAATGCCACAACACAAAAAATGTCCATAGACCTATTAAAACTTCCCGGTAATGGGCAAAAGTTCGTCCCAATAATACTTGAATGGCCGGACAAGCATAACAAAAATTGCAACAACAATTACAACTTTATCCCAGTTTGTTATTCACATAAAACGGCTCTGAGGTAAACTTAATTTACAATTAGAACAAAATCTCTTTTCGATGGCCAAGCAAACTTTAACCTCATACCCTGCACCTCCGTAATGTGGCCTCGAGATCTGCCACAGGAAATATAACACCCGAACTAACCACCACAAATTTATGGTAAATAGTTTGGGATACAAGTACCACTCTCTCTCTCTCTCTCGCCGAGAACTTTTCAACAATTCGAAAAACTGAACACAACAACAGCAAATGTTGAATAAAAATGCCCAAATCGGACCATAAGAAATGATAAGTGTTTCAAGTACCTTTAAATAACATACATTTCCGGTACCGCACCACCACCAACAAGACCGTCTTCCTGCCAGGACTATCTGTAAGAGCCATTTTTGACTCACTCACTTCTATTAGTTGGCAAATCAGCAGAATTTCCTTGGTTGCCCAGCCGTCTGACTGACTGACTAACCTTTTTGTTGCCAGTTATGCTGAGCTGGCTGCTTGGTTGCGGAGCTTGTGGTGGGTCGTTCATTGTTATGGCTTGTCAGAAGGAAACATTCCTTTTTCTTCTTCTTGTTCTTCTTGTTCTGTTTTCTGTGTCTAATGAAATAATTTCTTATAACGAGTTAAGTTCTTTGTTAGTTGTTGTTATTATTATTACAGTTGCTTTCTTAGCTTGGCATAAACAAGAAGATATTGTATTGGCCATAAAAATGGCATGATGAAATGCAAAAGGGGGTATATGGCAAAAGATGAACAAAATTTTAAGGACAAATGAAGATTTTGAGAGGTTTAGGAGAATTAAAATAATCCACTCAAAAAATCAAATCAAAAATTATTTCAAAATCCACTTTTTGATCTACTTTTTAGGCTCTCAAAAGTTTAAAAAAAATTGATGTTAAGAGTCACTTTTTGGAGCTCCAAAAATTCTGTTAAAAATCCACTTTTAGAGTCAGTCATAGGGCTCCGAAAATTTTTTAAATAATCCACTTTCAGACTCACTTTATGAACCCCAAAAATTCTTAAAAAATCCACGTTTAGATCAACTTTATGAGGCTGTAAAAATTCTTTAAAAATCCACGTTTAAAGTTCTCCAACAATTCTTTAAAAATCCACGTTTAAAGTTCTCCAACAATTCTTTAAAAATCCACGTTTAAAGTTCTCCAACAATTCTTTAAAAATCCACGTTTAAAGTTCTCCAACAATTCTTTAAAAATCCACGTTTAAAGTTCTCCAACAATTCTTTAAAAAATCCACGTTTAAAGTTCTCCAACAATTCTTTAAAAAATCCACGTTTAAAGTTCTCTAACAATTCTTTAAAAAATCCACGTTTAGAGTCACTTTATGATGCTCCAAAATTTTTTTTAAAAATTACGTTTAGAGCCACTTTATGACGCTTCCGAAATTTAAAAAAAATACACGTTCAGAGCCACTCTATGAGGTTCCAAAATTTTTTTAAAAAATCACGTTTAGAGCCACTCTATGACGCTTCCGAAATTTAAAAAAAAATACACGTTCAGAGCCACTCTATGACGCTTCCGAAATTTTTTAAAAAAATCCACGTTTAGAGCCACTTTATTAGGCTGTAAAAATGTTTTAAAAAATCCACTTTTGGAGCCACTTTATTTGGCTCTAAAAATTCTTTAAAAAAACCACGTTAAGTATCATTCTATGACTCTCCAAAAAATCTTCAAAAAATCCATGTTTAGAAACACTTTATGAGACTCCAAAAATAATTAAAAAAACATGTTTAGAGCCACTTTCTGGGGCTCCAAAAAATCTTTAAAAAATCCACGTTTAGAGCCACTTTCTGGGGCTCCAAAAAATCTTTCAAAGATCCACGTTTATTGTCACTTTCTGGGGCTACAAAAATCTTTAAAATATCCTCGTTTATTGTCACTTTCTGGGGCTCCAAAAAATCTTTAAAAAATCCACGTTCTGAGTCACTTTCTGGGGCTCCAAAAAATCTTTAAAAAATTCACGTTCAGAGTCACAGCATGAGGCTGTAAAAATTCTTAAAAAAAAATCCAGGTTTAGAGCCACTTTATGAGGCTGTAAAAATTCTTAAAAAAATCCACGTTTAGAGCCACAGCATGAGGCTGTAAAAATTCTTTAAAAAATCCACGTTTGGAGCCACTTTATGAGGCTGTAAGAATTCTTAAAAAAATACACGTTTAGAGTCACTTTATGGGACTTCAAAAATTCTTTAAAAAATCCACATTTGGAGCCACTTTATGAGGCTGTAAGAATTCTTAAAAAAATACACGTTTAGAGTCACTTTATGGGACTTCAAAAATTCTTTAAAAAATCCACATTTGGAGCCACTTTATGAGGCTCTAAAAATTCTCTAAAATATCCACGTTTAGAGCAAATTTATGAGGCTTCGGTAATTCTTTAAAAAATCCACGTTTAGAGCAAATTTATGAGGCTTCGGTAATTCTTTAAAAAATCCACGTTTAGAGCCACTTTATGAGGCTTTCAAATTCTTTGAATAATTCACGTTTAGAGCCACTTTATGAGGCTTTAAAAATTCTTTAAAAAATCCACGTTTAGAGCCCATTTATGAGGCTCCAAAAATTCTTTAAAAAATCCACGTTTAAAGTCCCTTTATGAGGCTCCAAAAATTCTTTAAAAAATCCACGTTTAAAGTCCCTTTATGAGGCTCCAAAAATTCTTTAAAAATCCACGTTTAAAGTCCCTTTATGAGGCTCCAAAAATTCTTTTAAAAATCCACGTTTAGAGCCCCTTTATGAGGCTCCAAAAATTCTTTAAAAAATCCACGTTTAAAGTCCCTTTATGAGGCTCCAAAAATTCTTTTAAAAATCCACGTTTAGAGCCCCTTTATGAGGCTCCAAAAATTCTTTAAAAAATCCACGTTTAAAGTCCCTTTATGAGGCTCCAAAAATTCTTTAAAAATCCACGTTTAAAGTCCCTTTATGAGGCTCCAAAAATTCTTTTAAAAATCCACGTTTAGAGTCACTTTATGGGACTTCAAAAATTCTTTTAAAAATCCACGTTTAGAGTCATTTTATAAGGCTTCGGAAATTCTTTAAAAAATCAACGTTTAGAGCAACTTTATGAGGCTTCGGGAATTCTTTAAAAAATCCACGTTTAGAGTCCATCTACGAGGTTCCAAAAATTCTTTAAAAAATCCACGTTTAGAGTCCATCTACGAGGTTCCAAAAATTCTTTAAAAAATCCACGTTTAAAGTCACATTATGGGTTCCCAAAATTTCTAAAAAAATCACGTTTAAAGCCCCTTTATAGGGCTTAATTTTTTTTTTAATTCACGTTTAGAGTCACTTTTTGTGGCTCCAAAAATTCTTTAAAAAATCCACGTTTAAAGTCACTTTATGAGTTCCCAAAATTTCTTAAAAAATCACGTTTAAAGTCCCTTTATAGGGCTTAATTTTTTTTTAAATTCACGTTTAGAGTCACTTTTTGTGGCTCCAAAAAAACTTTAAAAAATCCACGTTTAAAGTCGTTTTGTGGGCCTCCAAAAATTCTCTGAAAATCCACGCTTAGAATCGCTTTATTGGTTTTCAAAAATTCTTAAAAAAATCCATGCCTAGGGTCCATTAATGTGGATCCTGAATTTCTCTAAAAATTTGCATTCAAAGTCCCTTTATGGGGGTTTTAAACTCTTTTAAAGTCAGGGCAATACGCGCAGGATTTTAAAGAATTTGATGTCCTTAAGAGTCCCTTTATGAGGCTCCAAAAATTCTTTTAAAAATCCACGTTTAGAGTCACTTTATGGGACTTCAAAAATTCTTTTAAAAATCCACGTTTAGAGTCATTTTATAAGGCTTCGGAAATTCTTTAAAAAATCAACGTTTAGAGCAACTTTATGAGGCTTCGGGAATTCTTTAAAAAATCCACGTTTAGAGTCCATCTACGAGGTTCCAAAAATTCTTTAAAAAATCCACGTTTAGAGTCCATCTACGAGGTTCCAAAAATTCTTTAAAAAATCCACGTTTAAAGTCACATTATGGGTTCCCAAAATTTCTAAAAAAATCACGTTTAAAGCCCCTTTATAGGGCTTAATTTTTTTTTTAATTCACGTTTAGAGTCACTTTTTGTGGCTCCAAAAATTCTTTAAAAAATCCACGTTTAAAGTCACTTTATGAGTTCCCAAAATTTCTTAAAAAATCACGTTTAAAGTCCCTTTATAGGGCTTAATTTTTTTTTAAATTCACGTTTAGAGTCACTTTTTGTGGCTCCAAAAAAACTTTAAAAAATCCACGTTTAAAGTCGTTTTGTGGGCCTCCAAAAATTCTCTGAAAATCCACGCTTAGAATCGCTTTATTGGTTTTCAAAAATTCTTAAAAAAATCCATGCCTAGGGTCCATTAATGTGGATCCTGAATTTCTCTAAAAATTTGCATTCAAAGTCCCTTTATGGGGGTTTTAAACTCTTTTAAAGTCAGGGCAATACGCGCAGGATTTTAAAGAATTTGATGTCCTTAAGAGTTTTGGTAGCCCCATAAATATACATACCATAAATTTGGCCTAATTTATTTGACTTATCCCCTTTTGCATTCCATCTACTTACTCACTCTATGCGCCTTAGTTTATGTTTAAAAGAAAACATTTACATAGCTTAGCTGCAAAAACTTGCCCATTATGCACTGAAACAAAAAACCTAGCTCTCCTAAGAAAATTTGTTTGCGCAACAACAAGAGCTCAGCAAAAACTAGAAAAGATTAGAGAAACTCTATACAATTGTGGTTGGTCCTGACTTTGTGGGTGGGCAGCTAAGTGAGGAAGACTGTTGCCGCTTGACTCGGCTAGGAACAAAAAATTGCGCATTATTTGTTGAAATTTGCATGGCAGACATAAAGATAAACAAATGAATGCAACAAAGAAATAAATGAATTCAAGGATGAATTAAAGGTAGCAACATGAATCTTAAAGGAGGTTGTAGGGAACCAAAAAAAATATCTTAAGACAACAGAGTGTGGATTTTTTGCAAGGAATACATTTGGAGGACTAACAGATCCATAAATCCAAAAACATGGACTTTTTAAAGTATATATCAAAGGAACTTTGAACCTGGATTTTTTAAAATATTTTGAAGGATATTTTGTAAACATATTAAATAATAGAAAAAAGTTCGTTGGTGAATTTTTTTCCTTTAGGAAAAAGTTCGTTGCTGAACTTTTTCGCATAGAAAAAGTTCGTTGCTGAACTTTTTCGCATAGAAAAAGTTCGTTGTTGAACTTTTTCGCATAGAAAAAGTCCGTTGTTGAACTTTTTCGCATAGAAAAATTTTGTTGCTGAACTTTTTCGTATAGAAAGTTTCGTTGCTGAACTTTTTCGTATAGAAAAATTTCGTTGCTGAACTTTTTCGTATAGAAAAATTTCGTTGCTGAACTTTTTCGTATAGAAAAAGTTCGTTGGTGAACTTTTGCGTATAGAAAAAGTTCGTTGCTGAACTTTTTCGTACAGAAAAAGTTCGTTGCTGATTTTTTTCGTACAGAAAAATTTCGTTGCTGAACTTTTTCGTACAGAAAAAGTTCGTTGCTGAACTTTTTCGTACAGAAAAAGTTCGTTGCTGATCTTTTTCGTACAGAAAAAGTTCGTTGCTGAACTTCTTCGTACAGAAAAAGTTCGTTGCTGAACTTCTTCGTACAGAAAAAGTTCGTTGCTGAACTTTTTCGTACAGAAAAAGTTCGTTGCTGAACTTTTTCGTACAGAAAAGTTCGTTTCTGAACTTTTTCGTACAGAAAAAGTTCGTTGCTGAACTTTTTCGTACAGAAAAAGTTCGTGGCTGAACTTTTTCGTACAGAAAAAGTTCGTTGCTGAACTTTTTCGTACAGAAAAAGTTCGTTGGTGAACTTTTTCGCATAGAAAAAGTTCGTTGCTGAACTTTTTCGCATAGAAAAAGTTCGTTGCTGAACTTTTTCGTATAGAAAAAGTTCATGGCTAAACTTTTTCGTGAACTCTTTCGTATCGAAAAAGTTCGTTGGTGAACTTTTGCGTATAGAAAAAGTTCGTTGCTGAACTTTTTCGTACAGAAAAAGTTCGTTGCTGAACTTTTTCGTACAGAATAAGTTCGTTGCTGAACTTTTTCGTATAGAAACAGTTCGTTGCTGAACTTTTTCGTACAGAAAAAGTTCGTTGCTGAACTTTTTCGTACAGAACTTTTTCGTATAGAAAAAGTTCATTGCTGAACTTTTTGGTGAACTCTTTCGTATCGAAAAAGTTCGTTGCTGAACTTTTCATGGCTGAACTTTTTCGTTTAGAAAAAGTTCGTGGCTGAACTTTTTCGTTTAGAAAAAGTTCGTGGCTGAACTTTTTCGTTTAGAAAAAGTTCGTGGCTGAACTTTTTCGTATAGAAAAAGTTCGTGGCTGAACTTTTTCGTATAGAAGAAGTTCGTGGCTGAACTCTTTCGTATAGAAAAAGTTCGTGGCTGAACTTTTTCGTATAGAAAAAGTTCGTGGCTGAACTTTTTCGTATGGAAAAAGTTCGTGGATGAACTTTTTCGTATAGAAAAAGTTCGTTGCTGAACTTTTTCGTATAGAAAAAGTTCGTGGCTGAACTTTTTCCTAGAGAAAAAGTTCGTTGCTGAACTGTTTCGTATGGAAAAAGTTCGTTGCTGAACTGTTTCGTATAGAAAAAGTTCGTTGCTGAACTGTTTCGTATAGAAAAAGTTCGTTGCTGAACTGTTTCGTATAGAAAAAGTTCGTTGCTGAACTGTTTCGTATAGAAAGATTCGTTGCTGAACTGTTTCGTATAGAAAAAGTTCGTTGCTGAACTTTTTCGTATAGAAAGAGTTCGTTGCTGAACTTTTTCGTATAGAAAGAGTTCGTTGCTGAACTTTTTCGTATAGAAAGAGTTCGTTGCTGAACTTTTTCGTATAGAAAGAGTTCGTTGCTGAACTTTTTCGTGTGGAAAAGTGTTTTTTAAGTACCAAAGAATCTGCAAATGTATGTTTTTGAACTATATTTTCTGTTCAGTACGTAGTTGTCTATTTAAAATTAATACGATTTTTTTCTTTCTTTCAGGTAAGGCAAAATCACAAACGACCCTAAGAGTAAGTAGGAATATTTGACTGAGAGTTGTTCTCGAAAACAATTTTTATACCCAAAATATTTTTTAGCCCCATATGCCCTGAATATTTTCCTTTCAATTTTTAGTTAAATTTATTCATATCTTAAAAACTCCCTCGTAGATAACAAATTTATTGCCAAAAACCTAGAAACTTTTTTGTTAAGCTTAGTAATACTGCCTCCTCCATTGCTTCTATTAGGCTAATATTCCCTTACTTAGTGTCCACATGTCTATGTGTGTGTGTATGTATTTCCCTCCGATGTATCATAATTTAAAACTAACGAATGAATGTAAAACGGAAACAACATTTATTCATTCGTTGCTTACTTCCGGTAACAACAACGGGGCAAAAGTCCATAAGGCGTACAAAAACTATTTACAAACAAAGGCTGGAGAAACAAAATGCATATTTTGCTGTTGCTGCACCATCTGCCCCCTCCCTCACTCTCTCTGTCTCTTGGAGGAAATGTCTTATGGTTTTTTCGCTTAAAGTTATTTTGGCCTTGTTTTTTCGAAATTCAAGTAGCCAGAAGAGCTCTGCATGACCAGCCACCCTTCATTACCATGTCCTTGTTGTGTTCCCCATTGTTTTCTTGTTCCTGCCTTGGTTGATTTGTTTTGTTGCCATTGCATTCTTTGTTTTGCTTATTTTGTTTCTTCCTCTGTGTTATGGCAATAAGCCCAGCAACAGCAAAAAGTCAACTCATTTTTATGTGGCCCAAACAAAAGGAAAACTAAAAGCAGTTTTCTTCAATAGCCTTCAAAAAACAATTTGTTTTTGTTTCGATATTTCTTCCTCACAAGTCAAGACAAGTCCTTAAGTGTTATGGGTGTAACCGGGATCTTTTGGCATCGGACTATTTTCCGGCCATGATTTTGAATACTCCTTCAAAGAGGAATAAATGGATGGATGGTTGGTTGGTAATGTTATTTTAGTGTCGGCTTTTTGTATTTTTGACTTCATTTTAATGTTGGTTGTTATTGTTTTTGTTGTTGTTATTTTGTTGTTTTATTGCACTTCTATTCGTGATAGTTCCTCTTTGTGGAGGGATACAAATTTTATATGTTTTTTTCAACTATCAGGACTGGATTTTTTAAAAACTTTTTCCAATGACCAACAGATCAGTAACCGTGGATTTTTTAAAGAACATTTTTTCAAGGACCATTAGAGCCATAATTTTTAAGATTTTTTTCCAAAGACCAATAAAGCAGTGAACTTAAATTTTTTCAACGATTTTTTTCAAGGACCATTTGAGCCATAATCGTGGATTTTTTAAAGATTTTTTTCCAAGGACCAATAAAGCAACGAAGGTGGATTTTTTTAAGAATTTATTTCAAGGACCATAAGAGTCATAAATGTAGATTTTTTAAAGAATATTTTTTCAAGGACCAACAGAAACGTAGATTATTTAAAGTTTTTTTAAGGACCAACAGAAACGTGGATATTTTAAAAAATTTTTTTAAGGACCAAATAAACGTGGATATTTTAAAGAATATTTTTTCAAGGACCAATAGACGTGGACTTTTTAAAGAATATTTTTTCAAGGACCAATAGACGTGGACTTTTTAAAGAATATTTTTTCAAGGACCAACAGATCAATAAACCTGGATTTTTTAAAGAATTTGTTTTAAGGACCAACAGATCAATAAACTTGGATTTTTTAAAGAATTTTTTTAAGGAAATTTAGAGCCATAAGCCTGGATTATTTTAAAGAACATTTTTTCAAGGACCAACAGATCAATAAACTTGGATTTTTTAAAGAATTTTTTTAAGGAAAATTAGAGCCATAAGCCTGGATTATTTTAAAGAATTTTTTTCAAGGACTATCAGAGCAATAAGAACTTTTTTTTAGAATTTTAAAGAATTTTTTTTCAAGGACCAACAGATCAATAAACTTGGATTTTTTAAAGAATTTTTTTTTTCAAGGACCAACAGATCAATAAACTTGGATTTTTTAAAGAATTTTTTGAAGGAAAATTAGAGCCATAAGCCTGGATTATTTTAAAGAATTTTTTCAAGGACTATCATAAGCAATAAGCGTGGATTTTTTTAAAGATTTTGTTAAGGACAATTAGAGCCATAAGCCTGGATTTTTTAAAGCATTTGTTTCGAGGACTATCAGAGCAATAAGCGTGGATTTTTTAAATAATTTTTTCAAGGACCAATAAATGACGAGTTTTTTAAAAAATTTTTTCAAGGACCATTAAAGCCATAAACGTGGATTTTTTAAAGAAAGAATTTTTTCAAGGACCAATAAATGACGATTTTTTAAAAATTTTTTTCCAAAGACCATTAAAGCCATAAACGTGGATTTTTTAAAGATTTTCTCCAAGGACCATTAGAGCCATGAACGTGGATTTTTTAAAGAATTTTTTCAAGGACCAATAAATGACGATTTTTTAAAACATTTTTTCCAAAGACCATTAAAGCCATAAACGTGGATTTTTTAAAGATTTTTTTCAAATACCATCAGAGCCGTAAGCTTGGATTTTTTAAAGATTTTTTAAGGACTTTTTAAAAAATTCTTTTCCAAGGACCATAAACCTGGATATTTTTAAGGGCCATAAATGTGGATTTTCTTAGAGAATTTTTCCAAGAACCGTTAGAGCAATAGACGTGGATTTTTTTTTACATTTTTTTTTTGTATCAAGGACCTTTAAAGCAATAGACGTGTATTTTTTTTAATTTTTTATCAAGGACCTTTAAAGCAATAGACGAGGACTTTTTTTCGTAAACGTGGTTTTTAAAGATTTTTTTCTGTTTTCGGGGACCAATAGATACATATACCTACATTGTTTTTAAAGAATTTGAAATATTTTTCAATATTTCTTGGTCTTAAGTTTCCAAAACTTCATACATAGCCACCAGATACCAACAGTGATGTCCTTATCAAATTTTAGCATTTCAATCCTATCCATTCATCCAATGCCCAATTTAGTACCATTTGGTACTCTTTGTTGAAATATAAGACGCATTTCCAAACCACCGCCAAATCTCAATCCCAGATACCAACAGAAACCTCGCTATAAATGTTCGGGATCCTATCTCCATATCTTAACCACCGACGCCAACAGTGTCCATATGAAAATTATAAGATTGCAGCTCTATCGCTCTGGCCAATACCAAATTTTAGTACTATTTAGTACTTTTTATAAAATTATAGTACACATTTCCAACACCACCTCCATATTTCAATCCCAGACACCAACAGCGACATCCATATCAAATTTCGGGATTCTAGCTCTATCCCTTCACCTGGTACCAAATTTAATACAATTTACTATTTTTCATAGAAAAACAGGACGAATTACCAAACCATTGCCATATTTTCAAAACAATCTCCATACCTCAACCACAGAAACCAACAGTGACCTTAATATCCAATTTTAGGATTCCAGCTCCATCCCTTCACCTAATATCAAATTTAGTACTTTTCGTACAATTATAGTACAATTTCTTAAACCCACCGCTAAATCTCAATTCCAGACACCAACAGTGAGATCTATATCAAATTTTGGGATTCCGGCTTTATTCCCTCCCCCAATATCAAATTTAGTACCATTTAGTTCTTTTCGAACAATAATAGTACACACTTCCGAAACCACCACCAAATCCCAAACACATATACCATCAGTCATCAAAATGTCAAATTTCAGAATTTTAATCTCTAGCCCTTGCCCCAATACACATTTCCGAAACCACTTCCACATGTCCAGGCTACTCATTAACAGAGATCCTTGTATCAAATTTCAAGCATCATTTGTTTACCCAATACCGATTTGTACCAAATATAGTACAAAATACTCAATTTTTATTTAAAATTTAAAAATTCCGTTCTCTTTGGGAGACCCTTCATATAAAGAATTAAGCAAAAAAGTCTCAGCTTCTCCATCTCCCAAATGTCCTCACATTCAATTTCTCTAACAAGACAGCTCTTATCATCTGCAAACCGTTATCACGATTGCAATACAGACATCATTTAAGACATAGATGCCCAATGTAATAGTATTGGTGAGAGCGACGAAATAACACTGGAAGAAAAGATTTTTCTATTCATTTTATTTAGTCGTCAACAAGATAGCGACGAAAGCACATGTGTGGCGGGTGTCGTCATTTTTTTTCTTTTTCTGGGAAATGTAAAACTTATGAATGTACATATTTTAGTAATACTCTTGATAAATGCATTTATTTTAGTATTTTCTTCTTCCCCCTGCAAACAATTCATGTATTTATGAACAGTTAAAAAATGTTTTTTTTTGTTTTTTTAATTATATTTCTAATTTTTTTAAATGTCTTATAACATATATAACATATCATCAAAAGCATTTTGTAGCATAAAATACTTTTCAAATGACATCATTGACATATCGCAATAATTTTCAGTTTATGTGTTCACTAACAGCAGTCTCGATTACGATTAAATGTAAATATTACACAGAACTTCTGCCTGTGTAGCTTGTCTCTCCCACTTATATTTCTGCTTTCCTATTGGTTGATTGGCGATCAAACAAAAGAGCGTAAGAATACGTGTGAGTTGAAATTGCTGAAATCAGCCACTACTGGGCATCTATGATTTAAGACAAATTTTTTTGGCCACAAGTTTACTTTTTTCCGAACTTTTCTAAACACATATCATACGCACGAGTGACGTACAAAAGTAGCAAATTTTCTTTGTATTAAGAAAAATGAATGTTTTTCTTTGCAACTATCATTTCCGCACTAGCGACAGCAGATCAAGTAGTTCAATCTGGCTTTTTTATGTGCGATTCCAAAACAGGGGCAAAATAAGAGGAGACATAGATAAAAAGAAGAGAATGGTAAAATTGCTCCTGAGTTTGGGGAAACCCCATGGCCTTATGCCAATTACAAAAGTGATTTTGTGACTCTAATCTCTTGGAAAGGGAAAAATGCAGCTTCGAATTGAAATTCCCTTTTAGGGAATTTCTCCAGCACTACAGCTATGAAGACGGTGAACTAAGAACTGTGTAGTTGACTTGGAAAGGTGTAGGAGTTTTTACGAGTGTTGGATAACTATGATGGGGCAAATGGACAACGAATTAATGGTTAAAACTGATTTGGTCATGGCAAGAAATAATAGTGGATGTTTAAAACATTTTTTTAAGGACTAAAGGACAAAGAAACTTAGATTTGTAAGAATATTTTTTAAAGGACTAAAAGACAAAGAAACTCGTATTTTTTAAAGAATTTTTTTTATCAAGGACCCAAGGACCAGGAATTTGAAATATATATTTTTCAAGAATTAAAGTAACAAGCGTTGGTTTTTAAAAAAAATATTTTTTTCAAGGACGAAAGGACTAAGAGACATTGATTTTTTAATGAAATTTTTTTTCAAGGACCAAAGGACTAAGAACTGTTTATTTTTTAAGAACGAATTAGAAACCCGAATTTTTGAGAGAAATTGTTTCAAGGACCATATTTTTTTCAAAGATTGAAGACTATTTTACTTGGATTTTTAACTAAGGACTAAGAAACTTTTATTGTTTTAAAGAATTTTTTATCAAGGATCAAGGAAGAAGAAACGAGGATTTGAAATAAATATTTTTTATCCTTAAAAAAAATATTTTTTAAAAAATCAACGTTTTGTTTATCCTTGAAAAAATATTTTTTAAAAAATTCACGTTTTGTTTATCCTTAAAAAAATATATTTTTTTAAAAAAATCCACGTTTTGTTTATCCCTAAAAAAATATTTTTTAAAATATCCAAGTTTGGTTTATCCTTGAAAAAATATTTTTTAAAAAATCCACGGTTTGTTTATCCTTGAAAAAATATTTTTTAAAAAATCCACGTTTTGTTTATACTTGAAAAAATATTTTTTAAAAAATCTACTTTTTGTTCATTCTTGAAAAAATATCTTTTAAAATATCCGCGTTTTGTGTATCCTTGAAAAAAAATATTTTTTAAAAAATCCACGTTTCTTTTTATCCTTGAAAAAATATTCTTTAAAAAATCCACGTTTCTTTTTATCCTTGAAAAAATTTTCTTTAAAAAATCCACGTTTTGTTTATCCTTGAAAAAATATTTTTAAAAAAATCCACGTTTCTGTAGGTCCTTGAAAAAATATTGTTTAAAAAAATCCACGTTTCTTTAAGTCCTTGAAAAAATATTGTTTAAAAAAATCCACGTTTCTGTAGGTCCTTGAAAAAATATTTTTTTAAAAATCCACGTTTATTGATCCGTGAAAAAAATATTTTCTAAAAAATCCACGTTTCTGTTGGTCCTTGAAAAAAATATTTTCTAAAAAATCCACGTTTCTGTTGGTCCTTGAAAAAAATATTTTTAAAAAAATCCACGTTTCTGTTGGTCCTTGAAAAAAATATTTTTAAAAAAATCCACGTTTCTGTTGGTCCTTGAAAAAAATATTTTGAAAAAAATCCACGTTTTGTTTATGCTTGAAAAAATATTTTTAAAAAAATCCACGTTTTGTTTATCCTTGAAAAAATATTTTTTAAACAATCCACGTTTTGTTTATCCTTGAAAAAAATATTTTTTAAAAAAAATCCACGTTTTGTTTATCCTTGAAAAAATATTTTTTAAAAAATCCACGTTTTGTTTATCCTTGAAAAAATATTTTTTAAAAATTCCACGTTTTGTTTATCCTTGAAAAAATATTTTTTTAAAAATCCACGTTTTGTTTATCCTTGAAAAAATATTTTTTTAAAAATCCACGTTTTGTTTATCCTTGAAAAAATATTTTTTTAAAAATTCACGTTTTTTTATATTTGAAAAAAAAATATTTTTTTTTAAAACCACGTTTTGTTTATCCTTGAAAAAATATTTTTTTTTTAAAAATCCACATTTCTATTTATCCTTGAATAAAATATTTTTTTTTTTTTTAAATCCAAGTTTTGTTTATCCTTGACAAAATATTTTTTTAAAAATCCACGTTTTGTTTATAATTGAAAAAATATTTTTTTAAAAACTCCACGTTTTGTTTATCCTTGAAAAAATACTTTTTAAATAATCTACGTTTCTGTTGGTCCTTAAAAAAATATTTTTTAAAAAATCCACGTTTTGTTTATCGTTGAAAAAATATTTTTTAAAAAATCACGTTTATTGGTCTATTGGTCCTTGAAAAAATATTCTTTAAAAAATCTATGTTTATTTGTCCTTGTAAAAATTATTGTTTAAAAAATCTATGTTATTTGGTCCTTGAAAAAATATTTTTTAATAAATCCACGTTTCTGTTGGTCCTTGAAAAAATATGCTTTAAAAATTAATCTTTTTAAGTAGTCTTTTTTTTATTATTTTTCTTTGAAGCCTGTTGCTCCTTGAAAAAAATGATAGAAAAATCTCTTTCGATTTGTAAATGTATTTTCTATTAATTTCATACCGCCTTCTTTTCATCCTCCATATATATTTTTCCTAAACGACTGCGATCGCAGTTAGTCACATAGTCTCTGGTGACGTTATAAAACGTGTCATGCCAACATGGTCGGAAGTCAAAAGACATATGAACTTGTCATCACTTTACAAATATTCCGGCGTATGTGTGTGGAAAGAAATCATGAGAGAAACAAGGACTCCTTACAATTACATGTGTGGGTGTGCGTGTGTGCTTACATGTGACTAAGACCTGACTGGCAAAGACAACATCATAGAGCAGACCTCTCTGTTTGGGACTGGATGAGTATGTCTAATAAATTGAATGTTAACATTGGTATTTTGCTGTAAATGAAGAATAATATCCACCTACAACATCAGCAAGATGACTCTAAATCGGCCCCCTCCCCACCAAACAAGGAGTTTCTTTTGCCTCCTCTCATTTTCTCCATGTTATTTTTCCATTCAACCTTGTCGTCATCGTCTTCCTTTCGGGTGGTAATTCTGTTAATATCTCATGATGCGTTGTCTTTTTTTTCGTTCCTAACGTTATTGATACCCGGCCCCGAATTGAAAAGAAATTGAATTTTATTTTTCTCTCCTTCGTGTTGCAGGATGCTAGAAAAAAAATGGGGGAAAATCAAGAAATTTGCAAAGTTTTTCTTTCTTCGTAAAGGTCCCAAAGTTCATTGCGCCACCAGAATGCCTAACAAAATGAATGTGTGTGTTCAAAAGGATACATGACGGAAACTTAAGTAGTAATTTCCTGTAGCAGGCTGACAGGATAATTATTTGAACAAAACGAGATATACGTCTTCCGGTGGTCGTCGTTTGCAATGAGATTTTTTTGTGAAAAAATCACTTTCACATTCATGATTATTTGAACTGAGTTCATCGTGAGGTGTGGCGAGTTTAAATGCTGTGCCATAAAAATATCTGAGGATAATTTATGGTAGATTAAAATTAAATTCTGGGATTTTATCCATATTGGTTAAAGGACCGAAAAAACCTACGCTTTGACATTTTCGGAGGACCAACAGAATGTGAATGTTCTAAACCAACAAATTTCAAAAGCCTTCAATGAACACGATTTTTTAAAATTTCCCTTCAAGAACATCAAGAAATTTAAATTTTTAAAATAATTTTTTTCTAGACCTACAATAAGCGTGGATTTTTTAAAGTATATTTTTCAAGGGCCAACAGACCAGTAGACGATTTTTTTAAATACTTTTTCAAAGGCCAGCAGACCAATAAACGTGGCTTTTTTTAAAGAATATTTTTTCAAGGACCAACAGACCAATAAACGTGAATTTTTTAAAGAATATTTGTTTAAGGACCAATAAACGCGGATTTTTTAAAGAATATTTTTTAAAGGAACAACAGAAACGTGGATTTTTTAAAGAATATTTTTTCAAGGACCAACAGAGCAATAAACGTGGATTTTTTAAAGAATATTTTTTCAAGGACCAACAGAGCAATAAACGTGGATTTTTTAAAGAATATTTTTTCAAGGACCAACAGACCAATAAACGTGGATTTTTTAAAGAATATTTTTTTCAAGGACCAACAGACCAATAAACCTGGATTTTTTAAAGAATATTTTTTTCAAGGACCAACAGACCAAAAAACGTGGATTTTTTAAAGAATATTTTTTTCAAGGACCAACAGACCAATAAATGTGGATTTTTTAAAGAATTTTTGTTCAAGGACCATCCGAACAATAAATGTGAATTTTTTTAGAGAATATTTTTTAAGGAATCGTCAGACCAGTAAACGTGGGTTTTTTAAAGAATATTTGTTCAATTATCATCAGACCAATAGACGTGGATTTTTTTCAAGAATCATCAGACCAGTAAACGTGAATTTTTTAAAGAATATTTTTTCAAGGATCATCAGACCATTAAACGTGGATTTTTTAAAGAATATTTTTTCAAGGATCATCAGGCCATTAAATGTGGATTTTTTTAAGAATATTTTTTTCAAGGACCAAAAGATCAAAAACTTGTATTTTTAAAGAATATTTTTTCAAGGACCAACAGACCAATAAACGTGGATTTTTCTAGGACCAATAAACGTCGATTTTTAAAGAATATTTTGTAAGGACCAAGGTGGATTTTTTAAAGAATAATTTTTCAAGGACCAATAAACGTGGACTTTTTAAATAATAATTTTTCAAGGACCAATAAACGTGGATTTTTTAAAGAATAATTTTTCAAGGACCAATAAACGTGGATTTTTTAAAGAATATTTTTTCAAGGACCAATAAACATGGATTATTTAAAAAATCTTTTTTCAAGGACCAATAAACGTGGATTTTTTTAAAGAATATTTTTTCAAGGACCAATAAACGTGGATTTTTTTAAAGAATATTTTTTCAAGGACCAATAAACGCGGATTTTTTTAAAGAATATTTTTTCAAGGACCAATAAACGTGGATTTTTTAAAGAATATTTTTTCAAGGACCAATAAACGTGGATTTTTTAAAGAATATTTTTTCAAGGACCAATAAAAGTGGATTTTTTAAAGAATATTTTTTCAAGGACCAATAAACGTGGATTTTTTAAAGAATATTTTTTCAAGGATCATCAGACCAATAAATGTGGAATTTTTAAAGAATATTTTTTCGAGGACCAATAAACGTGGATTTTTTAAAGAATATTTTTTCAAGGACCAATAAACGTGGATTTTTTAAAGAATATTTTTTCAAGGACCAATAAACGTGGATTTTTTAAAGAATATTTTTTCAAGGACCAATAAACGTGGATTTTTTAAAGAATATTATTTTAAGGACCAATAGACCAACAAACGTAGATTTTTTAAAACATTTTTTTGAAGGACCAATAGACCAACAAACGTAGATTTTTTAAAACATTTTTTTGAAGGACAAATAGATTTTTTTTAAGAATATTTTTTCAAATACCAACAGACCAATAAACGTGGATTTTTCTAGGACCAATAAACGTCGATTTTTAAAGAATATTTTGTAAGGACCAAGGTGGATTTTTTAAAGAATAATTTTTCAAGGACCAATTAACGTGGACTTTTTAAAGAATAATTTTTCAAGGACCAATAAACGTGGATTTTTTAAAGAATAATTTTTCAAGGACCAATAAACGTGGATTTTTTAAAGAATATTTTTTCAAGGACCAATAAACATGGATTATTTAAAAAATCTTTTTTCAAGGACCAATAAACGTGGATTTTTTTAAAGAATATTTTTTCAAGGACCAATAAACGTGGATTTTTTTAAAGAATATTTTTTCAAGGACCAATAAACGTGGATTTTTTTAAAGAATATTTTTTCAAGGACCAATAAACGTGGATTTTTTAAAGAATATTTTTCAAGGACCAATAAACGTGGATTTTTTAAAGAATATTTTTTCAAGGACCAATAAAAGTGGATTTTTTAAAGAATATTTTTTCAAGGACCAATAAACGTGGATTTTTTAAAGAATATTTTTTCAAGGACCAATAAACGTGGATTTTTTAAAGAATATTTTTTCAAGGATCATCAGACCAATAAATGTGGAATTTTTAAAGAATATTTTTTCGAGGATCATCAGACCAATAAATGTGGAATTTTTAAAGGATATTTTTTTCAATGATCATCAGACCAATAAACGTGGATTTTTTAAAGGATATTTTTTTCAAGGATCATCAGACCAATAAACGTGGATTTTTTAAAGAATATTTTTTCAAGGACCAATAAACGTGGATTTTTTAAACAATATTTTTTCAAGGACCAACAGATCAATAAACGTGGATTTTTTAAAGAATATTTTTTCAAGGACCAATAAACGTGGATTTTTTAAAGAATATTATTTTAAGGACCAATAGACCAACAAACGTAGATTTTTTAAAACATTTTTTGAAGGACAAATAGATTTTTTTTAAGAATATTTTTTCAAGGACCAATAGACCAATGAACGTGGAATCTTTAAAGAATATTCTTTCGAGGATCATCAGACCAATAAACGTGGATTTTTTAAAGAATATTTTTTCAAGGATCATCAGACCAATAAATGTGGAATTTTTAAAGAATATTTTTTCGAGGATCATCAGACCAATAAATGTGGAATTTTTAAAGGATATTTTTTTCAATGATCATCAGACCAATAAACGTGGATTTTTTAAAGGATATTTTTTTCAAGGATCATCAGACCAATAAACGTGGATTTTTTAAAGAATATTTTTTCAAGGACCAATAAACGTGGATTTTTTAAACAATATTTTTTCAAGGACCAACAGATCAATAAACGTGGATTTTTTAAAGAATATTTTTTCAAGGACCAATAAACGTGGATTTTTTAAAGAATATTATTTTAAGGACCAATAGACCAACAAACGTAGATTTTTTAAAACATTTTTTGAAGGACAAATAGATTTTTTTTAAGAATATTTTTTCAAGGACCAATAGACCAATGAACGTGGAATCTTTAAAGAATATTCTTTCGAGGATCATCAGACCAATAAATGTGGAATTTTTAAAAAATATTTTTTCGAGGATCATCAGACCAATAAACGTGGAATTTTTAAAGAATATTTTTTCAAGGACCAATAAACGTGGATTTTTTAAACAATATTTTTTCAAGGACCAACAGATCAATAAACGTGGATTTTTTAAAGAATATTTTTTCAAGGACCAATAAACGTGGATTTTTTAAAGAATATTATTTTAAGGACCAATAGACCAACAAACGTAGATTTTTTAAAACATTTTTTGAAGGACAAATAGATTTTTTTTAAGAATATTTTTTCAAGGACCAATAGACCAATGAACGTGGAATCTTTAAAGAATATTCTTTCGAGGATCATCAGACCAATAAATGTGGAATTTTTAAAAAATATTTTTTCGAGGATCATCAGACCAATAAACGTGGAATTTTTAAAGAATATTTTTTTTTTTGCAAAAAATATTTTTTAATACTTGATTTTTTACATATTTTTCCAAGTAGCAAGCATTAGATGATTTTAATAGCAGCACTTTTTAAAGATTAAGAAACGTGGCATTTTTATAAAAAATAACAGATCCTGCATTGTCCACATATACCTCTGATGAAAACACAGCGTGGCTTGCTTCCATGTCCACCTAATTTAATGGATATGTCTTTTTTTTAGTTTAGCGAAACAGATTTTGAACGAAAAATCCACTGATGATTAACATATTGTTGCCGACCAAACCCTTTGTTAAATTATCCTTGTTCAAAATATCCTAAAAATTCAAGTTTCCTGGCTTTTAGGTTCTTCACAAAAATTTTCCTTTGGTTCTTGAAAAAATTCTCTAAAAATCCACGACTCTTGGTGTGTTGATCCTTGAGAAAATATTCTTAAAAAACCCAAGCCTCAAAAAGTTTCCTGGCTTTTAGGTTCTTCACAAAAATTTTCCTTTGGGCCTTGAAAAAATTCTCTAAAACTCCACGTTTCCTGGTCTGTTGAACCTTGAAAAATGGTCCTTTGGTCCTTGAGAAAATATCCTTAAAATAGCTACGTTTCTTGGTAGTTTTGGTCATCAAAAAATACTCTTGAAACATTCACGTTAGTTGATCCTTGAAAAATATTCTTTAAAAATCCCCATTTCTTTGTGAGTTTCTTAGTGATTTTGCTGTTGCAGAAATATTCTTTAAACATCCACAATTCTCAGTTTTTTGTTCATTCAAAAAACAAAAAAAAAAATCTTTAAAAATCTAAGGTTCTTTGTCCTTTTTTCATTGAAATATTATCGTATAGAAATCCACGTTTCTTGGTATGTTGATCCTTAAAAAATATTCTTTAAAAACCCATGTTGCTTCGTCTTTGAAAAAATATTCTTCTAAACTTAAAGTTTCTTGGTCCTGTGGTCCTTAAAAAATATTCTCTAAAAATCCAAGTTGCTTGGTCCTTTAGCCCTTGAAAAAATATTCTTTATACCCCACGTTTCTTGATCCATTATTCTTCAAAAATGTTCTTTAAAAATCCAAACTTCTCGGCTCTTTCGTCCTTGAAAATATTCTTTAAAAATTGACGTTTCTTGGGTTTTTGCTCCTTGAAAATTTATTCTTTAAACTTCCAAGTTTCTTCGTCCTTGAAAAAATATTATGTGAAAAAATCCTGGAATTTTTGAAAAATATTTTTCAATATCAAACAAAAATCTTGAATTCTTGATAGAATGCTTTTTTAAGGAAACTTCTTGATGTATTTCTCAATAAATGTGTTTTAGAGATCTATCAATTTTTTGGTTTTCCAAGGATATTTTATCCTTGAAAAACATTTAAATGATGCGTATAATTTCTAAAAATATGTATATCATTCATACGACCGGATTCCAAAGAAAATAATACTAATCATACGCCTGAAAGCACTTCGTTTGATTTTGCATACAATTGCAAATATCGAATTAAATTAAAACATTAGGATGTATATTGCCACAGAAACTTAATATCAGATAATATTTAAAATTAATTTTGGAAAATTAAGCAACTTAGCCACAATTAATGCCATTAAACTTGGCTCTCGGGCAATAAGAAAACAATAAATTATTTTTAAATATTTTAATAAAACCTTAATTTTGTTTATCCAAAACTAAAGCTTTAATCCAGCATCCCTTGCTGGCCAGACAGACATTCAGCTCACCGGAAATAGACAGCGGTGTATAGACATTACTAAATGTTGACCGCGTTTATTTCTTTTTGTTTTCTCCCATTGCATGATATTTTCTTTGTGCCTTCAACATCTCGACAACAGCTGATTCTGTTTCCGTCGTGGATTTCTTTTTTTTACATTAATTTCTATTTATTTTTTTTGCAAAAACAACTTCAAATGCTAACCCAATGCAATTGTCTGAAACGGGCCAACATTCTTTGGATCGCCCTCTCTCTCACACACACTCACCCACCCACCCGAACATGTGTAATCTTTTGAATCCAGACAGCATCGAGTTCCTCAGTGCTCGGTAACAGTAGTAGTAGAGCAAAGTGTTTGTTTACTTTGTTGCACTTAATGTAATTAATTTTAATTAAAATCTTACATAATGGTTGGTTTTGTTGCGTGCTGTTCAAATGCGAAGGCAAAAAAAAAATAAAAATAAAATAAAAAAATGTAGAAAAAATAAATGAACGAAGAACAAAGAAATGCCCGTGTTGATGAATCTAACGAGAACGATAATGAGGAGATGACGACAATAACAACAACAGCATCTAACAACGAGTTTAACGGAAACGGAAATCAAAATGTTTTGCTAAGGCAGTAAGGATTGCGAAGTTGAGGATGAGAATAATATAAATGTTGTTGTGGATCCTGAAGGTCACAGAGATCTTCTATGCATAAATTCGTATTCCGAAATGGAATATTGATTTTTTTTAAATATTTTTTCATGAAAATACTTTGAAACACGGATTTTTTTATTTTTTTTTTATTTTTCCTTAACAAACGTTGATTTTATGACATTTTTCGAAAACCTTTAAGAAAAGTGAATTTTTTGAAATATGTTTTTTTTTTTCAAGTATAACAAGGATTCTTAAAAAATATTTTCATCTCAGAATCGTGAATTAATAAATATATTTTTTGGAATAACTCGGATTTTCAAAAAAAAAAAAAAAAAAAAAAAAAACAAATTCAATGACTTCTAATAATCGTAGATTTCATAGAAAAAAACTCCAATAGACGTGGATTTAAAAAAAAAACTAGTTTGGTGGCCTTAGTTAATGTGGATTTTTAAAGGACAATTTTTCAAGGACCTACAATAGACGTAGATTTTCTAACAAACAAAAAACAAATTAGAGGACTTGAGGTCCTTTGTTGAACGTTGACTTTTAAGAATAATTTTTCAAAGACCTCCAATAGAGTGGATTAGAAAAATAAAGTACTTCAAGAAAACGTCCAAAACTTGGATTTAAAAAAACAAACAATTTTCAAGAACCTCTAATAAACGTTGTTTTTTCTATAAAGTTGAATTTATTAAACAACATTTAAAACGACATACTACAATCTAGAATTATTAGAACCATTTTCAAGGACTTCTACAAATGTGTATTTTTTTAAGAACCTCGGATTTTTTTCAAAGAACAAATTTCAAGGACATCATAAAAACTTGGATTGTGAGATAACCATTATCAAGGACCTCCACCAAAATAACATTTTAAAAATATATTTTTTTAATTACTACCAACAGACTCATATTTTTTTAATATAACAAAAATAGATTTTTAAAAATTACTTTTTTTAAGAGCCACTAAAAATCTTAATTTTTTAAATATGCCCCAGAACGAGGATTCTTTTTTAACATTTTTCATCGACCTTTAAAAAAATTAGCATTAATTAAACATTTTTTTAAATCCAAAAAAAAAAATATATATATAATAATTTCTTAAGATATTTTTTAGAGACCTCCAACATTTTACAAAATATTTTTGTAAGTGATAATAAAATAAATATAATAATAATATCTAATAAAATTGGATATTTAATAAAAATCTAAAATTTGCCAATAATGGTGGAGTTGTAAAAAATTACTCTTTAAAGACATGCATTTTTAATAAATATTTCTTTAAAGACATTCCAGTAAAATTGGATTTTTTCTTAAATATTTTTTAAAAACATTCCAGCAAACGTGGATTTTTTAAAATATATTTCAAAGACATTCTATTAAAAGTGGATTTTTTCCAAAAATTGTTTAAAGACATTCCAGTAAGCGTTGATTTTTAAGACATTCCGATAAACGTGGATTTTTTAAATATTTTTAAGACATTCCAGGTAACGTGGATTTTTAAAATATTTTTAAAAGTCATACCAGTAAAATTGGATTTTTTTAAAATATTTTTTTAAGACATTCCATTAAATGTTTTTATAAAAACGACGTTTGTTTATTAGTGGAGAACGATGGTAATGTTTACCAGGGGGTAAGGCAGGGAATACCTAGGTTTCGGAAAGAGCCACCAATCCTCATCAGTTCCCTTGTTTTTGCCTGGGATATTCTCCCCAGAAGTTATTTTAAAAATAACTTCTATGACAAAAAAACATTTTTTACCCAAGTGACGAGATCGTAAGCTCAATAGAAGAGGAACCAAAGAATTAAATAAAACTAAAATTCTCTTGGAAAGTCTTCTAAATCTTACAACCGCACTTATAAACATTTACATCTTTCTCCACTTGTTATGCTTTCGTTCAGCCTGAACGAAGTAGCATAACCATGTAAGTTGGTTTTGTCTGTTACAACAAATTGGATTTTTTTAAAATATTTTTTAAGACATTCCAGTAATTTTTGATTTTTAAAGACATTCCTATAAACGTGGATTTTTTTTTAATTCATAAAGAAATTCCAGTGGACATGGATTTTCTAAAGACATTCGAATAATCGGGGAATTTTTAAATATTTTTAAAGACCTTCTAGGAAACGTGGATTTTTTTAAAATATTTTTAAAGGCATTCCAGTAAAATTGGATTTTTTAAGACATTCTAATAAACGTGGATGTTTTTTAATATTTAATAAGTAAACGTATACTTTTTAATTTTTTTAGACATTACCGCAGACGTGCCATTTTTAATACTCTTTAAAAAATTGCAGTAAAAGGTGATTTTTTAAATATTTGAATTTTGAATTTAAAAAAATATTTTTTTTAAATATTTTTTTTGGAAACTGTTTTAAAAAATAATTTTTAAAAATTATTTTTTAAATAAATTACAGTAAACATGGATTTAAAAAAAAAGTGTTATAGCATATAGCAAATGTGGATTTTTATCAAATGTCCAAAAAAATAATTAAACAACTTTTAAAAAAATTAAAGTAAAGATGGATTTAAAAAAAAGTAGCTAAAAAAATATAAAAAGCTGCAGTGGAATTTTTAAAAATATTAAAAAAGTAAAATTAAAAAACGTGGATATTTCTAAAAGATTTAAAAAAAAATATTTAAGAAGGAATTAAAAAATCACAGTAACATGGATTATTTATAAATTATTTTTTAAATTACTGTAAAGGTGGTTAATTCTAAAATATTTAAAACAAATTATTTTTTTAAACTGCAGTAAACTTGGATTAATTTTAACATTTTTTAAGACTTTCCTGTAATTGCGGATTTTTTAAAACATTTTTACTGAAGAAAATTTTTTTTAAGATGCATGTGGAGTTTTTAGTAATATTTTTTTTAAATGAACAATTAAGGTGGATTCATACAAAATATTTTTTTCCAGAACAGGAATTTTAAAAAAGTAGAATTATAAAATTGTGTTTTTATACCCTACAACACTATGTGTTGGGGGTATTATAAGTTTGATTGGCCCAAAAATTATGTAACACCTCGAAATATTGGTTTCCCACATAGGAAAGTATATATGGATCTTCCTAGCTCGCCGAGCTGAGTCGATCTAGCTATGTATGTCCGTCCGTCCGTCTGTCCGTCTGTCCGTCTGTCCGTCTGTCCATGTTAATTTGTAATCACTCTACAGGTCGCAATTATGGCCCGATCTTCACGAAATTTAGAATGGAGGTGGGGCTGGGGTCAGAATAGAACCCTATTTCTTTTGGAGATGATCGTCAAATGTTTAGGGGTTGAAATGGACCAAATACTGAAAAAATGTGTGATTTTGCAGTAGCTATACAGGTCGCAATTATAGACCAATCGACGCGGAATTTCGCATGTAGCTAGAGTTTAGGACGGGGAAGAAGCCTACCAATTTGGGTGGTCATCGGATAATATTTAGCGGGTAAAATATACCATATCTTTTGTGTTGAAAAAATTCAAAATTTTTCATTAAACCGCGAATATTTTAAATACCGGCGAAATCACAAAGCCATGACAAGGTTACTTCTGATCTTTACATTGATGTTAACATCCAACAAATCGGATATATAGCAAAATATGTGCGATATATATGTTTATCAAAGAAGATATGCTTGAAAAATCTCTTATATGTTGAGAACGGCTGAACTGATTTCGACAGTTCTCATTAATTCAGAATGGCCTCTTGGCAGGAAAGATATATATGTTTATCAAAGAAGATATGCTTGAAAAATCTCTTATATGTTGAGAACGGCTGAACTGATTTCGACAGTTCTCATTAATTCAGAATGGCCTCTTGGCAGGAAAGAAAAAACGTCTAAAAAAATCTCATAAAAATATCTCTCTAAAGATGAAAATATTGATTTTGTAAAATTTTCTCATATTTTTTCAATTTTGTCATATTTTTGGCATATTTTCATTTTGAATTAAACATTTGGTAATATTTCTACAGCTAACAAAACTAAGTAGTTAGGATATCAGGATATCATATACAGATCGCATTTATGGCCCGATCCTTACGAAATTTTGCATGGGGATAAGATGAGGGTCAGAATAGATGGCTACTCTTTTTGGAGATGATCGTTTTATATTTAGGTGTTGAAATGGACCAAAAAACTGCAAAATTGTCAGCAGGTCGTAATTATCGCCCGATCCTCACGCACATTTGAATGGGGGTTACCGCACATTGCAAAAGCAAAGCAATTTCGGATGGCCATCCAAAAATATTCAATGTGTGAAATAGTTTACCAACTTTTGTAGACTAAATCGAAAATGTCATTTCCAGCGACTTTTTGGAGAATTCACAAATACAGGAAAGACGCACTTCTGACTATTTCGTTAACGCTGATTTCGTTGAAGAATATAGTCAAGTGTCTGAATCTCATATAGATGCGATTCAGTCAAAAACCAATAATAAATGTTAATCTTTTGCCACTTCTAAGAGATTATAGGTCTTTGGGAAATATTGGTTCCAGATCTAGGAAGACCATTTACGTGCAACATCTACCAATAAATTGGAAATGAGCAAATTAGTTTAAGTTGCTAGTATTCGAAAATTAGAGAACGGAACCTGATGGTTTTCTTTTATTATTTGTCACAATATCTTGTGGAATTCTTTCGAGTATCTCGCCTATATAAACTGTATCACTTATTATAGTGTTGTAGGGTATTCAACGGTCGGCCCCGCTCGACTGTAGCCTTTGCTTACTTGTTTTAATTTCTTTCTTTTCTAAAGACCTCTTTCAAACGAAGATTTAATTTTTTGGAAAGTTCTTAAACATAATTGTATTTTAATAAAATATGTTTTAAAATTCTTCCAGTAACCGTCGATTTTTTTTTATATATTTTTTTATGGAATTTCACCGGAGACCTATAAAAAATATGTATTCTTTCGATGGTTCCTAATGAAGTTGAATTTATTAAACTTATTTTTGAAGATCACAATAAATGTGTTTTTTTTTTGTGGATGTTGATATGAAAAGTTTATTGAATAGATTTTTTATGAATAATTTTTCAGGAATCTCCAATAATACTTATTGCTCAGAAATCTCCTTTTAAAGATATCCAATAAAACTGCACCATCAGTTAATGAGTTAAATTTGCAACAAATATATAAATCATGATGGTGTTCGCTTTCCCTTATCCTTTGACTATTATTTGTAAAACAGTAATGAAATAAATAACAAAAAAAAACCAACTTGTTTGTCCATAGACAGCAACATTTCCAAGTGCCACCATCGTTCGTTCATTGTGGTGGCTCACAATGAACGAACGCAGTGTTGGGGAGAGAGAGGAAAATATATCACTCAACGCATTCGCCACCAAGTGCCACCAGGCAAGCTAGCCTCTGTAATGAGATCTGTCACTACATTAACCTTTATCAGCAGCATCATTTCGCATTGCCTCTAACATTTGTTTAATGTAACGTTTTTTCTTCCTCACCCTGCATCCTTTGAGAGCCGCACGACGTAGCACTGCACTGCACTGTGAGATAGAGAAATGAGTTCATTATTTATTTTAGTTTTCAAATGACTCAGTTAGTTGCATGGCAGGGTTGCCAAATGATTGGAAATAATACAAGAATTAAATTAAAAACTATTTTTTTCAAGACCCTTGATTTATTCAAGTAAAATATTTTTGGAATTCCTTCAAAAAAAAAAAAAAAAAAAAAAATTATAATAATAATAATAATAATAAATAAATAAATAAATAAATAAATAAAAATAAATATATTAATAAAAAGATAAAAAATATTAATAATAAAATACACTTTTATTGGAGATCTTTAAAAGTTGTTTTAAATATACATGTGCATCAGAGGAGCCCGAAAAATAGTTTATAAAATATTAATATACAATAAGTGTTCTTAGGAAATATTTTATAAAACATTCAAGTTTATTGGATGAAATATCCTGGTTTGTTGTTCAAGGTCCCTAAAACGAATTTTGCAAAATCCACATTTTTGTGGAGGTCCTTGAAAATATTTAAAAAAAATCGATTTACCAAAACAAAATTCATTTTATACCCTCCACCATAATATAGAGGGTATATTAATTTTGTCATTCTGTTTGTAACACCTCGAAATTTACATTTTAGTACATATATTCTTGATCAGCATAAAATTCGATGTCGCTTTAGCGATATCCGTCTGTCTGTCCGTCTATCCGCCTCTCCGTATGTCCGTCTGTGGAAATCACTCTAGCTTCCGAACGAATGAAGTAGGTTGAGGTTGAAGTTTAACTAAAATGTGTATTATGTCTGCAGGACTTTAGGTATTGAAAATGGGTCATATAGGACCGGGCTTTGGTATAGCCCCATATAACGGCGCCTCCCGATATTCGGTACTTTGATGATTTTAGAGACATTATTCACCGAAAATGTTTCAAATTCGGTATTTGTAGTTCGTAATGGATATTAAAACCTATGACAGAAAATTGTCTGTGCAGGTCCTCGGTTTGGTATAGACCCCATATAACGGCACCTCCCGATATTCTGATTTTTTATGATTTTAGCGACATTATTCACCGAAATTATTTCAGATTTGGTATCTGAAGTTCGTAATGGATACTACAGCTTATGACAGAAAATTGTCTGTGCAGGTCCTCGCCTTCGTATAGCCCCCAAATAATGGTACCTCCCGATATTCGATATTTTGATGATTTTAGCGACATTATTCACCGAAATTGTTTTTCAAGTGTCGCATTTGGATATTGTAATTACTTATGGCAAAAGTTGCCTCTGCAGGTCCACATCGTCGTGTAGACCCTAATATAATGGCTATATTTGTTTTTTAAGATGTTAACAGACATTTTAAGGGATTTTATTTTTTATGAAAATTGCCAAATTCGTTCCAAATGGTGGAGGGTACTCAAAGTTCGGGCCGGCCGAACTTAAGCTTTTTAACTCGTTTACAAATTTTTAAATTATAGTTTTTCAAAATATGCGCATTTGTTGCAGGTCCATGAAAAATATTTTTAAGGTCCCTGAGACGAATTTTTGTAACATTCGCATTTTTTGAGATCCTGAAAATATCTTCAAAAAATTCAGGTTCATTGGACCTCCTTCAAACAATACTCAAAAAAATAAAATATTCTATGAAAAATATTGTTTTTTTTTTTTTTTAATATCCTCATTTGCTGTGGGTTCTTATAAACATTTTTTGTGAGATTGTGAGAAAATCTTTAAAAATCACTTTTAAATCTTTCCAGGATTCTTAAAAAAGTATTAACCTTTAGAAATTTTTTTATTTATAGTTTGTCCTTCAAAAATGTTGGTTGTCCCTAAAAAACTTTTTTCCACTTTTATTTTTTCAGTAAATTTTCCTAATTTACTTCACTTTGAGATATTCTCTCCATCAAAGTGCCATTGCGGCAACCCTGTCCCATAGACACAATAACCGTCGATGACGACCGCCACCTCCACCACGTTTGTGTAATCATTTGCGTTTACATTTACTTAGTGCCTTTTTCATTTGTATCTATTTACATTATGATTGAAAAATGTTAAATATCGGTCTCCTTTTAGTTGAGGTTAAGGCTTCATTACTTTGTTGAAGAGAAAAATAAAAAAAAAATAAAAAAAATATTTGTTCACTGGTTGGAGGTTAAGTACGGTCGACTTTGTGTGGAATAGCTCATGATTAATAAGAGCATTAAATGTGTTCTGTTTATAGGAGGAACTCATTTTGAAAATAGAGCCTTAAATCTTTATATTTGAAAAGTATAATATGATGTTCAAATTTTGAAACAAACAATTAAAAAAGCTGTAAGTACGGCCGGGCCGAACTTTAAATACCCTCCACCAATTGGATCGAATTTGGCTATTTTTACCGAATGTAGCCATTATATTAGGGTCTATACGTCGACGTGGTCTGCATTGGCAACTTTTTTCATAAGCCATTAAAATATTCAAATGCAAAACTTGAAAAAAAATTCGGGAATAATGTAGCAAAAATCATCAAAATTCCGATTATAGCGAGGTACCATTATATGGGGGCTATACCAAAACACAGATAATTTTCTGTCATAGGCTGTAGTACCCATTACGAATTTCAAATGCCAAATTTGAAACAATTCCGGTGAAAAATCAAACTCTAAAATTGAAGGATCAGAAGGAATTTTAAGTGAACATTTTTGAAAATGGGAACTATTGCTTTTATAATTTGCAGACGTTAAATTTTAATTCCACAATTATGTTTTTAGTTCCTCTTCCGGAATCACTCGTTTTTTCCATGAAATAAATATATATAACTATTGGTTTTTCCCATCTCTTTTTCCGATTATTGGAAGATATACATATCTACAACAGGGGCGCCATCTACCATTACATAGAAGCACTTGTGCGACTTAATAACGTAGTGGTGTGAGCCCTTGATTTATAGTACCGCTATAGCTCAGCAGATGTCGCTTGAGCAGATCATTCATGTGATCACATCCAGTCCAGTGTGTCTAGTAAAGACAAATTGGAAATTCTGCCAAAGAATGTTGAAGCATGGAGTTATATTCAATCGAAGTTGTCCGAACGAAATCTACTTGTGTATAACCTTAGAATCCCAAAAGAAATATAAAAAATTACACTTCTAGAATTCCAGACTTCCCCTCTGGCCATAATCTAAAAGGATCTAAGTAGAAAAATCGTTATAAAAAATCAACGTTCACGATAAAAGCATCAAGGTTTTTGAAAAAATTAGATTCAGATTTTTCGGATCCAGAGAAAAATCCTTAAAAAATTCACTGTTATAGGCTTTTAGGACCCTTAGAAAAGTATTTAAGCCTTTAAGGATTCTAAAAAAACCAGTAAAGAAAGTCCTAAAGTCGGCCGACTTTTTGATACCCTACACCACTTTGATAATTTAGTAGAGTTCAACATAACAATTAAAAGTTTTTATGGGAGAATTTAATCATACACGCTATGATTATAATTATAATTTAAAGTTCAAAGGAGTTAATATACCGAAGCATTTATGTCTTTTAAATTCGGACTTGTATTGCCCATTTGGTGCACAATTAATTTGAAATCGGATAAAGATATATATGGGAGATATATCCAAATCTGAACCGATATCGATAAAATTTGGCAAAGATATTTCTGAGCTGCATTTGATATATTTCCCCAAATATTGTTGTTACAGAGTGCATATTACGGCTGCGGAGGACAAAAATAATAAATCGGATGAACAATATATATGCGAGCTGTAGCTATATCTGAACCGATTTCGATCAAATTTGGCATACTTATTTTCAGGCCTAATTTGATATATTTCTCTGAATATTGTTGTTACGGAGTGCATATTACGGCTGTGGGTAACAAATACTACAAATCGGATGAACAATATATATGGGAGCTATAGCTATATCTGAACCGATCTTCATCAAATTTGGCATACTAGCTTCTAGAATCAATTCGGTCGTAAGTGCCAAATTTCATCCCATTTGGGCAAATATTAGACGTTTGGTGTACAATAAAAAGTAAATCGGACGAAGTTATATATGGGATATATATCCAAATTGGAACCGATCTCGATAAAATTTAGCAAATGTATTTCTGAGCTGCATTTGATATATTTGCCCAAATTTTGTTGTTACAGAGTGCATATTACGGCTGCGGAGGACAAAAATAACAAATCGGATGAACAATATATATGAGAGCTATAGCTATATCTGAACCGATTTCGATCAAATTTGGCATACTTATTTTAAGGCCTAATTTGGTTGTATGTGCAAAATTCCATAATTTTCGGCCTGATATTACACGTTTGGTGCACAATAAAAAGCAAATCGGACGAAGATATATGTGGGAGATATATCTAAATTTTGACCGATTATTTCCAATTTCAATAGGGTTCGTCCTTGGATCAAACAAATGATATGTGCAAAATTTCATCTCAATCGGATAATAAATGCGACTTGCATTTTGTTCACAAGAATACATGGACAGACGGACGGACAGACGGACTGACATGCATAAATCTACTCAGAAAGAGATTCTATGGATATCCTCAAAAGTAACTATGGGTCTATCTCGCTTCCTTCTCCGTGTTACAAACAAATTCACAAAGACATAATACCCTTACCACTATGTGGTGTAGGGTATAAAAATAAAATATCTATGCAAATAAGGAGCCAAGGAAAATTCGTTCTTAAGTTTCTAGGATCCTTAAAAATTTCGCATTTATATCTTCAAAGATACTTTGAAAATCTTAAAAAAAATCAACGTTTATGGCCTTCCAAGAAACTTAGCATAGAACATAGAGAACTTGAAGTTTACAGCCTTTAAAATTCTTATGACCCTCAGAAAAATCTTAAAAAGACCCAGTTTTGTAGCTTTCCAGGACCCAAAAGAAAACTGCTTGGAAAGATTCACATGCCGAGCCTTTTAGGATAATTAGAAAATTCTTGGAGAATTAGTTTTGGGAACCTTAAAGAAATCTTTGGAAAAATGCACTTTTATATCCTGCCGGGATCCTTAGAAAAGTACTTAGAAATCTTAAAAAAATCCACGTACATAGCCTTTCAGTATCCTAAGTAAATGCTTAAAAAATTCACATTTAGGATCATCGAAAAATCATCAAAACACTCACGTCTATCCTTTTTAAAATTAAATTGTATATCCTTTAGGATCGTCAGAAAATGTTGGGAAAATCCACATATACAGCATTTTACGGTTCTCAGAAAAATCCACGAGTAATAAATTCAAAAATCCTTAAAAATCTACGTTTACACTTATTAGGATCCTTAAAAAAATCTTAAAAAATCAAGCTTATTGACTTTTATGATTCTTAGAAAATTGTTTTAAAAAATGCAGGGTTCATCGATTTTTTTCGATCCTTAGAAAATTAAAAAAAAATTGACAAACTTTTTAGGAAAATGCATAGAAAAATCCACGTTTCATAGCCTTTAAGCTTTAAACTTTAACTTTTATAAGCTTTCTGGCCCATGGAAAAATCTTAAAAAAAAATCACTTTCAGGACCCTTGTCTTTTGAAAAAAAAATGTATCCATAGCCTTTGGGAGACTTTTTTTTAGAAAAATGCACTTTTACTTTGATATCCTTCGAGAATCCATAGAAAAGTACTTTGAAAATCCACGTGTATGTCCTTTCTGGATTCATAGAAAAATCTTTAAAAAATAACTTACATTGCCTTTGGAATATTTAGGGAACTTGAAGATCCTTAGATCCAGGATCCTTAGAAAAGTGGTTGGAAAAAATTATGTTAACTGCATTTCAGGACCCTTACAAAAGTGATTTAAAAAATTCACTTTTTAAGCTTTTTAAGATCCTTATAAAGACGAAGTTTACACCCGTTTATGATTCTCAGAGAAATCGTTATAGATCCTTAGATCCGTATATTCTTCTGTGGGGTCTGTGGGACGTATACATACCGTCATCACTCATACGCTCCATATTCTCTATTTTTATAGTCTTTAGGAAAATCCTAATTTGTATTCGAAATGAGTCTTTTGGGGTCCAAAAAATTCACATTTGTATCCCTTTATGGTGGAAATTGTTATCTATATTATTTTTCCAAATTTCGTCATTGATTTCTCGGGTCTAAGAAGCCTCATTTTGATTTTTTCCTCAAGGTATCTTGTGTTTATGGGAACATTGATGACCACTCTTTGTGAATTCTAAGATCAATTCTTTTTTAAAATTTAAGAAAAATCAAATCAAAACATATATATTTTTCAGTGGGCCTTCTGTGGCGTATTCTTATTGGTATCACACTTGTTAATCCTTAGCAAAATTAAAATTGTTATTTTAAAAAAAGGTTTTTGTAATCTGATAACACATTTAAAATCCCGTGCTTCTTCGGGGTTAACCTTAAAAAAGTTTGCGTCTTTTTCCCAATTTCTAGGATGAGATCTTTTGAAAGTACCAATTTAAATTTTCCCTCGAATACTTCTTGGACCCTTATTTCCTCCGTAGTTTTTTGGATTTTTTTCTCTAATAGATTAATTAAAATATCACTAAGTTGGAAGTATAATTTTATATTTTCCCCGGAAATTTTCAGGAGCCTTATTCTCCGTTGTTTGTTGTTTTTTTTTTTTTTTTTTTTCATGGGAATACCAATTTTAAATCTCTCAAAAAGTTCCTTAGAAAAAAAATCATAATTTAAATTTTGCAATGAGGCTGCCTGGGCGTATACTTAATGTCAGCAGTCATACGCACCTTGTCCTATCATATTACTATCATATTTAGAGTCTTCTCGAAACAAATTGGTCATCGTTAATAAGTATTTAATCCTAGAGGTAACCTGAAAAAATTTAATGTTTTTCAAATACTAGGGTGAGACTCTTTCGGGGACCTAAATTTTATTTTTGGCTCCAGAGCCCTTTGTACTTCACCCATAGCCAAATGCTATTTTATATTCTCCCAAAAAGTTCCTTGGAGAAATAAGTGAACATTTAAATTTTTCTATGAGGCTACCCGGGCGTATACGTAATACGCGCTATGTTCTTCATTAGGTCAATTAAAATCCCACATATTTGTGATATTTGTACTTAAATGAGGTCGTATGGTTTGAAAATTGTTATAAAATTAAATCGACAATTACGACCAAGAAAAATTACGTAACTTTTTCTCTTACTCCATTAAATGTCTCCCATATTTTCTTTGGCAATTAAGTTATTTTAAAACAAGTAAGCAAAGGCTACAGTCGAGCGGGGCCGACCGTTGAATACCCTACAACACTATAATAAGTGATACAGTTTATATAGGCGAGATACTCGAAAGAATTCCACAAGATATTGTGACAAATAATAAAAGAAAACCATCAGGTTCCGTTCTCTAATTTTCGAATACTAGCAACTTAAACTAATTTGCTCATTTCCAATTTATTGGTAGATGTTGCACGTAAATGGTCTTCCTAGATCTGGAACCAATATTTCCCAAAGACCTATAATCTCTTAGAAGTGGCAAAAGATTAACATTTATTATTGGTTTTTGACTGAATCGCATCTATATGAGATTCAGACACTTGACTATATTCTTCAACGAAATCAGCGTTAACGAAATAGTCAGAAGTGCGTCTTTCCTGTATTTGTGAATTCTCCAAAAAGTCGCTGGAAATGACATTTTCGATTTAGTCTACAAAAGTTGGTAAACTATTTCACACATTGAATATTTTTGGATGGCCATCCGAAATTGCTTTGCTTTTGCAATGTGCGGTAACCCCCATTCAAATGTGCGTGAGGATCGGGCGATAATTACGACCTGCTGACAATTTTGCAGTTTTTTGGTCCATTTCAACACCTAAATATAAAACGATCATCTCCAAAAAGAGTAGCCATCTATTCTGACCCTCATCTTATCCCCATGCAAAATTTCGTAAGGATCGGGCCATAAATGCGATCTGTATATGATATCCTGATATCCTAACTACTTAGTTTTGTTAGCTGTAGAAATATTACCAAATGTTTAATTCAAAATGAAAATATGCCAAAAATATGACAAAATTGAAAAAATATGAGAAAATTTTACAAAATCAATATTTTCATCTTTAGAGAGATATTTTTATGAGATTTTTTTAGACGTTTTTTCTTTCCTGCCAAGAGGCCATTCTGAATTAATGAGAACTGTCGAAATCAGTTCAGCCGTTCTCAACATATAAGAGATTTTTCAAGCATATCTTCTTTGATAAACATATATATCGCACATATTTTGCTATATATCCGATTTGTTGGATGTTAACATCAATGTAAAGATCAGAAGTAACCTTGTCATGGCTTTGTGATTTCGCCGGTATTTAAAATATTCGCGGTTTAATGAAAAATTTTGAATTTTTTCAACACAAAAGATATGGTATATTTTACCCGCTAAATATTATCCGATGACCACCCAAATTGGTAGGCTTCTTCCCCGTCCTAAACTCTAGCTACATGCGAAATTCCGCGTCGATTGGTCTATAATTGCGACCTGTATAGCTACTGCAAAATCACACATTTTTTCAGTATTTGGTCCATTTCAACCCCTAAACATTTGACGATCATCTCCAAAAGAAATAGGGTTCTATTCTGACCCCAGCCCCACCTCCATTCTAAATTTCGTGAAGATCGGGCCATAATTGCGACCTGTAGAGTGATTACAAATTAACATGGACAGACGGACAGACGGACAGACGGACAGACGGACGGACGGACATACATAGCTAGATCGACTCAGCTCGGCGAGCTAGGAAGATCCATATATACTTTCCTATGTGGGAAACCAATATTTCGAGGTGTTACATAATTTTTGGGCCAATCAAACTTATAATACCCCCAACACATAGTGTTGTAGGGTATAAATATTAAATTAAATCTGAATTTAGAATTCTAAAATCCTAAGACAAATCCCTATTTTTATATTTCACAAAAATCCTCATATATGTTTCAAAGTGATGTTTCTGTGGCGTATTCTTATCGACATCACTCATACGCCATACATCCTATTTTCGTTCAATCCTTATCAATCGGAAAATTTTTATTTCAAAAGAGGTTTATGTGATCCTAGTAACTTATTTCAAATTCCTGGAGACTTCGGAATTCGTGGGAAAATGCTATTTTATATTCTCCCACAAAGTTTCTTAGAAAAAAATTAAAAATTAAGTTTTGCTATGAGGCAGCCCCAGCGTATACATAATGTCAGCAGTCATACGCATTATGTTCTCTATTAGTTCAATTAAAATCGCAACTTTTGGAAGTACAAATTTAAATTTTCCCCCGTATATTTCTATGACTCTAACTTTGTCCGTTGTTTTTCAGAATTCCTGGGAAATGCTATTTTATATTCTTTTATTTATATTAAAGTTCCGTAGAAAAAAATCATAATTTAAATTTTGTTATAATGCTGCACGGGCGTATAATTAATGTCAGCTGTCATACGCACCTTGTCCCTCAGAATTCTAGGTCCCCCCGAACTGTCACGTTTAAAGTCTTCCTGAGGCAAATTAGTCAGCTTAAATAATTATTCAATTCTCAATCTTAAAAAAATTACGTTGGACCCTTTCCGGGACCAATGTTATATTTTTGGCTCCAGATACCTTTTCACTACAGGTCTTCCATTTTTTTCTTATAACCCATAGACAAATGCTATTTTATATTCTTCCAAAAACTTCCTTAGAAAAAAAATACCCATTAAAGTTATTCTATGAGTCTACCAGGGCGTATACGTAATGTCAGTAGTTATACGCACTATGTTCTCTATTGGGTTCCTTATTTTTAGTATTTGTACTAAAAGAAGGTCGTAGGGTTCAAAATTCGATATAAAATTTAATCAAGAATAAAATTTTGTAGTCCCGCGTAACTTCTCCTTCAACTCCTATAAACATCTCTTATGCTTTTTTTGTCAATTAAGTTATTTAAAGAGCTTCCAATTTGAACGGAATTTCCAAAACGTTTAAAGGTCATTTACGTGTACACATAAGATCTGCTAGCCTAGAATAGATATTCATTTTCGCAAAAATTTTGAACTCAAAAAAAGAAACCGCAACGCACACATAACTTTGATGAAGGGGTCAAAGTTTCTTTCACTGCTTCCAGGTTCTTCGTCAGCATAGTCGTCTTCCATATACACATGCTATTTTTTAACACAATTAAGTGTTTCTATACAACAACAGCAACAACAACAAAAAGAAGAAGACGAACAACAAATCAGTGTTCTTTTTATGTTTAATTCTTGCATCAGAATAACTCCTGCCACCATTCCAGGCATGTCGAACATGGAAAAGCAGAGTGGCAGTAGTCCCTCATCCTTTTGTTGTTGTTATTTACATAGACGCTTTTGCCAGTTGTATGTGTACATGCTCGTTAAGCATTCAACAACAACAACAACAACAAAAAACAAATGCAAAAAAGAAAATATTCAAACAAATCTGACAAAAAGGACTAACATTTCAGATGTAGTCACTGGCAGCAGCCGCCGCAGCTACTATCCTTGTCTATGCAACATTTTTGCTGGCTATAAAGTGTTTGCCACAACACACACATAGACACGCTCGCTTATGCATTGTGTGCCGGCATGCCGGAACGCCGGTCATGCTTCCATTCATTCCTCGACACTGTCTTTTGTGTGCAGCCATTCACCACTATTTGATGTTATTGTCGAATGTGTTTGTAATGCAATTCAGGTTTTCATCCACATCTTCTGCTGTGTATTTCTTGTTGTTGCTGTAGTTGTTGTTCGCTCTATACATTTTTAAATTGCATTCACGCTTTGCTAAACAAACGAGAGGCTTTTTCAATTTCTGGCTGGCAACCTAAATGCAGGCAAACCCAAAAAATTGCTGGGCTAAACTAAGCTCGATGGGTTAAAATTTAATGAAAATTTAAAACGAAACATTTAAAGAGTCGTCGAGGGCAATGAAATGGATTTGTTGCAAAGGGATTTATTATTTGGCCGAGATTTTTTTTGGCATTTAACAAATTGGGATTCTAAACATTTTGAGAGATTTACCAAAAATTGCAAGTTGTTGGAAGGAAAAACAAATCCAAATGTGGCGTATGATTAATATTACCTATTTGGAAATAGGGCGTATGAATGACGACATGAAAAGAATTGACATTATTCATACGCCCTAATGTATCATGGATTATATGAGAATTGTGAGATCTTTAGGGAGATTTCCATTTGAGAGTCTTCAATTATACTTGAAAAAACATTTTTATGTTCCTTGGATTCTTAGAAATAATTTTTGGAAGAGCTCTTCAGATTTTAAAATTCTCGTCCATACACCTTTGGAAAAATCTATGTGTATAGTTGTATAAGATCCTCGGAAAATACTGGATTAAAGCCTTAGAGGTTTATAGCTTTCAACCATCCTTTTAGGGTCTTTATAAAATCCACATCTCTATCCATCTGGGCGCCCTAGAAAAATCCTCAACTATATACTCTCTATTGCCTCCTAAAATCCTGAGAAAAATCCAAGCTAACACCCTTTTAAAGATCCTTAGATAAAATCACGTTTATAGACTTGTAGGAAATTAGGAAAAATAAAATTTGTTAAATCCACGTCTTGTGGTCCTCTAAAACATGTTTTTAGTTTTTCATTATTTTTAAATTTTTATTTTGTTAAAAAAATCGGGGTTTGGAGATTTAAAAAATATATTTTTAAAAATATCCACGTCTTTTGGCCTTAGCATTTTTTTTATTATTTTTTTTTTTTAAATTTGTCCCTTAAATCATTAGAAACATTGGAGTTTATTGCCTTCTAAAATCCTGAGAAAAATTCAAGCTAATATTCATTTAAAGATCCTTAGAAAATATTACGCTTAAAGCCTTTTACGATTTTTTAGAAAAATCCTTCCTTATAAACTTTTAAAATTCGTATCTAATTTCTGGGTTGTGTCTCTACAGAATCTTTTGGAAAAATCAAAGTTTAAACCTTTCTGAATCCTTTGAAAAATATCCATTTAATCCTTTTTGGATCCTTTGAAAAAATCCACCTTTAAATCTTTTTTGAATACTTTGAAAAATCCACGTTTAAATCCTTTTTGGTTCCTTTGAAAAAGTCTACTTTTAAATCCTTTTTGGATCCTTTGCAAAAATCAACTTTTTAATCCTTTTTGGGTCCTTTGAAAAAATCCGCGTTTAAATCCTTTTTGGGTCCTTTGAAAAAATCCACGTTTAAATTCTTTTTGGATCCTTTGAAAAAATCCACGTTTAAATTCTTTTTGGATCCTTTGAAAAAATCCACGTTTAAATCCTTTTTGTGTCCTTTGAAAAAATCCACGTTTAAATCCTTTTTGGGCCCTTTGAAAAAATCCACGTTTAAATCCATTTTGGATCCTTTTAAAAAATCTACGTTTAAATCCTTTTTGGGTCCTTTGAAAAAAATCCACGTTTAAATCCTTTTTGGATCATTTTAAAAAAATCCACGTGTAAATCCATGGATTATATGTCCTTTGAAAGAATTCGCGTTTAAATCCTTTTTGGGTCCTTTGAAAAAATCCACGTTTAAATCCTTTTTGGATCTTTTGAAAAAATCCACTTTTAAATCCTTTTTTGACTTCCTTTGAAAAAATCCACGTTTGAATCCTTTTTGGATCCTTTTAAAAAAATCCACGTTTAAATCCTTTTTGGATCCTTTGAAAAAATCCACGTTTAAATTCTTTTTGGATCCTTTGAAAAAATCCACGTTTAAATTCTTTTTGGATACTTTGATAAAATCCACGTTTAAATTCTTTTTGGATCCTTTGACAAAAGCCAAGTTTAAATCCTTTGTGGATCCTTTGAAAAAAAATATCACGTTCAAATTCTTTTTGGATCCTTTGAAAAAATCCACGTTAAAATCCTTTTTGGATCCTTTGAAAAAAATCCACATTTAAATCCTTTTTGGATCCTTTGAAAAAATCCAAGTTTAAATCCTTTTTGGATCCTTTGAAAAACCAAGCTTAAATCTTTTTTGGATCCTTTGAAAAAAATCCACGTTTAAATCTTTTTTGGATCCTCCGACAAAAACCACGTTTAAATCTTTTTGGATCCTTTGACAAAAGCCACGTTTAAATCCTTTTTGGATCCTTTGATAAATCCTTCTAGAAAACTTTGAAAAATCCTCATTTAAATCCTTTTGGATCCTTTGAAAAATCCACATTTAAATACTTTTTGGATTCTTAGACAAAGGCCACTTTGAAATCCTTTTTGATCCCCTTTAATCCGCCTTTACATCCTTTTTGGATCTATTAGAAATCCACGTTTAAATCCTATGTGGATGCTTTGAAAAAATCAATTTCTAAATCCTTTTTGGATCGTTTGAAAAAATCCACGTTTATATCTTTTAAATCCTTTGTGGATCCTTTGAAAAAATCTTCGTTTTAATCTTTTTGGGATCCTTCGACAAATACCACTTTAAAATTTTTTTTGGATCCTTTGACAAAAGCCACGTTTAAATCCTTTTCGGATCCTTTGATAAAAGCCCCGTTTAAATCCTTCTAGAAAACTTTGAAAACTCCACATTTAAATCCTTTTGGATCCTTTGAAAAAGTCGAATCCACGTCTTAATCCTTTTTTTATTCTTTTGAAAAAAATCTACATTTAAATCCTTTTTGGATCTTTGTTTGAATCCTTGCTGGACCTTTAAAAACACTTAAAGCTTTCTAGAATCCTTATAAAAATCAAGGTTTATAGTTTCCAAGGATCCTTATGGCCCTGCAGAATTCTTTCTCAAATTCACATTTATATCCTTTTTGGGTCCTTTGAAAAAATCCACGCTTAAATCCTTTTTGGATCCTTTAAAAAATCTACGTTTAAATCATTTTTATCCTTGGAAAAAATCCACGTTTAATCCTTTAAAAAACTCCACGTTTAAATCCTTTTTGGATCCTTTGAGAAAACCACGTTTAAAGTCTTCTAGAATCCTTATAAAAATCCACATTTATAGCCTTCTAAGATCCTTATGGCCTTGCAGAATCCTTTGTCAAATTCAAATTTATATCCTTTTTGAATTTATATCCTTTAGATTCGAGGATCCTTATAAAAATCCACGTTATAGCCCCCTAATGTCCTCATAAACCTCCACTATGTAACCATTTAGGATACTTAAACAAATCTATATTTATAGCCTTCAAGGATCCATGCATATAGCCTAGGACCCTAACATCCTTATCAGATTATCCTCAAACAGATTTATGTTTATAGCCTTCTAGGATCCACGTTTATAGCCTTCAAGGATCCATGCTTATAGCATTCTATAATCAACGTTTAATACCTTCTAGGATTCATGCTTATAGGCTTCTAGGATCCATGCTAATAGCCTTCTCGGATCCATGTTATAGCCTTCTAGGATATGCCATATACGATCCACGTTTATAGATTTCAAGAATCTATGTTTACAACCTTCTAGGATTTGGGTTTATTACATTCTAGGATCCACGTTTATAGCCTAGGATCCATGTTTATGGCCTAGGATTTTTAAAAAAATCCACGTTATAACCTTCTAATATCCTTATAAACCTCCAAGTGTGTAGCCTTAAAGGATACTCAACAAATTAATATTTATAGCCTTCTCCTTTGTTTAATCCATGTTTAAACCCTTCTAGGATCCACGTTTATAGCCTTCTTGGATGCACGTTTATACCCTTTTAGGATCCTTGTAAAATCTTCGTTTATAGCCTTCAAGGATACTTTTATAATCCCCATTTATGGTCTTTAAGAATATTTAGAGTAATCCTCATTGAAGGCCTTCTAAAGTCCTTGGAAAAATTCCCGTTTTATTCTTCTTAGAAGCTTGGGAAATCTATAGAAAATCTAGCCTCCCATTGATCCTTGACAGAATTACCCATTACACCCTTCTAGAGTCCTATAAAAATCACGTTTATTGCTCCCTTTGATCCTTAGGGATATCCAGGATTTCGTCCTTTGCAATACACCTTATAACCTTCAAGCATTCTTAAAATATCCATGCGCATTACTTTCAGAGACCCTAAAGTATTTTCACATATATGGCCTTCGAAGAATCTCTTAGAATCCTTTAAAAAAAAATTACGTTTATGGCCATTTAGGAACCCTACACGATTACTCCATTCTGACACCCTTTACAATCCTTCCTCCGACAAATCATTCCCTTACCTCTAATCTGTTGATCCCACATTGTCCGACACAAAATCAAACAAAAGAAAATTCGCTACATTTCCCTTATAAATATTTTATTTTCTTAACCGAAGAAGAACAAGAAAACGCAACAAACGCCCCTAAGACAATTCCAACCATTTACACTCTTCCCCACCACCTCCCTCACATTTACAATTGTAAATAATGTTTCGCCAACACATTTACGAGGCTCATAAAAACCCATTTACAAAACGCTAAACTATTACAAAAAGGACAATACAAGGGAAAATACAGAAAAACATTCAAAGAACTTTAGCATAACAGTAGCAACATTCTAAAGCAGTTTTCCAACTTGGCCAACATCCATCCATTCGTTAGACTATGCTGGCTAAATGGAAATACATTTCAATAAAATTTATGATGCATGGAAACATTAGACGAAGAGGTTGGAAAAGTTTAGTTTCCGGCAAATAAACAAAATTAAGGTGAAAAAATAAGACAGAACGTATCCTTTTTGGAGGGGTTTTGAAAAAAAAAAAAAAAACACAAGAAACAGGAGTTATTTATATTATATATATTATATTATGAGCTATTATTTATGGGTTTGGAAGATAAATGGGTACCACAAAGGTATTTGGAGTCAAAATAATGTGTTGTTATATATACATTTTTTTTAATCCAGATTGGAAAGAAATCGCTTGAAAAGAATTAAAATTCTTATGGGTAATCATAAAACAAACATTTTTTTAATTAGATCGTTGATAATTTAGAGTCTGCTATTTTCAAAATATTAATAAATAAATATTTAAAAAAACGGCCTTTTATTATATTTTTTTTATTATACTTGTATTAATCTTAATTATTTTATTATTTTTGACTTAGCCCTTAAAAAATATGGTCCTCTAAAAATATTTTTATTTTTTTATTTTTTATTTTTTTTTGGGGATTTATTTTTTTGGAAAAAGAAAGATGTTTTTAAAAATCCACGTCTTGTGGTCGTACAAAAAATGTTGTTATTTTTTTTTTCATTTTTAATTTTTTTTTGGTGGGTTTTTTGGAAAATAATGTTTTTTTAAACTCCACGTCTTGTGGTCGTATAAAAAAGTTTTTTTTTTTTATTTTCCCTTTCTTTTAAAGACAATTTTTTTTTTAATCCACGTCTTGTTGTCTTCCCAAAAATGTTTTTATCTCTTATTGGGTTTTTTTACATTTTTATTCATAAAAAATTGTGTTTTGGGGATTTAAAAAAAATTAAATATCAACGTCTTGTGGCCGTTTAAAATTAACAACATTTTTCTTAACAACATTTTTTTTTTCATTTTTTAATTTCTTTTTAAAATATATTTAAAAAAAATCCACTTCTTGGTGTCTTTTAAGCATATATTTTTAAAAAAATCCACGTCTTGGTGTCTTTTAAAAACATATTTAAAAAAAATCTACGTCTTATGGTCTTTTAAAAACATATTTAAAAAAATCCACGTCTTGGTGTCTTTTAAAAACATATTTTTTTTTTAAATGTTTTTTATTTATTTTTACATTTTTATTTTTTATTAAATTCGAGATTTGGGGATTTTTTGGTTTAAATCAATGTCATTTTATTTAAAAAAAAAAAACAAAATATTTATTTTTTTTAAAAAAAAATAATTTTTGTCAATTTTTTGATAAAAATTTTTTTTTTAAACCATTGTCTTTTTTATTTTAAATGTGTATTTAAAAAAAACATTTTTTGGAGATTTTTTGATAAAAAAAATATTTTTGAAAAAATACGTCTTAAGATTTTTTAAAAACATATTTTTAAAAAAAAAAAATCCGCATCTTGTGGTCTTTGGTCTTAAAAAATCCACGTCTTGTGGTCTTTGGCCTTAAAAAATCCACGTCTTATGGTCTTTGGCCTTAAAAAATCTACTTCTTGTGGTCTTAAAAATCCACGTCTTCTGGTCTTAAAAATCCACGTCTTGTCATCTGAAATAATCCGCGTCTTGTGGTCTTAAAAATCCACGTCTTGTCGTCTTAAGAAATCCACGTCTTGTGGCCTTAAAAAATCCACGTCTTGTGGTCTTAAAAAATCCACGTCTTGTGGTTTTTGGTCTTAAAAAATCCACGTCTTGTGGTCTTAAAAATCCACGTCTTGTCGTCTTAAGAAATCCACGTCTTGTGGCCTTAAAAAATCCACGTCGTGTGGTCTTTAAAAAAATAGGTATTAAAAACATCCACGTCTTGTAGTTTAAGTATTTTTAATTTTTTTAATTTTTTTTGTAGCTTAAAAAATGTTTTGTGTTTTAAAAAATGTTTTAATTTTTCAATTATTTTTACATTTTATTTTTTTTTTTTTTGAATAGATTTTTGGGAAAACACATGTTTAAAAAAACTGCATGTCTTTTGGTCTTTTAACAAACATATTTTTTTAAATCCATGTCTTGTGAGCGTCTAAAAACATATTTTATAAAAAAATGTTTTATTGCTTATTTATTTTTACATTTTTTGAAAAAAATTAAATATCAACCTCTTATAGTTTTTTGGAAAAAATATTTTAAAAAATGCAAGTTTTTTGAGTTTTTTTTTTTTTATCTACAACTTGAAGTCTTTTAAAAAGATATTTTTTATAAAATTATTTTGATGTTTTTTCTTCTTGGAAACTTTTTTTAAAATCCACTTCATGTGGTCATTTAAGAGCATATATTTTTTTAAGTCCCTGTTGATTGTTATTAGTTTTTAAATCCACTTGGATTGGTATTTTATCCTATCCCTTTTGATTTTTTCCCCTGTTAATATTGTCTTTTTTTATCGAAAATTCTTCTCCCAAAAAATCTAACAATTTTTTTCACCCCAAAATAGAATATTTTTCCACAACTTTCACTTAAATTATGTGAATGCCAGTGACATATTTTTAATAAAATTTTCAGTGGCACAAGAATTTCAATTAATTTTAATTTATGGCATTTAATTTTCCAGTTATTAAGTTCAACGGTTGTTAGCACAAATACATCCTTTTTTTGGAGTGGCATTCTTCAGTCGTTCTGGCTGTTTTCTTTTTTTCTCACTCACCTTCGTTAGGGCGAAAACAAAACGAAGACGAAGAATTTCATAAAGTCTATTTAATGTAATTTTATGCGCTCCGTTTTGTGTGTGTGTGTGTGAGGTTTGGCGGTGTGAGTGTTAAATTTGTCCCTTTTAAAAGAGTTAAATATATGTGAATGGGTTTATCATGTCTTAAGCTGCTATACTTTGTTGTTGTTTTTTTCTTTTGCTTTGCATCTTCTTTTTTACCTTTGGTGTGTCTTTTATGGTCTCATAATGATGTGTAAGTGTTTGTTGTTAACCCTTTAAGCGTGTTAAATTTTTATATGTTGCTGCTGTTAAAATCTAATAATTCATTGTTGGATGGAGTGCCAATGGGGGTAAGTTGACTTTGACAAATGTGACAAAATTTTGAAATACCACGAAAGCGCAAGAAACACCTTAAATCCTCAAAAAAAAAAAGAAAAAAAAAACAAATAAATAAATAAAAATAAATAAATAAATAAAACCAAAAATGCCTCTCACCAAAAATGGCTCCTTGAACTCATTAAAAATAAAATTTTTTCACGAATATTCCTAGATTTATTTTCAAACTTTCTTCCAAGAGGGTGCCTAGACTAAATAACCCCATTTATAGCCCTCGAAACAAGCTCCAGAATTTTTTTAATAGCCCCTATTAATAGTTCTTCACAAAGCATCTTAGACATCCCTAAGATATTAAAAAAAGTACATTATTAGACTTCCAAGAAGATTCCTATAACGGAGCCGAACTTAACTGCCCGGCCCGGCCGAACTTAACCGCTTTTTTACTTTTTTTATGAATCACAATTTATCGGCCTTCAAGAAGATCACTAGTACTGCTACAAAGATCTGAATTAATAGCATACCTAAAGTTAAAGTTAAAAAAATTCCCATTGAAAATTAGACTTGAAAGTTCCTAGAACCTTTAAAAAATCTTTATTCGTACCTCTTTAAAAATACTCCGAAAATGTTTTAAAATATCCGCCTAGGAATCTCTAGAAGCTTTACCAAAAAATTCGTGAGAATCCGCTTTAATAGGACTTCCTGAAATTTGACAATAAATCGGACTACGGAAGCTCTTGAAAATCCCTAAAAACTAAAATTTAAAGTACGGCAAAAAAGATCTAGGGAAGCTCTTGATATTATTCCACAAATCCACGTTTATCCGACTTCTTAAATTTTATAAAAATGCGGGTCTAGAAAAGCTCTTGAAATTTTGTAATAAATGTACGTTCAACAGTCTTCGTGGAGTGTTTTGAAATTTTGCAAAAAATGGTCTAGGAAACCTCAAGAATTTCCACTTATATCGACCTTCCTGGAAGCTTTTGACATTTTATAAATTATGGAAAAATGGGGGTTGTTGGAGACCCAAAAAATCACTAAAAAATCCTGGATTTTGAGACTTCCTGGAACCTCATGACATTTTATAAAAAACTGGGTAGGAAAGCTTTAAAAATTTTACTAAAAATCCTCGTTATTGAGCCATTTGAAGAATACTCGCTTTTGATTCTTTCTGAAACTCTGACTTTTGCTAGGAAAGCTTTAGAAATTATGGTAAAAATATACATTTATGGGCCTTCTTGGAGACCAACACAATTCTTTAAAAAATCCTTTTGAGACTTCCAGGAGACCCAAGAAATTTGTAAAAAAATCCACGATTATAGGTCTTCTTGGACAATCGAAATATTCTTAAAAAAATCCATAAACGAGGTCCCCTTAGAGACTCCAAAATTTCTCTTTGTAGACTAGAAAAATAAATATTAAAAATCCGCGTCTATGGGCCTTCTTGGAAACCCAAGAAATTCTGAATTATGGGCCTTTTTATGAGCCTTCTTGGAGGTCCAAATATATCTTGAAAAAATCCAGGTTTATTGAGATTCAAATTTGTAACATTTTTAAAAATTAATGTTTATGGGAACTTTTGGAGGCTTAAAAAATGCCTCTCTTGTAGACTCAAGAAAAAATCAATAAATCAACGCTAATTGGCCTTTTTATGAGCCTTATTGGAGGTCCAAAAATTCTTGAAAAAATCCATATTTCTGGTCCTTCATGATCACTTAAAAAAATCTTTAAAAACTTCGTTGGAGATCCAACGAACTCTTGAAAAACCCACGTTTATGATCCTTTCTATGAGTCTTCTTAAAGACCCAAAAATTCTTGAAAAATCCACGTTTATGAGCCTTCTTGGAGATCCAATAAATCTTGAAAAATCCTTTTTTATAAACCCTCTTGGAGACCGATTTCTTTAAATATTTAAATTTTTTGTGAGAATCCTTGGAGACTCAGAAGACTCAGGAGACTTTCTTATAAATGAATCAAAGTTTATGGGTCTCCTTATGAGCCTTCTTGGAGATTCAAAAAAAAAAAAAATCTTGAAAAATCCACGTTATGAACCTGAACCAACAAATTCTTTAAAAAAACACATTTATGGTCCTTCAGGAAGACCCAAAAAACTCTTCAAAACTCCACGTTTATGGAATCTCTCTCGCGAAGACTCAATAATTTCTCTCATGAAGACTCAACAAATGCTTTAAAATGTCCACGTTTTTGGGCCCTCTTAGAAGCTCAACAATTTTTCTCTTATAGACTCGTACAATTCTTAAAAAATCCACGCTAATCGCTCTCGAATAAAGCTCTTAAAATGTTCTTAAATATCCACGTTAATAACGCTTTTTAAATACTTTTAAATTTAGATATCATTATTAACCTCCACAAAACTCTTAAAATTCTTTAAAAACCATGTTTATCATCCTCCAAAATTCTCCAAATCTTAAAATTCTTTAAAAATTTTATTGTCACTTGAAATTCTTTTAAAAATCTACGTTTATTGACAACAAGAAAAAAAAACTTTTAAAGTTCTCTAAAAAATCCATGTTTATTGACCTCCAAAAAAAAATCTCTCGAAATTCTTTAAAAAAATATCCACGTTTATTGGCCTCTAAAATAACTAAAACCAAGCGTATTAACCTCCAAGAAATCTTTTGAAATTCTTAAAAAAAATCACTTCTATGGGGTCCTAATAAAGCTCTTGATGTGTCTTACAAATCCATGTTTATCAACCTCGAAACAAAGCTTTTGAAATTCTTTAAAAACCCCACCGAAAAAAACCTCTAGAATTTCTTTAAAAAAAATCCATGTTTATCGGCCTCCTATGAAGCTCTTTATGTTCTTTTAAAATCCACGTTTATGGCCTCAAATAAAGCTCTTGAGATTCTTTAAGAAAATCCATATTTATAGCTCTCCAATAAAGCTCCTGATATTCTTTAAAAGATCCAATAAATGTGAGCTCTCCACGAAGGCTTTTGAAACAACCATGTTTTTAACCTCCAAGAAAGCGCTTGTAATCCTTTAAAATATCCACAATTATTAATACCCTAGAAAGCTCTTAAATATACACGTTTGTTGGTATTCAAGAACACTTTTGAAATAATATTAAAAGTATTCTATTATTGGCTTCCAAGAAAGCCCTCAAAATTCTTTAAACAATTACAAGATTATCGTGCTCCAAAAAAAGTTTTCGAAATTCTTTAAAAAATAAACGTTTATTGATCTCCAGCAAATTTCTTGAATTTCGTAAAAAAAATCCAGGTTTATCGGCTTTAGAAGTTCTTAAAAAATTACAAAGTTTATTACGGTCCAAAAAAAAGTTCTCGAAATTCTTTAAAAAGTCCACGTTTATTGATCTCCAAGAAATCTCTTAAAAAATCCAGGCTTATCGACCTAAGTGAAAGCTTTAGAAATTCTTTAAATACCAATTTTTCGACCTCCAAGAAAGCTTTACATTCTTCAAGAAAGCTTATGAATTTGTTTTAGAAATCAAAGCATATCGCTCTCCAAGCAAGCTTTTGTAGCATTTTGAAAAATTCACGTTTTATGGCCTATTGGCCTACAAGAAAAGCGGGAAAGCTCTTGAAGAATTTTAAAAAGCCTACGTTTGTTGGAATCCAAGAAAGTTCGTGAAATTCTTAAAAAAAGCCACGCTTATTTTATATGGTGTTCAAGAAAGCTTATTATTTATACGCCGATTTCTAAAAAAATATATGAGCTTTCTTGAACACCTTATAAAATAGACCTGAACTTTTTAAGAATTTCAAGAACTTTCTTGGATTTCAACAAAAGTAGACTTTTAAGGTAATTTTAAGAGCTTTCCTGGAGAATTTCAAAATCTTTTAAATAACTCCAAGGGCTTTCCCGGAAAATTTTAAAATCTTTCTTAGAGGCCCAAAACTATATTTCGCTTTAGAAATTCTTTGAAAAAATTAACTTTTGAGCATCCAAGAAAGCTTTACGGTGTTCAAGAAAGCTTATATTTTTTTAGAAATCAACGTATTTCGCTTTGCCAAAAAAGCTCTATTTTTTATCCACTTTTTATGGCTTATCTCTAAAAAATCTGTGTTTATTGGCCTCCAAGAAAGATTTTGAAATTCTTAAAGAGATTAAATTTATTTTAGTTTTACTATTTTACCACTTAAGTCACTTTGCTTTGCAGCCATTAACAGCCTTGTTAGTCTTTCTCTTTTAAATGATTTCTCCATGATTTCTCACTTAGCATATGTAAGCACATTCGCTTGGTTGACTATGTGTGTGTGTGTGCGTGTGTGTTGTTCTGCATGTGGCTTTGAATTTCCCCATATCTTTGTATGTATTAGCGTGTATGTGTGTGTGTGTGTGTGCTTCATAGTAATGTTTATGTTCTGCTTGTACTTTATGCGCTCGCTCTTTCAATGCCGTAAGGCAAACGCCACTACGGAAACGATTCGCCGTAATTTTCCTTTGTGTAATCAACTCCTTTTTGGCAGCGTTTTGTGTTTGTGTGAATGCAAGTGTGTGTGTGTGTTGGTTTGTGTGCAGTAAGTTTATGAGCACGTTAAACTTATATAGCCCCCCATACACATACATAGACATACATATATTTTAAGGAGCAGATTTTTCACACTCTTTGCCAGTTGCAGTTTAATTCGACGCTAAATTACACAAGTTTCTCCACAGGTGGGGGGGGTTCTGCTGTTGGCTAAGGTAAAAATTTCATTTAAGTTCAAAAGCAAAATGGTGAAACAAAAATCTTCAAGGTAGGGGAGTGAAAATAAAACAACATTGTCGAGGATTAATGAGTTGTCTTTTTTTTTGTAAACTTTTCTTTCTTTTGCGAAAAGAAATTACTTCTAACATCAACCGGGTTAATTATGGCTGTAAAAATAAGTGTTTGTTTTTTACCAGGTATTTCTCTTTATTAAAACTTTCACTTCTTCCCTCGCTTAAATGAATTTTATATAAATTAAATTGCCACTTCTATATTATTTATATATGTTCTATAATAATTAATATATGTTATTGATTTTTTTGTATCAGAACTTTGCCGTCCCTCATCTTTATTTATCCTCCACATAATTCGAAAAGTCGAATGTATGTCAAGAGCTTTTGTGAACTTTTTATTCCGCAAGTAATGATTGATCATCATGGCTATGGTAAATAATAATAAAAATATACATAAATATTCTTTACATTATTTCCCAAGCCTTTTTCTTTGTTAGTAGCGCCATTTAGGGCAGATTTTTTTATAAAGGATAAATTTAATTTATTTAAACATATCAGTAATGCGTCCCACATCTTACTTCAAATTAATTAAGGAAAATAATTATAATTACATAACCCGTAAGGGAAAGACAAAAGTCGTTTAAAATGCCAAATATCGGGAGGTACCGTTATATGGGGGCTACACCAAAACGTGGACCTATTATTGCAATGATTCGCCACACGAAGTAGGACCCATTATTGACAAATCAGTGAAAAAATGTGGCAAAAACCATAAAAATACCGAATATCGGGAGCTACCGTTATATGGGGGCTATACCAAATCATGGACCCATACATGCAATGTTTCGCCACCGGAGCTGGAACCCATTATGACCAACGAATACCAATTTTCAGACAAATCCGTGAAAAAATGTAGCAAAGACCATCAAAATACCGAATATCGGGAGCTACCGTTATATGGGGGCTATATCAAATCATGGACCCTTGCATGCAATGTTTCGCCACACGAAGTAGGACCCATTATGACCCACAAATACCAATTTTCAGACAAATCAGTGAAAAAATGTGGCAAAAATCATAAAAATACCGAATATCAGGAGCTACCGTTATATGGGGGCTATACCAAATCATGGACCCATGCATGCAATGTTTCGCCACCGGATCTGGAACCCATTATGACCAACAAATACCAATTTTCAGACAAATCCGTGAAAAAATGTGGCAAAAACCATTAAAATACCGAATATCGGGAGCTACCGTTATATGGGGGCTATACCACAACGTGGACCTATACATGCAATGTTTCGCCACCGGAGCTGGAACCCATTACGACCAACAAATACCAATTTTCAGAAAAATCCGTGAAAAAATGTGGCAAAAATCATCAAATTACCGAATATCGGGAGGTACCGCTATATGGGGCCTATACCAAAACGTGGACCTATAATTACAATGTTTCGCCACACGAACCCATTATGACCCACAAATACCAATTTTTAGACAAATCTGTGAAAAAATGTGGTAAAAAAAACTAAAATACCGTATATCGGGAGGTACCTTTATATGGGGGCTAAACCACAACGTGGACCTATACATATTTTGCCATACGCTCAGGGACCCGTTATGACCTACAAATATTAATTTTCAGACAAATCCGTGAAAAAATGTGGCATAAATCATCAAAATACCGAATATAGGTAGGTACTGATACATGGGGCCTATACAAAGACCTGGACCTGCATAGACAATTTTCTGTCACAGACTGTATCTCTCAGCCGATTTCGATTAAATTTTTCAAAGGTTTTTCCGAACTCTATAAGATATATGGCACCAAATATCATTGTTGTTGAATGCATATTACGAAACACCAAATCGGATGAAACATATATATGGGAGATATAGCTACATTTGAGCCGATTTTCACCAAATTCAATTTACTTCTTTCTAGGATGAATTCAGTCAGAATTGCCTAAATTTAGTTCATCTGGGGTGATATTAGACATTTGGTAAACAATTAACCTGAAATCGGATAAAGATATACATGGGAGCTGTGTCCAGATCTCAGCCGATACCCTCAGTCATATGGCTACAGAGGGTATATATCATTTGATATGGTCAAAACGTGCCTAGTCGAAATAACGGTTTTAGACCCTAGGTCTCTTTGGACAAAATCCGTTTCAGAACAAACTTGGTACATCGCAATATTTTTGTCAAACTTAGATCGAGTTCGGATATGGGCAATATCGGTCCACTCCTTCTGGTACCTCCCACACAAAATGTCAAAATTTTCAAAGAAAATAATTTATTGCACAGAAAGAGAAAGGATAATCCGATTTTCCTCGAACTTTGCGAATCCTAATATTTTCATCAGTTCTAGTTCAGGTGCGAAAATGGACAATATCGGTTCACTCCATCAGGGACCTCCCCCATAAAGGGTCAAAATTTTGCATAATTACAACTCTTATAAAATGTGATGTAAGAGCCCGATAGTCTTCAAATTTCACACATCGCAATAATTTTATTTGCACAAGGTTTGGTGCGCAAATGGAATGTATCGGTCCACTCCTTCTGGTACCTCCCCCACAAAAGGTCGAAATTTATATTAAAATATTTTTTGCACACAAAGAGAAACGATAATCCGATGTTGCTTGAACTTTGCAAATGCTAGTATTTTCATCAGTGCTAGGTAAGGTGCGAGAATGGACAATATCGGTCCACTCCATCAGGGACCATCCCCACAAAGGGTCAAAATTTTGAATAATTATAACTTTTATAAAATGTGATGTAAGAGTCCGATAGTCTTCAAATTTCACACATTCCAATATTTTTATAAACCCAAGATCTGGTGTTAACATGGAATGTATCGGTCCACTCCTTCTGGTACCTCCCCCACAAAGTGTCGAAATTTTGAATACCCATGAAGCTCATAAAACGCCGATTCCATTTAGACTTGGCACATCTCAATATTTCTATCAACACAAGATCTGTTATAAAGGTGGTATAGATCGAACCATTTCTTCTGGTACATCCCCTATACATAGGGTTCAAGATTTTGAAAAACAAAACGCACAAATAGAGCTAAATAAGCATCCAACTCTTTTCAAATTTCACACACACAAATATTTTTGTTAACACAAAATCTCTTGTGAAATTTATACAAAGGGTCACAATTTTCAATAATTTTATCTGTCATAACTTTCGAAACAATTTAGCAATTCTTTACTACTTGCTATGCTCAAATATTTCTCTCAATAAGAAGCCTGATATGAATATGAAATTTATCGGAATTCATGATTTCGCATAAAATTTGACATAAATAACTTTTCTTGTAATTGTGCCCCATATTTCGCTCAATATCAGATGACGTATAAAAATGGAATATTTCGGTAGACTCTATATGGTACAACACGCACTTTTTAACATTTTCTAAAAATTATTACATATCTCATATAAAGTAAGGGGTAAGTCGATATAATCCATACCAGGAACGTTGGAATATTTATATTATATTTTTGGGTCTGATACAAAATGGACAATATTGGCCCATTCCTTCGAAACCGGCTCCATAGAGGGTTAAACGTTTGAATAATTGTAACACTAGTCAAATATATTTCGATTTAATAATTAATATAATTCGATTTAATCGAACATAGGCTGAGGGTATATATCTGTCGGCAATACCGACTGATACTTTTTAACTTGTTTTTTTTACTTTCCATTACAAAAATATCTATGCAGTACCATTAAAAAACTTCACTTCTTTACATCTTCAAAATTTTGCTTGTCCGAGGACTTTCCGGATTACCAAAAACATTGTCAATTTAAAGCTGCTAAAATCGCTAGATTATGCTTGCTTATCCCCACAACGAAAAAAAAAATGCCACTCATATTGCCATTATTAAGACATTTCCTTGTCATCCTGTCCTTTCCCAACTTGGTCTTCAAACACTGCGCCGCCTTTCACTTTTATTGATGATTAAGGTAAAGAATTTTTGGCGTTAAATTGGCGATAGAGAAATTTCCCATAGGTAGGGGACATAATCGATAAATCCCCGCAATTATTCCACCCTCGAGAGTGTCTTAGCTGGAAAACTTTGTCTTTTCCTAGCTTCAAGGATTCTTATCTCCTTTCCACCATATAAAATTTGTCTCCACGTCCTTGTGATGACAAACCATATCATTGCCTGCTCATAGACATCATCAATTGCTCATTATTCATTGCATATCTTAGGGATGAGCCAGAATATTGGAATATTCCATAAGTTTTCAAGGTTCAATAGAGAATTTTGTGTGTGTGTGTGACTTTTTTTTGGTATTTCTAAAGAAGTTTTATCTCTCATTGTTTGAATTGATGGAAATTGTCTTTCCGGATGAAAATATTCTAATTAATCGATGTCCTTGCAGCAACAACTCATTCCACTAAGGACCAGCTGGCTGTTACAACAAATTATAGATTCTTCTTAATTAAATTTTTTTGTACGTTCTTCTGTTCTATTTTTTATTTTCGCTCTGTGTTCAGTTCTCTTTATGCAGTCAAAGAATTTTTATGAAAAAATATTATTATCTCCATGGCATAGAATTCGTTTTTGGGTTCGAAAAGTGTTCACAAAGACATCCCCTGGATACGGCTCCCCAAAACCCGGGCAGGAAAGCCTTTAAAAATTGCAATGATTTTAAGTTGCATTTACTGTGTGTGTCTGTGTGGGTGCATGGGTGTGTGTGTGTGTGTGTGTGCTCTAGAGAGAGGAAAAGCTCTGGCCTTTTTGCCCCCCCCCCCCACCATTCCTGGCTACAAATTTATCAAAATCACTCAAGCGTTAATTGTTTGTTCAGAGTCTCGTTTATGGTTTACTCGCACCCCTGGTTGCCTCCGCCAACACTCGCCTCATATTCTGACTACAGCTCTCACTTGCTAAATACAAAAAAGGATCTTTTTGCCAAATTGCGGTTTTTATTATTTTTACAAGTGCCGGAGACGCCTGGCCTCTCTCCCTCCCTGCGCTTCAGTCGAACTTGTATTCTATGGCAATATGGCTGTGGCCTCATCATCAGCAGCATCATCGTCATCGCCATCATCAGCTTGGTTCCACTAAAGCACTTTACCGAATCGCATCAACATGGGTACCTTCATGTTGTTGTTGTTGCTACTGTTATTGAGCTGGATGGCAAGTGTAACATTTATGCCATCATATAAATGTTGAGATTCATATAAACACTTCAAACAAATGTAA